>NC_083361.1:76010149-76313179 GCF_030254825.1 Meriones unguiculatus | reverse complement strand
CCTCCTTGAAATAAAATAAGAGTGACATTTTCACACTGAAGGTAGGTCACTTAAATTGATAAAGTTGTGTAGGCATAAGATGTGTGGTGCAAAATACACTATAATACAAACTTTCACGTTCAAATTAGATCGTCCTGCCTAGGGTAATACTCACCCATATCTAGTCCGGTTTGCTTCTTATATCGAAATGTTATTTATATTTAAATTATATATTTTACTTTCTAATGTTTCATATTTCTTTTAGATAGGTTTGGAAAAGAAATAAACATAAATAAGATTTTTATAGTTTTTGTGTGAAATAAGTGGAATCAGGTGTATTTCACCATATTTGAAGGGTAAGTTGGAGATGCTTTGACGTGACATAAAGTCTAAGGGAAAATTAAAATATGCTAATTTCCCTAAAATGTCACACCAGAAGGATAAACACTCGCCTTTTCCAACAGCTGGACCTAAGGAATCATAAGCAGCTCAAAGTCAAATGACATGAAAAAGTGAGTTTTATCTTTAATACATAAAAACCAAAATCAAGTTATGGTTCAGAATAGTTACCATAAGTTTAAAAGTCACAATCCTGGCTATTCTAAGAAAATAAATAACCAAGAATAACTAACTAACTGATAGCCAGGAGGTTTGAGTAGAGTAGCTGAAAAACGTTATGTGACAGTACAGAATATTAAATATATCTCAAACTAAAACTGAAAGATTTTAAAACCGCCTGAAAATACTTTCAAGTGTAATTTAGAAATGCACTAACAGACAGCCACTGCACTCCTGCTCCACTGTCTATCCTAGCTCCATTGGTGGTGCTGTGATAAAATGCCTTAGGGGTTTCTCTTGTCTCACAGCCCCAGGTCAGAATCCATCACTTTGGAGAAGTAAAGAAAGCGAGAACCTGGGGGAGCTTGATCATATCACATTTGCCATCAAGAGCAAAGAAAAATGAATACGTGTATGTGTGTGTGTGTGTGTACACACATATACGTGCTTACTTGTTTAATTTCATTTCTCAACTCTTCAGGACACCCTACTTAGAGAACTGTGCTGCCCACAGTGGTCTGGGTCTTCATACATCAAGTAACAGTGAAGACAGTCCCCCTCTGGAAAACCTGATCTAGATAATTTCTCATAAGATTCTCTTTCTGGTGATGCTAGATTGTGTCAAAGTAAGAGCTAAAACAGACTGTTAGGCTACCTCTGCTCATATCCATTTTTATAGAGCTTTTCCAGAGTTTCTCTCTGCTTAGATCCTTTTCTCCCAGATCTTCAGAAGCCCTATTTCACATTTTGTCTCCTTTGATGTCACCTCTCGGATCTCATCCAAAACAACTCTGTCTTACTCTAACAGTGCTGCCTGGACAGAATATCACAGCTTGAGTAATTTACAAATGATAGAAATTGATTTCTCATGGGAGTCTGAGATCAATGCACTGATGTCAAGACCCAAGATTGTCTTTTATGTTAGTTGCCCTGATTGGTTTGCCTTTATAACACTTATTTTCCTTTTTAAAAAAATTAAATACTTAAGAGTAATTTTTCTTGAAATATCCTGAATTCACTGTTGAAAATACTTATACTTACAGCCTAAGAGTTTAAATCAGCATGATTATTTCATCTACTCCATTACTTTAAGTAAGGAAAACATATGCAAATGCGTATGTTTAAACATGAAAATAAGCAGTGTTAGAATTAAGGATAATTTAATCTTAAAAATGATAACAATGTTTTGGATAAGCTACTGACATATATGTTATATTACATAATTTTATCATTTCTGAAAAATGTTTCCAGTGTGTTTTATCTTCAGACAGCCAAAAGATTAATGAACCTCATAAAAATGATAAATTATTTCTTAGGCACATTTGCAAAATAAACCATTAAAGGGTTTGGTTTTAGAAAAAGTTAAGGCTAAATATGAACAGACAAAATTATGAAGCTCTATAAAGAAATATGTAAGGATATACTTGTACCCCAAAGTTGTAGAACAAATTTCTTAACAAAATAGCAACTACCAAGTAAGAATGGTACAATAATATATACTTCTGAATAATACATTCATAATCACATTAAATAAACAGATAAGAATTTATTCATGAATTTGTAACAAATTCTTACAAATAAATTTTTTGAAGCCTGATAGAATAAGAGAGAAAAAATCCAAACATATACTTCGCGGTCATTATCATTATTGTCATTATACAAATAAGCAATAAACATACAAAGATTCTTAGCCTAGTTAATTATTGAAATAATTCAAATTAAGATTAAAATAATATTCACCTACTAGCATCACAAAATGCAAACAATAAGGATTTTGACAAAGATGTGAAGCTATGCGGAATCGTGGCTGCCAAGAGTTTAAGCTGACATGAATGCTTTACAAGCAAGCATTTTAGCAGTGCCTAAGCAGAAGGATGACATTATCTAAAGCCCAGAAGCTCATCTCTTAGAAATACACCCAAGGGAAAAATACAAGGAGCTATCCAGAAGAAAAGTGGGCTTGAGGAGGAGAAACCTCATCCAAAGATAAGGACTGCCATCCTGGTGAGAGGCAGTCAGTCCTATAGCCAGAGCAAGCCCAGGCATCGCCCACACAAACCTCAAATCCAGTTAGGGTCTTTGCATTCAGACATCAGTAAACGGGAGGGAGTAATATGACCCCAAAGGTAAGAACTCTGAGGCCAAACTCTCGAGCCAAACTCAAGAATCCACAGAAGAAGGAACTAAAATTAAAACTAAAGAAATAGAGAATCTACTCACTGAAATGAAAAAAAAGAAAGTTTCCCAAATACAGAGAGGGGCAGCACCCAAATATAAGAAGAATGTTGTACCCAAAACCAATATGAAAGAACACGTTCTAGTCAAGATGACAGAGGTAAAAGAAACTAACAGGATGAACTTGTGGGGGTGGGGGGCTTCTGGCACCTTGCTGCCCCCTGAATTTTGGCATCTGGCTTGATGGTCTACTGCTCGGATACAATGGTACATTCCTGGCTGACTGACCTGGGGCTTTCCAAAAGATCATCTTCCTGAAATACCTTAAGCCCTCCCCTCCCTCAGGGCTTCCTAAGTACCTCTTCTGAGGACCTTTCCAAACAACCATTATTAGCACATCTTGGTGGGCCATCCTGTGATTTCTAGTCACTTTTTAGTAACCCTGCCAAAGGCAGTTACATTCCTTCCGCCCTGCCTATATAGTTGTATGAAAAATTCGAATAAACTGAGACCTTGATTGGAGAAACTGTCTTGGTCTTCATGTCTCACGCTCTTGCTTCGTTTTTCATTCCCACTTCCTCATTCAGGATCTCCGGTGACTGACCCACGGGACGGGTCATGAACTGCTTCAAGGAACACCAGCAGCAAGAAGGCTCAGCCAGTCGGAAGGTAACGGCAATTACTGCAGTGAGTTCAATCCCTGGGACACCACGATCGAAGGAGAAAACGAACCCCTGCAAACTTCCCTCCGACACTGTGGCACACGCACACACCGCGGCACACACAAATTAATCAATGTATTTATAAACTTAAAGAATTAAAATTACAGGGAAAACGCCAACCCATCTAGAGGGGCAAACACGTCAGAAGACTATTAAGTGAGTCATCTGTGTTCGTAAAATCCAGAAAGCGAGGGTTAGTATGTTTTAAGCCCTGTCTACCACAAATGCTAGGCCCTGCAAATTTTTATCTATAATTTGCTGGTGAAATAAGGACATCTCAAAACAAGAACAAGCTAAGGCGTTCATGATCACCCAGACAACCCGTCCAAAGATTTTAGAAAACTATTATACATAGAGGACAGAGAGGAAAGAAAACGACCTCAACCATGCGGCCACAGAGAAAAATGTGTCTGATGAGGGACCCAGATCCACAAGAGAACTGAGAATTAGTGCATCATGTCCAACACAGTAAACATGCAAACACCTAATACTAATGCCGAAGGAAGAAAACTATTCACAGAAATCCAGCTAACCAAAAATCGACAAAATCATAGGAATTAATAAACATATCTCAGTAACAACCTTAAGCATAAATGGCTTCAAGACGTCCCTTTAAAAAATGCAGACCGCCTGAACTGGAAAGCATGTTTACACGATCACCTCACTAACAAAGACTCACGCACAAAGAATCAAGGAATGGAAGTCAATCTACACTGAAAACAATAATTAAGGAGACACTAGAAGTTGAAAAGACCCCTTACTCTCATGGATTGGAACGTTATTATTGAAAACTATTTGTGTTACCAAAACAATCCTCAGAGTTAATGCAACCCTCATCCAAATTCCAAGGGCAGCTTTCACGAAACTAGAAAAGAAAAAAATCCCAAAATTAATATAGAAGCACAAAAGACCGCTATAACCTTAACAACCCTAAATAGGAAGAGCAGGACTAGAGCGGCTCCGGCAGCTGTGCAGTGTGCATACTGAAGAGCCACAGCAGCAAAGGCAGCATGGTGCAGAAACAGAAACAAGAATTTAGGCCAAGGGAATAAAAAGATGATCCAGAAAAAAAAAAATCACACAGCTACAGCTATATAATTTCTGATAATGATGTCAAAGATCTACATTCAGGGACGGGAGGAGCCAATTGCAACAAATGGTGTTGGGAAACACCATGTAAGGAAGAAAGCTAAATCCATATGGTTTCCTATTAAAAAAAAAATTCAAAATGGAGTAAGAACCTATTGCAAGACCTGAAATTCTGAATCTGCCAAAGGAAAATACACAGGACACTTCTGGTGCAGGTAGAGGCAAGAACTTTCCAAAACGGGTCCTATGCTTGTACAGGGAATACTTTTTAACTACATGGTTAAGTTCTTGATTCTCCTTCAGCAAAGAATTATGTGGAACAGAAATCAAATCAATAGACCGTCATTATAGTTGACATTAAAACACGTATGCTAATTTTTCCTACCTATAAGAGGTGCTGGGATAAAGATCAAGCAGAAAGTGAGGGAATGACCAACCAATGACTGGCCAAACCTGAGTCCCATGCCATATGAGAGCCCACCCCTAACACCATTAATAACATTCTGCTATACTTGCATGCAGGAGGTTATCATAACCATTATCAGATGGGCTTCGCCCAGCAGCTGATGGAAATAGATGCAGAGACCCACTGCCAAACATTAGGTGGAGCTTGGGGAATCTTGTGGAAGAGGGGGAAGAAGGATTGAAAGAGCTGGAGAGGTCAAGGACTTCACAAGTAAACCTATAGAGTCAACTAACCTGGGCTCATAGGGGCTCACAGAGACTGAACCACCAACCAGAGAGCATGCATGGGATGGATCTAGGCCCCCTACACATGTGTAACAGATGTACACCTTGGTCCTCATGTGGGACCTCTAACAGCAGGAGCAGGGGCTGTCTCTGACTCTGTTGCCTGCCTTTGGATCCCTTTCCCCTAACTGGACAGCCTTTTATAGCCACAATAGAAGATGCACCCATTCCTAATACAGTTTGATATGCCAAGGAAGGTTGATATCCATGGGAGGTCTTCCTTCTCTGAGGAAAAAGGGGAGGCCCTCAGAGTAGGGGAGGTGAGAGGGAGGGACTGGGAAGAGAGGAGCAAGGGGAAGCTCTGATTGGGATGTAAAGTAAATAAATGAATGAATGAATGAATGAATGAATGAATAAAAAAACCATATATGCTGATGTTGACTGTAAAGAGAATAAAGTTCTAATTTTAGAGCATGCATGGAAACATTTACATTTATATTTGAGTGTCTTGTGTAACTGTGGATTCATCTGGATGTTTGTGATACAGCTTGATGGGTTATCCACAGAGAACATCACCACAGTCTGCCTATCACACCTCGGAACACTATATAATAGCTACATTATTGCTGCAGTCAAAAGCACAATTATCACTTGGGTAACCACAGCATTGCCACTGACTGTGATGTATGCTGTAACACACAGCCTTCTCCCATTAGAGCAGGTACATAACAACCATTGTTGTCTAGAAGGCATTATAAGACATCAGCCTACCGGTGTTTGACAGAGCTCCTGTATCTGTTGTCCACAGTCCCTCTGTCCCCAGCCTCTTCTCACTTCAGTGTCTAATTATTTGCAATCACAGAGCATCTGGTAGATTCTATTGACACTTGAAATCATTCCATTTTAACTCTCTTTTCCATTTGGCTGCAATCACTTGTAATTCTAATCGGGTGCTTTTACTATGGCTACATGTCATTTATCTATACCTTTGATATTGATGTCTGTGTTCCACCTAAGTCACTGAGGAAAATTACAAAGAAGACAGCTGATTCCTGTCAGAAAGCCATTAAGCTTTTAAGACTGATTCCTTTTTAAGACAGTGTATCAGGTAAAATGCCATTGTCACAAAACACACAGCTTGTATGGGTCAGAGATCTTTTCTCCACACAGGCAGAAAAGACAGAACTATAACAGGAAACAAGTTCTCACCAGCTCAAATACAGGCTTTGTTTAAAAATAAGCTCGCTTTTGTTATTGTATGCTCATCTGGAAAATGTTGGAATTGCTTTTGTTCTAACACATCCACACACTACTAGAGTGGACCTACTGCCTTAAGACTTACCGTCTCTACAGACCAGTGGGTTAATTTCTCGGACATTTACAGAAAATAATTCATTATACGAAGCTTAAAAATTGCTGTGGGTAATAATGAAAATTACTGTTTTCTTCTACTACTAACACAAAACCCCCAAACCCATATTCAGTAAGAGATGACAATTGTGTAGTTGTCTCCTATTTCCCTGTCTCATCCTCATTTGTTTCTTCTTTTGTTCATCTCAGAGGAAAACATCCTATAAAAGGAATAGGAGTCTAAGAGTAAAGCAAGGAAGGAAAATTAATCTGAAGCAACTATAGTAGGCTAAGCCAGTAAAAAGCCAACCACCCACCAAGGCTTGTCCTTCTGTCAAAATTCTGATACACCCAGCACTATGCTTTAAAAAAAAAAAAAGGGTCTCCCTCAAGTTCCTCATGCATCCTCAAATTAAATGTCTTATATTGACTGTGCTGATGTCAACAAAATGTCATGCATCTGCTCACTTTTCTGCACAGCCATCATCTAGAAGCTTTACCATTTCTGAGCTTCAAAACTAGTATGGCAGAACACTTCCATTGTCAACTTCATTGGACTAAGTGAAATCATAGGGCACAAGCGAGGAATTACATTGTATGTGTATATGATGGAGCTTCCAGGGAGAATTAACTGAGGGAGTCAGATCGACTCTAACTTTGAGAGGCACCTCCCATCAGATGGGGTCCTGGGCTGAATGAAAGAAGAAAGGCAGCCTTACTGAGCACCCGCATTCCTTTCTTTGCTTCACAGTTCACTAAGAGGTAAGCAGGAAGCCACCTGCCATCATGTTTTCCCCATCATGAGGCAGTATAACCCCTAAATCTATAGCCAAAATGAACCTTCCCTCCCTCAAGTCACTTCTTACTGGGTATTTGATCACAGCAATAAGAAAAACAACTGCTGTAAGCCACCACCATGGCTCTGTCTACTCATCCCACTGTAGCTCATTTTACCACATTCCAGTCAACTCTTTAATGAGTTACAGAAGCAGCTTCAGTGTTTGTTACAAGATAAACAGATGAAAGATGCTGTGTGTATACAATGGAGTTTAATCACCCATAAAAAAAGAGTATATTATTCTAGAAAAATAGATGCTACTGGAGATTCTCATATTAAGGGAATTAAGTCAGAATCAGAAAGACAACTATGAGATGTTTCTCTTATTTCTGTATCCTAGATATTATATAGACACATGAAAACAAGCCTCTTTTAAAAATCTCCTTTTCATATATACATATGAATACATGTATATATATCACATATATATATATGATGTGTGTGTGTGTACATGATAATGGAAATAAGACTGGCTAGGAAGGGTAAGCGGAGAAAATATGAGTGGAGGAGTGAATACAAGTAAAGCACATGAGATACTTGTATACAAATGTCTTTATAAAACCCATCACAATGTACAGTGAATATATGCAATTAAAATTTTCATACAGAAAAAACAAAAAGCGGAAAATGACTGAAACAATCAAAGCACACATTATTCTCGTATACAAGTTTGTTTATAAAACCCATCACAATGCACAATGAATATATGCAAGTAAAAATTTTATATTAAAAAAAGCAATCTTCACTTGTTTGATGTGTGTGCTTATTCTCCTTTGAATGTAATGCTGAAGACGCAGGAACAGAAATATGATCATACTTCACTAAAATGAACTGTGAAGTTATGGATAGGTAAAAAATTTTCCCCTTCAAGAAACAACCCACAAACAAAGCGTAGTTTAATGATGCTTACAAAATAAGATGCAAAAAATGTTATAAAATAAAGATACAGGTAACAGAAGTGAATGATAGATGAGAAAGTGAAGAGAAAAAAGACTTCAAGAAAGATATTTTCACTTTGCAAAAAAGGAAGTTAAGACGTGGTTGTATTTGGGCAATGTGGTTATATGTTTTTATTCTTTTTAAAAAAAATGGCTTTCATATATTATACAGCTAATATCCACTTATTAGCAAATGTATACCATGCCTGTCTTTCTGTTTCTAGGTTACCTGATTCAGGGTGATCTCTTCTCATTCCATCCATTTGCCTGAAAATTTCAAGATTTCCTTGTTTTTAATAGCTGAGTAGGACAGCCATCTACAGACCTAAAGAAGCTAAACCCTAAGAACCCTAGAGAGGATGCTTAAATCTCATTCCAAATGGCAAACAGGATAGACAGCAGAAGAGGTGGAAGAGAGGAAACAGGATGGGAGCTTACCACAAACAGACCTCTGAGAGGTTCCACTCAACAGGGGATGGAAGCAGATGCTGAGACTCACAGCCAAACTTGGGCAGAGTGCAGGGAGTCTTATGGAAGAAGAGAGGGGTGGGATTAGAAGGACATAGAGGGGACAGGAGCCCCACAAGGAGACCAACGAAACTAAAAGATGTGAGCCAAGGGGTCCTGCAGAGACTGATGCACCAAAGGAGGATTCTGCATGGAGAAGACCTAGACCCCTGCTCAGATGTGGCCTATTGACAGTTCAGTCTCTGAGTGAGGGGATCAAGGACTGCCTCTATCATGAAATTGGTTGACTGCTCTTTGGTCACTCATCCCTGATGATGCAGCCTTGCCAGGCCACGGAGAAAGAGGATGCAAGCCATCCTGATGAAACTTAACAAGCTATGGGCAGATGGCAATAGTGGAGAACTACACCTTTCAGTGGACTAGGGGAAGAGGATGGGAGAAGAGGGAAGGAGGGTGGGATTGGAGGGTTTTAAGTCAGGATATATAATGAATAAATTATGAAGAAAAAATTAAAATTAAGAAATAGAACATAAAAAAACAGTAATGGATTTCAGTATGGTATTTTCATACACTTCATTGATATTGTTCATCTTCTCCCACTCCTTTCTGCTTCCTTTCTGTTCCTCCCATTATTTCCTTGAATTATTTTCCCTGCCCTCATGTCCCATTATATTTTCTTACTCTCTCTGTTTTTCCATTCTTCAAACCTCCTTTAAGATTCCTTCCCCTCCCCCATAATATCATTTCTAGTTTAATGAACTATATACACATACAATATAAATATATATTTGTATATGTATGTATATATGTGCATTCCATGTATGAAGGAAAATGGATAGTATATCTCTTTCCTAGTCTAGGATATTTTGCTTATGATAATTTTTACTTCCATCATTTTCCTGCCAATGTCATGATGTCATCATTTTTGTGGCTAAATAAAATTCTGCTAGGCTCATGTACCACATTTTCTATGTCCATTTATAATGTTGGTGAATATCTAGGCTAGTTTAATTCACAGTTGTGGTGACTATCAGAGCAATAAACTGGATGAACAAGTATCTTTGGGGTAAGACTTATAATCTTTTGGGTGAGTACCTGGAGAGGTGTATCTGGGAGCTTATTCTTTGAGAATGCTTACACTGATTTTCATAGTAGCTGTAGTAGCTGCACCAGTTTTCACTCACAATAACAGGTTTCTCTGCATCAAAGTTTAGAGGGGAAATTTGAATGTGGGAGGCAAACGCTCTACCATGGAGTTATCACCAGTCAAGAAACTTAAAGTTGAGCCAAGTACAGTGCTTTAGGCTTATAATCTCGGCACTTTGAAGGTGGACGCAGAAAAGACTGTAAGCTGCCATGTAGGTACTGGGAATTGAACTTTGGTCCTTTGGAAAAACAGGCAGTGCTCTTCACGGCTGAGCCAGCTCTCCAGCCCCAGGAAAAAAGAAACTTTTTAAGTAACATAATAATTAAATCTTGAAGCTGGGCGAGGTGTCGAATGCCTATAATCCCAGCACTTGGGAGGCAGAGACAAGAGGATCTCTGTGAGTTCGAGGCCAGCCTGGTCTACAAAGCAAATCCAGGACAGCCAGGGCTACACAGAGAAACCCTGTTTTGAAAAACCAACAACAGCAACAATAACAACAATAATAATAATAATAATAATAAATGTTAGGAGGCAGGCTGCTGGAGAGATGGTTCAGTGGTTAGGAATACTTGCTGTTCTCCCAGAGGACCCAAGTTCAGTTCCAGCAATCCACTCTGGACAATCATGACCACTTGTAACTCCAGTTCCAGAGGATTTTATGCCTTCTTCTGGCCTAACGAGCCACCAGCACATAGACATACAAATACTACACACACAAGAACACACACACACACACACACACACACACACACAAGCATTATACACACATAGATACACATTGATAAATTTTTTTAAGTTGGATGAAAAATAAAGACATAAGATCTAAATTTTTACATACAATAAAGAAAAGTGAGGGTCTAAAAATGAAAAAAAAAATGTGAACTGATGATATTATTTAGAATCATGAAAATAATTACTGGGAACATTAAAACTGTAACAGGTTAAAAGTTATCTCCTCTTCATGCAGATCCAGGGTAAAGAAGAGTGATAGAAGACAGACACATCTTGACAAGGTCCAACATCATGGATGGCTTACTGGGAAGAGAAATTGTGTGGTCTTTTTCCAAAGTGCAACTGGACTACCCCAACAATTGCAGTATTTAACGTTTGTTTTGTTTATAATTTTTTAAAATGCATCATCAGGGCCTAATGTATGGCTTCTGAAGGGAATGAAAGTCAGATTTGCCTTAAAACAGTATCTCTGACTCGATTGTGGAGATTGGACTTTGGAGAGAACTTTGGAGAGACTTTGGAGAAGTCATGCACACTTATTTCTACAATTAAAGCAAACATGGCAGAGTATTGTAAAAACAGCATACCATCAGCAAAACATACCTTTTCGTTCAGTTATTGAGCATATATGATAATCAAGTCAATTCATTTGAAACAGCATTGGAATATTCTGCTGAAATATATTTCTGTTTCTTCTGTAAAGTAAAAGTTCACACAATGAAAATTAGCCACTATCTGTTGTGATGATTTGAATGACAATGGTTCCCATGGGCTCATAAGGAGTGGCACTATTAGAAGGTGTAGCCTTGTTAAAGTAGGTGTGGCTTTGTTGGAGGAAATGTCTCACTGAGTGGGGAAGGGGGGCTTTGAGGTTTCAAATGCTCAAGCCAGGCCGGTGTCATCCCGCTGCCTGCCAATCCAGATGTAGAACTCTCAGCTCTTTTCTCCAGCACCATGTCTGTCTACCATGTTTCCCTCCGTGATGACAATGGACTAAGACTCTGAACCTGTAAGCCAGCCCCAATTAAATGTTTTTCTTTATAGTAGTTGTGCATAATCTTTAGTTGGTGCTTCAGTCTCTGTAAGCCCATGTGGGTCTGGGTTAGTTGTTTCTGTTGGTCTTTTCGCGGGGTTCTCAGGATCCTTCAATCCTTCCCCACATATTTCCACAAGACTCCCTGAGCTCTGCCTCATGTTTGGCTGCTGAGCCTCAGCATCTGTTTCAATCTGCTGCTCGGGGGAGCTTCTCAGAAGACAGTTATGCTAGGCTCCTGTCTGCAAGCATAGGAGAGTATCATTAATAGTGTCAGGGGTGGGCTCTCTACTGTGGGGTGGGTCTCAGGTTGGGCCAGTTACTAGTTGGACATTTCCTCAATCCCTGTTCCCTCTTTATCTCTGGATTTTTTTTTTTTTGTAAACAAGGTAATTTGGGGGTCAAAGGTTTGTGGGTGGTTGTTCCCCTCCCTCTACCAAGAGTCCTACCGGGCTAGAAGGTGGTCACCCAAGTCTCCATGTTACCCTCTGCAAAGGGCCTCAGTTAGAGTCACACTCATATCCTTCCTGCCCAGGAGTCTCAAGCTTGTCAAATAGATGACCCCCCACCCGCTCCCCCCCTCACCTCCCAGCCTGCTTCCCATCCCCCCTCCCCGATTTACACTCATCTGATCTTCCCGACTGATTTCCCTCCCCACTCCCGTCTCATACCAAGTTCCCTAATGGTCTATACCCAGGCCCCCTACACATACATAACCGATGGGCATCTTGGTCTTCATATGAGCCCCACACAAACGGAACATGGGCTATCTCTGATACTGACTCTGTTGCCTGCTTTTGGATCACTTTCCCCCCAGCTGGTGCCTTGCCTGGCCTCAGTGGATGAGGATGTGCTCAGTCCTGATGTGACTTAATGAGTTGGGGAGGACTGATATGAGGGGAGGGGTCCTCCCCTTTCCTGAGAAGAAGGGGAGGTAGGGAGGAGGAAAACGGTGGGAGAATGGGACCAGGAGAAGAGGAGGGAGGAAACTGCATTTGTGATGTAAAGTGAAGAAATAAAACTTAATAATAAAAAACAAGTTAAAAAAAAGAAAAGAAAAGAAAGAGAAAACAACAACAACAATAGTTTCTGTGGTCATGGTGATTTTTCACAGCAATACAAACACTAAGACATCTGTTATCTAAAAATAAGTTGAAAATAAAAGACATTGGATCACAAATGTCAGTTCTATGTACATGTCCACATTCATCTAACTTTGGGTATTTTCATTGCTCAATGATAATATTCTAATAAATGCTGATGGTTATTTTTTAATATTTATTTTTTATGTATACAGTGTTCTGCCTGCAGGCCAGAAGAATGCACCAGATCTCATTATAGGTGGTTATGAACCACCATGTGGTTGCTGGGAATTGAACTCAGAACCTCTGGAACAGCAACTGGTGCCCCTAACCTCTGACCCATCTCTCCAGACCCTGATGGTTATTTTTTATCATATATTTTTAATGTATTTCAAGAAAAGCAACTGAAGATACCAATTAAACTTCTGTAACCACTCAAAAGAAGTGGAATTTCATTAGTTCGTGTACTCTTCACTCTCCACAGCCATCTACACACTTGCCAAAATGGCATTCAGCCACCAGCAATTGTGCTTTCAGTAGTTTGGATCCTAATCAACAATGAAAACAATCTACAACTTAGTCTTAAAAGTACCTAGATGCTAAGTGTTAAATTTTCCCACTGAAACTCTATTTTAAATCTAGAATAAACAAACAATGAAAACAGATCTAGCTTCACAGGATTCTAAAAGGGAATACTATACTTGGCAAAGGGTCGGGGGAAAAAAAATTCTGTGAGTATATCCATTAATTCTCTTCTCATGCCAGAATGGAAAGGAAGGCAAATCTTAGACTTTCTTTCTTGATTAACTTTTCATTGACTTCTTTTTCAGTGTTCTCTAAGAGGCCCAATTACATTAAGATTTAGCAAAGGGAGTCAATGTGTTTGATTAGGAAATATAAATGGAAATAGAATTTAATCAGAAAATTTATTGGGATTTCACCCTACAGATTACAGAAATTCTTGGTGCTATTTTAAAACAAATTATGTAACCTACTTTGCAATCAAGCAGCGTTGATTCTATTTCTTATGATATGTTAGACATAGAGTGTGGTGATGAGAGTTATTATCAAGAAAAGATAAGTTTTCTCTCAAAACCCAGCAAACCTGTATTCTCAATGCCAACACCTCCCACATATGCACAAATTTCTATATAAATGAGAGAATAGAGAACAAAATAGTTATATTATCAACTCACACAAAAAGCAACAATATTATAAGACAGGAAAAGCGTCTTGTGTTCTATTGCTGTGAAGAGACACCATGACCAAGGCAACTCTTATAAAAGAAAGCATTTAATTGGGGCTTGCTTACAGTTTCAGAGTTTTAGTCCATTATCATCATGTCCAGGAGAATGGCAATACACAGACAGACATGGCACTGGAGAAAGAGCTGAGAGTTCTACCAATGGTTCCATAAGCAGCAGAAAGAGACTCTGGCTGTGGTATGGGTTTCTAAAATCCTAAAGCACACCCGAATGACCCACTCCCTCCAATAAGGACACAGCTCCTAATCCTTTCAAACAGTTTCACTCCCTATGACTAAGCATTCAAATATAAGAACTTATGGGGACCATTCTTACCCAAACCACCACAAACAGCAAATTGAAATGCTCTGTGCCCTTCTCCCCACCCCGCCCTTTCCCCTTCAGGTAGTCTCCTATACTGTAGACATTTATAAGGGTCCTTTGCCCCAAGTCTAATGTGTCCTCTGTTTCACCTGATTGTCAAGGCTTGAACAGCTGATCTGTTCAGCACACTGATAACAACCACCTTTATCAGTTGAAGCACTTGCTATGTGCTGTGGGTGGAGCGTATTGATTGAGCACTAAGATAAACACTGTTGTTATCTTCCAACTGCAGATAAAGAAACCAAGTGTTAGAGATTAAGAAGTGATAGTTTAGGCTTCCTGTAATTTATACAGTTAGCGAGCAGCTGGAATAAGCAGTCAGTCAGGTCTGATTCCAGATGCTAATTTTTTCTGGCCTCCATAGGACATCTAAGTCCATAGGATCTGCCCATTAGTGAGTTTAAACACTATAACTCACTTTTTTTTTTTTTTTTTTAGGGAAGATCATGTTTTAAAATTAGAATAATCTGGATTTTCACTGAACAGTGAAAGGGACCAAATCAAAACCCATAACTAAATGGCAAGTATGACTTCACTTTTTTGTCTTTTGCATCCCCAAGATCAAATTATAAGTTATATTTCACCAACTCTGGTCCCCTGAATGTAAGATACTTACCAAATATTCCTAATATTACCTTCAATCACTCATAGTATAGATGTCTCTAGAGCCCTGAACTCTCAGTTCTACCTCAACCAAAGAATACATGAAGATGGAAGACATACAACATAAAGACATGCTGTGTGTCCTCTAAAACAATGTTACCAGCAGGTAAACCGACCGAGCTTCTCTGACAGATAGTCCAAGAAGACAGTTCCTACGAACCCTCCAGGCAGAAAAGGGAGATATTCTTATATAAAAGTCAGACCACTGAAACCAACACAGGAAACAGAAGAGTTAGCAAAGAGAAACTACCCCAGCCTTTAAATATCAATTAAGCAACGCTGTTAGTAAATAGAAAGAAAAGGAGTTTAAGAGGTGGAAAGAGTTTGAGTGTGGCGCATTATTCCTGAAATACCAGCAACTGGGAAGCTGAAGCCAGAAAACTACGAGTCAAGGACAGCCTGAACTGTACAGTAACATACTGTCTCAAAAACTATGAGAGTGATGGTAACCATACATCAGCCATTATTATGAAAGTGTTATGGAAAGACAAAAGCCCCATGCCTAGAGATGAAAGTACCTTCCACCTCAGCTTAGTGCAGTCTTCCAAATAGGAAAACAGAATTATCTTGAGTAGCAGAAGCATTTATCCTTACTACAGGTTTGGCTTCGGACTACAGAAGTAAAACAAGTATCACAATAAAGTGAGCCACTTTTTTTTTTACTTTACTAGTGTATGTAAAATATATATGCATTCTATACCGCAGTCTGTTAAGTGCACAGTAGCACTATGTCTGCCTCAATTCTACACAAAGAACTACAGGCAACTAAGAAATGCTCAGAATGGGAAAAGTGGTCTTCTCTAAGACATAACACAGGAGTTAGTTATCAGATAGCAAAGGGTCAGCCTTAAAAACACATACAAGTAAACTTATTATTATTTGATTATTATTCAGACTTACAGGGTTATATATAGGAATATAGATGTAGGTATTTACACAGATATATGCATGTAACAACAATTAATTAAAAACAGAGGCCATGCATTTTAAAGAGAGCAAGAAAATATGGGAGAGTTTGAAGGGAAGAAAAGGAAGGGGGAAATGATGTAATTATAACCTCAAAGAAAGTAAATAGTTGGATTGAAAAATATGTATTGCTAAGAGAGTATGAAGAATCATCTGAGCAGTAAGAAACAGTGCTAATAGATTTCTTCAATTGATGATTACCAAAGCCCTTCAGCGTGTTAAAAACAAACAAACAAACAAACAAACAAACACAGTATGTGTAGAATACAATATCTTGCAGTAAAATGAAGCACAATGCCTGCAAAGGGACTGTAGGCATTCAGAGGAGGAAAGCGCATCTGAGGAGCTAAACAGTGTGTGCCAGGGTAAGGGAAGTGTAAATGAGCTCTTGGGGAAAGACAAGGTTCACAGCCTATGAAAGACAAACGCAGGTGGACTCAAGCTGTAGAGACAGAGAATGAGATCACAGACACCCAAAGTTCTGCACTTTATTTCAGAAAAACAGAAGAGGCACTCAAAGATTTTAGTGAATAAGTTGCGACATTCTTGTTTAAAAGTAAGTTCAATAGGTGCAGAGAATCTTCAGAGTGGGGGAAAGAAAATAAAGATGATGCTAAACTTTTCAACAAATTAATATTTGTACTGGAATAAATATAAAGTAGCAATAATTATATTCAATGTATACAAAAGGTTAAACTCTGAAAGACTAATATGTTTGCAAATCCACTCTGCTGCTTATCCCTTATAGCTATTTAGCGATGGACACTAACTTAGGTTCTACACAGACTACCTCAGATTTACGCTAATGAGAAATGCCTCACTGGACAAGTTTATATATTTCAAAAGTCTAAAATTGTTTTGACATTGAAATTACAAAATAGATTTGAATGTGTATTCAGTGTTATGAATAAAAAGATTGTTCCGAAACCACATACTATTTATATCATAGTGTAATGGCTTTTCACAGTTACATCGATTCTTGATAGGGCCACAGTATGAAAATTTAGTGGCAAACCTAAATTTTCACACCTTCTCTGTGAGCACTCCATCATTCAGGGTCCTCTCCAGCCTTCTTTTACTTTTTGTTCTGAGGCAGGGCCTCACTAAGTTGCCCAGTCTGAACTACACCTCATGACTGTCCCGCCTCAGCCTCCAAAGTGTGAGAATTCCAGGCGTGAACTCTCAGGCCTGACCTATATCAATACTTCATACAAAAACTTCTCTTTCCCCACATCCTTGCATTACTACTATTTTTGCTTCCTTGATCAGAGCCATTCTGACTCAAGCGAGACAGACTCTCAAAGAAACGTTGATGGCATTTCTCCAATAGCTAATGACCTGGGCACCTTTTCTTATGATTGATAACCGGTTTTATTCTTTCTATGATGTGATAAGATATAAGAAAATATATAAGATGTAAGACACACATGGTATATACTCACTTGTAAGTGGACATTAGATATATAATATAGGATAAACATACTAAAATCTGTACACCTAAAGAAGCTGAGCGAGAAGGAATAAGATGAATAAGATAATTAATCCTCTTTCAGAAAGGCAAACGGGATGAACATCAGAAAAGGGAGAAAACAGGGAATAGGACAGGAGCCTACCACAGAGGCTTCTGAAAGACTCTACCCAGCAGGGTATCAAAGCAGATGCTGAGACTCAAAGTCAAAATTTGGGCAGAGTGCAGGGACTCTTAGGACAGAAGGGGGAGATAGAAAGACCTGGAAGGGACAGGAACTCCACAAGGAGAGCAACAGAACTTAAAAAACCTGGGCACAGGGGTCTTTTCAGAAACTGATACTACAACCAAGGACCATTCATGGATATAACCTAGAACCCCTGCTCAGATGTAGCCCATGACAGCTCAGTATCCAAGTGAAATACCCTAGTAAGGAGAACAAGAACTGTCTCTGACATGAATTCAGTGGCTGGTTCTTTGATCACCTCCCCTTGATGGGGGAGCAGCCTTACCAGGCCACAGAGGACAATGCAGCCAGTCCTGATGAGACCTGATAGGCTAGGGTCAGAAGGAAGGGGAGGAGGACCTCCCCTACCAGTGGACTTGGGGAGAGGGATGGGAGGAGATGAGGGAGAGAGAGTGGGATTGGGAGGGAATGAGGGCAGGGGCTACAACTGGGATACAAAATAAATAAATTGTAATTTATAAAAATAATTAATTAATTCAAAAAGGTATAAGAAAATATTCTACTTCTGCATTGAGTAGTTAAGATGGCTGGATGTCCCCTGAATAGAAAAGACTAGAACCCCAGTGCAGATTATGAAGGTCTGAGTAAGTTATTTAAGGTACATAAAGTATGAGACTTAGAGATAATGTATATGGTTTGACCTTAAAGTAATTAAGGTCAAAGATCAACAATTACAAGGACTGACTAAAGCCAGGCTTGGTGGTGCATGCCTGTAATCCCAGCCCTAGGGAGGTAGAGGTAAGAGGATCTCTGTGAGTTTTCAAGGCCATCCTGGTCTACAAAGTGAGTCCAGGACAGCCAAGGCTATAGAGAGAAACCCTGTCTCCAAACACAAACAAACAAACAAAGTGGGGGGGGGGGGGGAAGGGGACTGACTAAAATGTATACTTAATCAAAGTTTATTTAGAAATGTCTGTTTTCTTTTATTTTTTATTTTTTTAATACTATGTAGTTGTTAAAAGTCCCACAGTGGTGTAACTGATCTGAATGTTCAAAAGCCATACTGGCAGCTATATTAACAAGGTCAGGGAAATTTAGACTAAGGATGTTTTTCCCTTGTCTTTCAATATTAATTAGGTCTCACAGGACTGTGGGATATGTTTTTAAATGTTCTGTAACTATGGAAAATCGCCTGTTCTCTTGTTCAGGAAAGCTACGAAGACCCCATCCATGACTCTTAACCAGCATCCAGACTACAATGAGGAGGGTCGACACAGAGGATATCCTTAATTTTTCCCATGGAAGCCATAGTCATGTCAAGCAAGACCTTCAGCTTATTCTCACTTAGACGGAAAACTCATAAAAGAAAGGCTAGCAGAGCCTCCCTAGCACATGTAACCCTGGGGATGAGATTCTCAACCAACCTTGACAGTCCAAAAAGAAAAATCAGTTTTGGCTACCAATGCGATCTTAAACAGTAAGTAGAAAGGTACAACCAAAGGCTAGGAGAATTGGTAACTATACAAGGGATTTCACTCGCCAAATATTAGACATAATACATGAAAGGTAATATAGGCAATTATATCTCACTAATATTTTCTTCTTGATTCAAAGATGTTGCCAAGATATAGGACTTCAGACTTTGGCTCACTTCAATTCTGGCCCACAACCAAGGGAGACAGGTCCAATATTGTTTTAAACTAAGAATTAAATGGCTAAATATATCTTCTTTCCTTATCTAGAAGCCATATGTGAAGGGCATCTCACTGACTCTTAATCCAACAGCTATCAAAGGATATGAAAGTGGATTGATGGTTCATCCCTCTGAGGACCAGTCTCAAAGACCTAAGTAAAATAAGGCGCTCAATAGATGGAGGTTCTTGTGAACCCATCAAGGGATTCTAATGGACTCTGATTTGAACACTTTAAAATCTTTTCCAGACAACAGTCAAGAATTTTCTTTCCTCCCTCCCTCTGACAATTGGGGCCTTTTAGAAAGGTCTTTCAGATTTGTACCCCAAAACTCCCAGATTTCTCCAATATCTTGCCCTCCTCTATCCATTTCTCACACTTAAAACACACACACACACACACACACACACACACACACACACGGAGTCCATCTTTTTGACTAACTACTTGGCGTAGTATGCACTCTACCCTGGAGTGTGGCTGATATACTCAGTCACTCGTTGAAGAAAACTGGTTTACTCTCCCAGAAGCTATCAATGGCAGAAATTTTGTCTAACTTGAACCTGGGCAGGTCTTCTGTGTCCCTTCAGTCTCCATGAATTCATACGTGTATTGGCCCTGATGTGTCTTAAAATACTGTCTTCTTGAAGCCATCCACCACCTGTGGCTCTTACAATCTTTCTGATTCCTCTTCCATGTAGATTTCTGAACCTTGAGGGGAGGAGCATAATAAAGACATCCCATTTATGGCTGAGTGCTCTAGAGTCTTTGTTTCTCTCTCTGTCTCTCTGTCTTCCTGTCTCCTCTGTCTCTCTCTCCACATTGTCAGTTGTGGATCTCTGTGACATCTACTGTAAGAACTGTAGAGGGCTCAGTGCTCACAGATAAGCTCTGGAAAAATCAGGACTGTTAATCATGCAGGGTTGTCTCCTGGATGGAGGAAATGTATACCCGTGTTCCAGCAGAAGGCTTCGAGTGGATGTTGTTAGTGACCTGGTGACCTTTCCTGTCTGGGGAGTCAGGCATCCCCTCATCCCATAGAAGATTTATTCCTAGACCTTTATTCTTAGTTTTCTCAGTCAATAGAACCTACCCTTACAGGAAATGCCGATCATGCTTTAAGCCTGATGACCTTTACACTAACTCAGTCAGAGACCACACAAGATCCTAGGCCCTTAAACTCCAGAACCCGTCTTCATGGTAGAGGTCACATGTACTTTGCAAAAGAGCTTCAATGTAGTCGCATCTTAAGCGTTATTGTGCACACAGGATTGAAATACTTGTTACCAGAAGACTTTTTCCAAAATTGTACTAGATCTAAATATGTCTAAAATAAACTAGCTGGTGTCAGACTCCAGATATTTGAACCAGCTAGCTAAGTCATACTGAGCCAAGTTTCTTTCTTATCTCTCACAGTTCATTTCTCCATCAGCAGCAGAGCTTGCAGGAGCCCCCAAAAGAAGCTTCTCTGATGAGGGTTGAGTGATGCTCTGTTCTATGGATATGGCAATAAGTCACTAGAAGTCATTTTATTGCTATTTTCATTTTGCTGTATCATTGTAGGAGCTGTCCCCCAAGGGCTGATAAAACGCCATTGTTACAAAGAGGACTAGGAAGCTAGGTGAAAGCTGGATAAATTAGAAGTTGTTCCCACACTCTCTGAGATGGTTTCTCAGTTACAGTTTTTGTTGTTGTGATCAAATACTTAACAAGAAGTGAATTAAAGGAAAAATGATTTGTTTTGACTCCTAGTTCAAGGGATGGTCCCTCAGCACAGGGAAGCAGGAGGTTGAGGCAGCTGGCCACGTTACATCCACAGTCAGGAAGGAGAAAGAAATTAATGCTGATGCTCACAGCACTTCCTCCTTTTTATTAGGAGCAGTCCCGGCACAGAGAATAGTGTCTTCCATGGCTAGGAGGGGTTTTCTCACCCAATTAACCTAATCTAGAAAATCCTTCACAGACATGCCTAGGAATTTGTGTCTTGGTGACTAAAGGTCCCATCAAGCTGACAACCAAAATTAACCATCAGAGATGATTTGCAAGTATTATTATTATCTGATTTTTGCAACAGAACAATTAGTACAGTACAAGTAAATAAATAAATAAATAAATTTTACAATGATATTAAATTATTTCGAAGGACTAAAATTTTACTCACCACCTCCTAATTAAAACAAAAATAATCATTTCAGCCAAATTCTGCATTATGTTTTCAGTGGTCCTTTACTCCTATCCTTCCCTTTCTTTTGTAATTATTCCCTGTTTCCTAAAACTAGGCTTCTTGTCAAATTGTTAACAGAATCCAGGAAATGCCTGAGAAATGTAATTCAGATGTAAATGGAATTATTTGGGTTGTTTCTGTCTCTGCTTTTAAAAAATTATAATATGACACAGTGTGCTAATGCTCAAAGCCGCACAGATTTCTCAGCTTGACACTTGATTAATTTAGAGGGCAGTGGGGGGCGGTGGATCTGTGACTGCAGAATTAAGAGAACCCACCCACACTTCTGTGCCCACAGAGAAAGAGAAACAAGTCTTTTCAAGACATCAGCAGCCTGTTTTTGTCCTGCTGCTACTTTTTCCTTGGTTCCTTTTTTCTTTTCTTTCCTCCTTATTTTACATAACCTCAACAGGATTATAGTTGCAATTCTAAATTTACTTCTGGGTTCAACCTAAGTAGGAATTACACCCAAGGAAGCAGGCCACCACCCATTGTTAAGCCACCTCACTGAAATACTTTATGAGGAAGAAAACACCCACGGGCTGGCACAGAGTGGCAGATACTGAGTGCATTAAGAACAAATGGATGGTACCTGTGTGTTTACTTAGTGCGAAGTCTGCAAGTTCCTTTGAAAATAAAATAGGACAAAATGAAACAATAATTAGTTTATGAAGAAAGTAGATCGCTGTAGATTGTACCTTCGGCGTCCCCCCAAAAAGCTAATGTCTTGTTAAATGATTGGTGTCCCCCTGATTGAGACACTGGGAGGGGAGAGCAACTTGAAGAGAAAGGAAAGACATGCTCTTGAGAGGCTTAATGGGACTGTATTAGCTACACCCACTGGTCCATTCATTAATCCTTCCTGGCCACCAGGAAATGAAAAGCTTCGTCCCACCATGTGCTTTTCATTATGATTTCTGCCTCATCGTTGACCCAAAGTAACAGGACTAATAAACCATAGAACGCATGTATTCAAACATAAACTAAACGATGTCTTTCTTCCTTAAAAACTGATGGCCTCCGGTATTTTGCCATAGCAACAGAAAATTAATATAACTGTATGTATGAGGCTCTAACTTTTTTTTTTGAGCTTTACCTATTAATGTATTTTATTTTAATTTTTCCATCATACATATATCTTCAGTTTAAAAAGTTGACCATTTTGCAAAAGAATGTATAGGAATTGTTGAATATTAATATTTATTATTGATTTATGTTTTAGTTAGCCAGTGGTTATTCCTAAATCAGAAACACCAAATCATATCACCACACAGGCTCTAACTTTTGAAGTCAGCATTCATCTCCTCAAAATCATATTGTTTTTTTCTTTGTAGGGTTGCATATTTTATGACATGGACAGTGGAGAGGATGTCAGCCTGTCCATGAGCTCTTTTTGAGGTAGATTTAATGTTCTCAAAGTCTCTTTTAAATCTTAGATCCTGTGAGTCTGTGGTTCTTCATTCTCTGTTTCTGTGCACTAGCATAATCATTTGACATGACATTTCATAGCCAAAAATGTCACAGTAAATAATTCCAACACCAAATGAATGTTTAGAAAAGCAAAAGTCAGTCCTAGCCCAAGGACATTAAAAAATAGTCAAATATCAACCAAATATATATGTAAGAGATAGATGGTCATATCTTTATATATATGAATTTAAATATTTAGAATAATTTACACAAAATATTACTATTTTATGGGTATTATGGCTAGGTATAATAATAGTAAGTCATTAATTCTCTTCTTTAAACTTTCCTATATGTCTGGATCCCACAACAGAAATATGTTTTATGTTAATATTTACTTCAGATTATATTAACACCAAACCCAGGAATTAGGAGAAAATAGACTCATACCAGTGTTAGAGTTCCTGGCTAGCATAAGTGATGCTTGGAGCATTGGATTTGATTGCCAGCAAGTACCACCCAAGAACAGAAAAACAAGAAAAAAGAGAGATACAGAAAAACTGAAAGGAAATTATAAGTAATTTTAAAAATAGAACTTGTAAAAGTGTATTCATTAAGCTTTTTTGTGTTATTTTATATATTTCCCAGTAGATCAGATAAAATCAAAGAGAAATTTACTGAGAATAGAATAGGCAATATCATTGTCAGTCTATTTAAATAAAAGTTACAAGAAAATCTAAGGAAAGAGAAAATATGAAGAACCTCCTTACATCAAAATATTCAACATTTCAAAAGTATTGAAGGATACTAAATAGCTACAAATTTGTCAGAATTGTTGAAAACTATGATGAGATTTAGAAGTCATGTGAATTCCATGTAGATTGTTAAAAAGAAATCTAGCCTAGATAGAGCATAAAGAAGCTTCAGAAGAGCAAAAGCAATAGGAAAATAATCAGGAAACAATCAGGAAAATGGCAAGTTAAATATAAAAAATAAACCTTATTGTGGATTGTAGACTCACCATTAGTTCACATATCCATATGAGTATTTATGATTCTTGAGTCTTAGTTTAGTCTTTGTAGATATAAAAGTGAATAAAACAAGTTTTAAACTATCGCCTTTGTGGAGCCTATCATGGGAGATAGAAACAAAATCTACAAAATAAAAATAAGAAGCAAATGTAAAACCAGAATTCTGAATTCATTTTTTTAAACAATGAACAAATAATGTGTGCTATTTATATGCCAGCACTATTCTAGGTGTTGTGATATTAATGTTTTTATAGATAAAATCTTACCTTCACAAAACTTAGACAAGGATGGATGAATAAACAAAAAATTCATAAGCCCTTCATAAAAAAGTAGTAGTACTTTCTAGCTTTTCTGTTACCATGCTTAGATAATTGGTTGAACAAACCAACAAAAAACGATACAAACATGCAGCAAGCAATTTCTTAATCAAATAACAATGAGTTGCCATACAATAATGTTGTAATACTTTGATACTCACATGAAATTTAGGTAGATGGAATGGAGAGATGGCTCAGTAGTTAAGAGTACTTGTGGATCTTACTTGTGGACCCAAGTTCAGTTCCCAGCACCTACCTCAAGCAGCTCACAACCACTTACAACTCCCATTTCAAGGTACCCAATGCTTTGTTTTCTCTTGATCTCTTCAAACCCCTGCACTCATACACAGGTATTCACAGACTCACACACACACACACACACACACACACACACACACACATTTTTAAAAATAAACTAAATCTCTGAAAACATAAAGTTTACATTCCAAAATTGCAGACCCAAACATAAAAAGTTAGTTATTAGTATAATTACGTGGACTATCATGACACTTAGGAGGTCCATTCTGTCCAAACTGGGGTGAAGGGGATAGTTTAGTGTCCTTTCTACCTCTGCCCTCGATTACTCACTCATCTTAGAACCCTACAAATCTCATTTTGAAAGCCACTGTAATTGAACAAAATTACTTCTAGGCAGGATTAGATGCTGGTTTTTTCATCACTTATGACTTCATTTTGACATGAGCAAAATCCCTGAAAGGTATATCTTGAAACTATCCGTTACAAAACCAATTTGTTATTTCACATAAAGTCTTCTAGGTATTTTACACAAACATCACAAAAGCTATGACTGTAAAGCATGTCTTCAGATTAATAGTAGTAGATTGTTTTTATATACCTAACTTTTCTTGTTAGGATATAAATGCCTCTAAAATCCCAAAGCCTATGGGAACCTACAGCACAGATGTGGCAGCAGATGTGACAAGTTGGACAGCTGATCTGATTTAACAACCCAGGAAATATTATAAACCCATCGTTTTCTCAAAGCAATTGGAGTGACAGCAAGACAAGAGGAAAGCCCCTCCCAGCCACACGGCACAGCCTCTGGAGTGAGAGCACAAATTACTCACTTCAGTACAAGCCTCCCCACAACTTTCCTTTGCTCTGCTAGTAATCTCAAAGGAGAGACGAGGAAAAGGATTTCATTAGATAATACACTGATGTGGAACTTGCCTTCTGGAAGGTTCATTTGATATGCTGGAAACAAAAATTTTAAATATTTAAGGTGAACAAATAAGCCCCAAAATCACCATCCAAATCAAAAACCCACATCATCAAAAAAGCAAGATATCTCAAGTTTCAGAATCTAAATATGAGTTTACTATACATATTTCTGTATAAATGCAAAAACATAACTTCTCTTTTTATATTACTTTATTTTTTTCATTGTATTAACTAAAACATTTTTTAACCTTTCAACCAGGAACTGTTGGTACACACCCTTAATTCTAGCACTCAGGAGTCAAAGGCAGGTGTCTCTCTAAGTTCAAAACCAGCCTACTCCAGACTTCTGAGTGGAAAAAAACAAATCTTTAAAATATGTTCTGCTTTATTTTCATTTTTATATTAGAAAATGTGGCTGGTATAAAGCCAAAATTAATGTATGTATAAAGAACTTATTATGTACGTAGAGTGTTCATGTATGAAATTCTCAAAAATTAATTTTTTGTTTTTGTTTTTCAAGCCAGGGTTTCTCTATGTAGCACTGATTGTCTTGGAACTAACTCTGTAGACCAGATTGGTCTTGAACTCAGAGAGACACCTGCTACAAGGACATTTGCTCAACCATGTTCGTAGCAGCTTTATTTGTAATAGCCAGAAGCTGGAAACAACCCAGATGTCCCTCAGTTGAAGAATGAATACAGAAATTGTGGTACATTTACACAATAGAATACTACTCAGCAATTAAAAACAAAGAAATCATGAAATTTACAGACAAATGGTAGGATCTAGAAATGATCATCCTGAGTGAGGTATCCCAGAAGCAGAAAGACACACATGGTATATACTCACTTATAAGTGGATATTAGACATATAATATAGGATAAACATACTAAAATCTGTATACCTAAGGAAACTGAGCAAGAAGGAGGATCCTGGGTAAATGCTCAATCTTCATTCAGAAAGGCAAATGAGATGGACATCAGAAGAGGGAGAAAATGGGGAACAGGACAGGAGCATATCATAGAAGACCTCTGAAAGACTCTACCCAACAAGGTATCAAAACATATGCTGAGATTCATAGCCAAACTTGTTTTGCAGAGTGCAGGGAATCTTTTGAAAGCAGGAGGAAATAGAAAGATCTGGAGGGAATATGAGCTCTACAAGGAGAGCAACAGAGCCAAAGAAAATCTGGGCACAGGAATCTTTTCGGAGACTGATACTCCAAACAAGGACCATTCATGGAGATAACTTAGAACCCCTGCGCAGAAGTAGGCCATGGCAGATCAGTGTCCAAGAGGGTTCCCCAATAGGAACATGAACCGTCTCTGACATGAACACATGTCACCTCCATCTGAGGGGGGAGCAGCCTTACAAATCCACAGAGGAAGACAAAGAAGCCAGTCCTGTTGTGACCTGATAGACTAGGGTCAGATGGAAGGGGAGGAGGACCTCCCCTATCATTGGACTGGGGGAGGGGCATAAGAGAAGAAGAGGGAGGGAAGGTGGGATTGGAGGGGATGGAGGAGGGGGCTACAGCTGGGATACAAAGTGGATAAACTGTAATTAATAAAAATAAAAATAAATTTAAAAAAGAAGTTATAGTACTTTAAATATATTTAAATAAAATTTTGTTTTACTAAAAAGTGTTAAATATGAAGGTAAACAAACCTATTTATAAGTAGGTATGGTGGTTGCAATGAAAATGACTCCCATAGGCCCATAGGGAATGGCACTTTTAGGAAGTGTGGCCTTGTTGGATGAAGTATGTCACTGGAGGATGGGTTTTGACGCTTTCAAATATTCAAGCCAGGCCCAGTGTCACTCTCTCTTCCCGCTCCCTTCAGATCTAGATATAGAAGGCTCAGCTACTTCACAGCACTATGTCTGCCTGCATGCCACCATGCTTCCTGCCATGACAATAACAGACTAAACCTCTGAAATGCAAACCAGCCCCCGATTAAATGTCTTCCCTTGTAAGAGTTGCTGTGGTCGTAACGTCTCTTCACAGCAATAGAAACCCTAACTAAGAGATTTGGAGGAATATTTCACCAAAGAACAAACATGGGTAATTAGTCAACATAGAAGATACCCATCACCTTGCACCGTTAGAGAAATAAACATTGAAACCATAATATACAGTCTGAAATATATAGAATTTTTAAAAATACACAGTTACAAGTGTTTCCAGCCCCAGATTTCTACAGATGTTCTTATATTTAAGATTCAGTTAGCTTCTAAGATGTATGGATTTATAGTTTTCACAAAATTTGGAAAATTACAATAATTACATTGTTTTGTAGCATTTAACAATAATTTAAAGAACAACACTTCCCTCATAGTGCAATGAAAATTACTATTGAATCTGTGCCAGACATCTTAGAAGAAAGGGAATAAAAATTGTCCTTTGGAGATTCAAAATATGCTGGATTCTTACATCTTCAAAACAGTCCATTGGTTTTTGCAATTTTAGTTTGTTTGATTTCTATTCTTCCTTTACCTAAGTACCTGTAATTTTCTTCCTGTCCCTCTATAGCCCTCTTCACATAAGTATGAAGTTATAGCCCTCTTTTCTATTTGAGATAACTTCATGGTATGTGCAGGTAAAAGAGGTAAATGAGGGAACTATACTCAACTGAGCCAAATCTCTTACAAATGCCCAAAGCCACACACATGTGCACACACACACACACACAAACACACACACACCCTACTCCATACATCTGTGCACTGAATGTTTTACAACTCACACATCTTCATTTAATGTTACACCTTCTGACTTCAAATCACCCTCAATAATTCCTTACAATAATTCACAAGCTGCACCCCTCACAACACCCATATCCATAAGAAAATATGAGCTGTTTTTCAAGATGGTAGCTGTGTTTGCATAGTTCTTAACCAGGAAAGGATTTTCAATCTTATGTAGAGTGATTGAAAAGATTGAAACGGTGACTCTTGAAAAAAACCAGTATACATCAGTGTCGGTTGGACTAGGAGCCACTGGTGCTAGCATGCCAGTCTCCCTCCATTTTGTGTGAAATCTTTGTTTTGTGTTCCTTGTTTCCTGCCTGCTTTCTGAATTACCCAGTTATCCTGTAGGCTTTCTAAGAAACCTCAACTCCTTTCAAAAAATCCCTTTCATCCTTAGCTTACATACTGTTGGCCTGATATTTGCAGACAACTTATCTGGCAAGTAAAAAATCTACATCTAGTATTTTGTCACATTAAAAAAGATCTTGATTAAATCAGTTCCACAAAGCTTGAAAGTTAAAATCATTTGCACTAATAAGTTAGGTGGGTCCCTAGCATGCTTGAATAACTATGACCTCTTTTAAATTTGAAGCTAGATTCCATATTACTACTATTTATGGAAGCTGGAACTCAAGCCATTTAGGCTAATATTTTTATCTAGTAATTTATATTCAAGAAATTAAGATATTAATTTTTAATTTAGAAAAAGTAAGTTCTAATAAAAAATGCTGCTCTCTATTCAACTAACTGCTGGGTGAAATTTTAATGAAACTATTTTGCATAAAATTTGGTAAAAAAGCAAGTTTAATTACTTCAATTGTGAATACTACCTACTTCAGATAATTTAATTAAAATATTCATATTCTCATATGTTTAATAACCTCTTGCTTCTCAGAAAGACCTTTCTTCTTTCAGAAGAACTGGCATTGTTAGTTCTTCTGAATTTAAATTTTCTATCTTTGATATTTTCCTGGTACCCAAAATTTCTATATGAAACTGCTTAATTATCCTAACTTTTATCCTTATCCTGTCCCATCCCAATATACTTCTTTCCTGAAATTCTCCACCTCTAAAATTGAGAATGCCGAAATTCCAGCTAAGTGCAGGGGTTGGGGGAGGGGGAATTCTGCTTGACACCGCTTGTTTTTTTTTTCACACTGGCACCCAATCCACTAGCAAATTACAGTGGCCATACCTTCAGAGTCTATGACTTAGCCACCTTCAACCTTCTCACTGCTGCCACACCCTCATCTAAACAACAACCATCTCTGTGTGGAATATTAGAGTAATAGTACAATAAACTCCTAAGCATCAGTCAGTTCTCAATATTCAACTAAGAGCTGCTCATTATAAAAAGTAAGTTGGGCTATGCAATTCTTCTCACAACCCTGCAATGTATTCCTACCTCATTCACGATGAAAGTCAAAGTTTTTTATAACGGTCAATAAACCTCTACATAGTGTATTCTCTCACCACATCTGTGTCATTTTTTACTCCTGTCTCCCCAAAGTCACTGAGTCCACACGACATAATCTTGTGATTTCGGGGATAATCTCCTCACACTCCTGCCTCGGGGCCTTTGCACTTGTTCTTTTCTCTGCACTCTATGACTTACTCCTTCAACTTCCTCAAGCCTTCATGAAACTATCGTTTTAGGTGAAAATTCAAGCCTTGTTTAAAATGAGAGCCTGTCTACGTTAGCCCCTACTCTTCTGCTGTGCCTCATTTTTCTACAGTAAGTGATTTATTTTGCTGTCCTCTACCATTTAATTTTAAATTCTATGATAGAAAGAAGATATGTCTAGTTTTCTATTGATCACTATACCAGCATCTAAAACAATGTTTTACCCATTGTAGACTTCTCATGAATCTTCAGTTAACAAATTAACAAAAACTCAAGGATACACATAATAACTAATGATTTTATTAATAAGAATATGTTGGTTTTAATGATAGTTTTATATTTTACATACTGTGAAAATGAAAAGGGTTGAGGTATATAAAGAAAGATTTATGGAAAATTGTCTGCATTCACTGCTGGAAGCCAAGTTATTAACAGAGAAACATATTTTTACTTTGTCACATTTTCACTGTTTTGTAAATTTTTTCCAAATTACCAGCAGTAAACCTGTAAAAGGAGCAAGCCATGGAAACACATAAACTGTGTATGCTTCAATAGGGCTACCAACTTTAAATGATGCTGTTCGATTCTTGCATCAAGCAAACTCCAAGAGATTGCCTGGCAGTACAGGGGCATAATTAACCTAAGATACTTCCCACGCTCATAAATCACATTCTCTCTCATGTACTGAGTTCTTGGTACAAAGACCACGAAAGGAATGTAGTTTCCTTTTTAATAACAGCAAATTAGGGCAATACAAGTTTCTTCTTAAATGGGTATCTTTTATATACAAACCAGTACTTTTTATATACAAACCTAATGGTTTCATCTTTTTAAAAAAATCAAAATTGAAGAAAAAAGTCAAAATGTGAAAGCCAACAACTGAGATTCAGTTAGTATTTCCCTTATTCAACAAATTATATCATTTTGCATTTACTCTCCACGAACTTCTCTAAGGATTAAATGGGGTGAGACAATTTAATATAACATTATACTTTGAAAGGTATACAATACAAGTAGCAATATATATTGCATATATAGTGTTTGTGCAATAAAGAAAAACTAAGCAAAGTAAGAGAAAGAAGAGCAATGGGGAAAGGGGGCTATTATATAAAAAATGGTCAGGAAAGGCGTGGGACGTGGCAAATGAGCAAGGACTTGACTAGTGATAAATAAAAGCAGGAAGCACACATTCTCTGAAGCAGAAATTGTTAAAGGATACATTCATGGCCAATATGATTGGAGAAAAATGTTGTCAAAAGAGGTTGAGGAGAAGCCAGGAGCCAGATCATACAAGGCCTGATAAACAGGACAGGATTTTGTATTTTGTCCTGAAGATGATAGAAAGCCAAAGAGGGACTTGAAAGTCAAAATTTAATTTTATTCCAAAATATTATACAGAATAACACAGTGAAATATGTTTAGGCAAAAGTGGAAGCAAAGGAAAATCATCTAAGCTGCTGTGGGAGAAAAAATAATGGATTACAGACGAGTATGTGATGCACAATGGGAATCAGGAGAAATGGTAGAATTCCTTCTGTGTATGACTGAGAGGGGAGTGCAAAGGAGAAGATTCAGTAATTACTTCTAGGTTCCTGGTGGAAGTAAACTGGGTAAATGAGGAAGGCACTTGCTGAGAGAAAGACTAGGAGACAAGCAAATTAGAGGTCAATAAAGGTAGATGTCAAGTGTCATGTTTTGGACATGTTACATTTTGAAATAGACCTCTAATTGAGAAACACTAAGCAAGTAATTTATATACAGGATGTCAAGCCAAACATGTAAAATAAATAAGGAGTCATCAGGCCAAGCGTATAATGTAAAACCATGGGATTAGATGAGTTTATGCAAGTAGGGAGTATAGCAGGGACTGTGACAGCACACACAAGACCTACACAGGTTAAAGGGCAAAATCCCAGCACTGAGAAGTACATGCAAAATCCCACTGTAGAGAGAATACTTTGTGTATTATATGGATGCATCACCTGTCAATAAAAATCTAAAATCTATGGCCTATAGGAAAGGGTAGGATAGAAGCCGGACTATCCAGCAGCAGAATGGATTCTGAGATAGTGCCAGGCATATGAGATTCATTGAGGAAGATGTGAAGAAGGCAGATGCATAGTACCTTAACACGGGTAACCATACATGTAGCAGAATGTAGATGAGCATAATAGGCCATTTTAAGTTATGGGCTACTCTGTTAAGAGCCTAGCTATATGACCTTGATATTTATCATTTTATTTTGGGTCTCATGAGTCATTCTGGGGCTTGGGACCAGGAGGAAAAAAAAATATATTACACCCCTACCAAAAAGCTATTTGTAATTGATATAGGTGAGAAAAGGAAAATTAGTTTTCTCCAGTGACATGCCATTGGTTAGACCAACCAAAATAAACTCACAAGTTTAAACAGTTGGTCCCCAGTTGGTGAACTGTTTGGGGAAGACTGGAAAGTATGACCTTGTTGGAATAAGTTTGGCCTTGCTGAAGTGTGTATCTGAGGGTGGGCTTTGGGGTCTCAAAAGCCCATGCCAGGCCCAGTTTCTCTCCTGCATGTTGCCTGTGTATCTGGATGCAAAACTTATCAGCTCCTGCTCCAGTACCATGCCTGTCTCCTTCCTGCCATGATGATAATGGACTAACCCTCTGTAACTGTAAGGCAGCATTCAGTTAAATCTTCCTTTTATAAGAGTGGCCATGGTCATGATGTCTTTTCACAAACATAGAACAGTAACTAAGACAGGTATTTTTGTATTAATGTTTTTTCATTTGTTTTGATTTCTGTTCTTTGTTTTTGTTTTTGAAGGAGAGGAACATGAAACTGGTAGGTAGGAAGGTGGGAAACATCTGAGAGGAGTTGGCAGAAGGAAAAAACATGAACAAAATATGTTGTATACAGTATGAATGATGCAGTCAAGGTAGCTAATCATACTGTATCTGCAGTGAGGAAAAAAAGACAGAGAACCCTTGTTCTCATTTTCTCTATCTTATAGATGCTAGGATCAGAGCCTAGGCAATGGTGTCACCCGCTGTGGTACCCACAGTTTACCTAATCAAGACAATTACCACAGGCATGCCCATAAGCCCTTCTCTGTGGTGGTTGCAGATGCACATAAGGGTAGGTCAGTAGATTAAGTAGAAAAAGAAAAATAGAAAAGTCATCAGCTAAAATTAAAGAAGACAAGGTATATTCTCTGAGGAGAAAGGAGGTATAAAAATATTCTGAGGATAAATCCAAGAAAACAAAAATTTTTGGTCATAAACTTAACTGTGAAACCAGTTAAAAGATTGTATATAATTCTCCTGATTCTTTTGTATATAGAGACAGAAGAAACAAACATAAGCTTATGCAGTAGTTGGGGTTTGCCAGCCAAGAGAGAGAACAACAATGAATTTGAAGGTGGAAATGAATAAATGCATGCATGAATCACTATTTAAATTCAGTTGGCAGGAGCATGAAGACTGATGGACCCAATAGATTATGAAAATATCTAGGGCCAATGAATCCCACAAGATTAAAGAATGATTAACATGGGTTTATAGAAATGAACTGGAAAATAAGAGATGGGGAAAGTTGACTAAAAGAGTGAGAAGTTTAAAATTGATGTTTTAGAAATGAATTATATAATAAATACAGAAGAAAACATAAAAATCTGATAACTGAGATGCAATGGAGAAATTATTGCTAGAAAGAAAATCAAGGAACTGATCCAAGGAACAAAGTCAAAATAATGACAACTGCTCAAATATAAATGCACAAAATTATAATGTAGAATATTAGCATCCACTTTCCTACGGCCTTCATTAGACACACAGTCACTGCTCCTCTCCATAATCATTCATGTTTACATAGAAAAAAATATGTAAACACATTTCTCCCTTCCCTTTCTGTCCTCCAAACTCTCTATTCCTTCCCGTGACCCTTCAAATTCTTGGCACCTCTTTTTTTCTAATTTTTATTGCATGGATATATGTATAACATATATATTCCTAAATATTATCAGTCTGTTCTCTTTCATGTTACAAACAGAAATTTGCAAACTGAGGCAATGAAAGTCTCCTGCAAGAAGTTTTTAGTTCCAGGTAAGATACATTATCTTGAAATATCCATAGGTATATCTGCACTAGGTCGTTCTAATACAGAATTCCTAACATATCCAATATATTTTGTGGCTTCTGACTTGAGAACTGCAGAGGAGAAATGTTTCCTTGGGTAACTCTTAAGCTTAACTCATGTTAACAAATGAACATAGAGCAGTATTAATTCCCCATCTCTTCTAGCTGTTGCTGGAAACCAGAGCTAAGGTGATAAGTGGAAGCCTTTTCTAAGAGACACTTGTGGGATACTTCTGTCTCTATTGCTCCTTCTTATACTTAAATCTTTTCAACACTCAGTACAAAGGGTGAAAAGAATGTAAAGAAGTGGGAACCAGTGCTGTGGTCTTCATGTTGTACTGAGTGGTGACACAATTGTAACTTATATTATATACTGAGCAAAAACTTTGAAATTATTTATTGTGTCTGTGGCTAAGCCACATACTTCAGAAGCCTTCAATACCATATTGATTGAAAGGGTAACTGTTAATACAATTTATAAGTTTGTCAAATAATGTAAATAGTTTTCCCCAGCTAACATATACAACTTATATAAGATGCATGTTTTAAATAAAAGATGACAATATTCGCCTACATCTTTAGAATGCTCTGAGAGAGGTGACCAGATGAATCTAATATCCTTTCAAAATTTGTGTTGACAAAGTGACATGATGTAGGTGGTATTGTTCTTAGTAAGGGAAGAACAATAATTGTGGGTGTTCTTTTTTTTCCCTCTTCTTATCCCTTTCTTGCCTCAAATGTGGAGTTTGAAATGGCAAAAGAGGCATTTTTAACCACAAAAAAAAGACAGAAACACTAAAATAACTGCAGAAACATTGACTAGAACATTTGCTGTGATTTCTTATGTAATAAACATAAAACTCTATTTACTTAAGCTTCTGACTCTAAACACTTTTTAAAGACTTATTTCTATTATCATTAAGCATGTGTGTGTGAGAATATATGTGCTCGAACATAGGGAGACCAGAGGTATCAGGAGTTAATTCCCCTGGAGTTAAGAGTTACAGGCAATTATGAACCACATGACATGGCTGCTGGGAATAGAACTCAGGTCCCCTGGAAGCAAGAAGTGCTCTTACCCTCTGACCCATCTCACCAGCCCTAATTTTGAATGTCTCTGAATACAGTATAATATGAACTTGATCAGTTGAAGGAACTCCTCGTGATTTTTTCCGTTTCCTCCAAAGAGTTCTCAGCAGAACAGTCATTGCTTCAGTGCGTGTCCCATTTGATACACCATGAGCACCATGAAAACAGGAAAACCATATCCTGGTCAACAAGTCCTAGAGCCTAACACAGTATGTCTTAGAGAGCAGAGGTTGAAACATATTTATTCAAGTTAAAGAAGTTTAATGTGCTCATCCATATCACACACCAGCCCAGTCCCTGCCTCCTAGAAGCTCCGAAACCAGCACATTTCAGTGAACAACAGCGATGAACAGTAAGGGCCACACCAGAACTCTGAGCACGTTCTACAGGAACTTGAGGAAAGAGTGATTCCATCTGCTTAAGAGTGGAATCGTACTAAAGAAGCACTGAGCCAAGTGACAAACATTCCTTTCCTTAGGAAAACTGTTCATACTAAGACACTGTCTAAGGAGACAACTTCCTGAACAGAACACCAACAGCACAGGCTCTAAGAGCAACAATCAATAAATGGGACCTCATGAAACTGAAAAGCTTCTGTAAAGCAAAGGACACCGTCATCAAAACAAAACGACTGCCTACAGATTGGGAAAGAATCTTCACCAACCCTTTATCTGACAGAGGGCTAATGTCCAGTATATACAAAGAACTAAAGAAGCTGAAAAGCAGCAAACCAAGTAATCCAATTAAAAAATGGGGAACAGAGCTAAACAGAGAATTCTCGACAGAGGAATATCGAATGGCAGAGAAACACTTAAAGAAATGCTCATCCTCATTAGCCATCAGGGAAATGCAAATCAAAACGACCCTGAGATATCACCTTATACCCATCAGAATGGCCAAGATGAAAAACTCAAGTGGCAACACATGCTGGAGAGGTTGTGGAGAAAGGGGAACCCTCCTCCACTGCTGGTGGGAATGTAAACTGGTACAACCACTCTGGAAATCTATCTGGCGCTTTCTAAGACAATTAGGAATAGTGCTTCCTCCAGAGCCAGCTATACCACTCCTAGGTATATACCCAAAGTTCGTTCAAGTACACAAAAGGGATACTTGCTCAACCATGTTTATAGCAGCTTTATTTGTAATAGCCAGAACCTGGAAACAACCCAGATGTCCATCAACGGAAGAATGGGTACAGAAATTGTGGTATTTCTACACAATGGAATACTACTCAGCAATCAAAAAGGAGGAAATCATGAAATTTGCAGGCAAATGGTGGGATCTAGAAAAGATCATTCTGAGTGAAATATCCCAGAAGGAGAAAGACAAACACGGTATATACTCACTTATATAGACCTATAAGATATGATAAACATAATGAAATCTATACACCTAAAAAAGATAATCAAGAGAGCAGACATGGGGTAAGATGATCAATCCTCGTTTAGAAAGACAGATGGGATGTGCATTGAACATATGACAGGAGTCTACTGAGCGCATCTGAAAGACTGTAACTAGCAGTGTTTTCAAAGCAAAGACTCATGACCAAACCTTTGGCAGAGTACAGGGAATCAGAAGAAAGAAGGGGAGTTAGTCTGATGGGGAAAGGATAGGAGCTCCACAAGGACCAAATATATCTGGGCACAGGATCTTTTCTGAGACTGACATTCAACCAAGGACTAGGTTATATGTATGGATATAACCTAGAACCTCTGCTCAGATGTAGCCTGTGGTAGCTCAGTAACCAATTGGTTTCCCAAAGTGAGGGGAACAAGGACTATTTCTAACAGGAACTCGATGACTGGCTCTTTGGCCTCCCCACCCCCCAAGGGAGGAGCAGTCCTGTTAGGCCACAGAGGAGGGCTTTGCAGCCAGTCCTGAAGATACCTGATAAAACAGGATCAGATGAATGGGGAGGAGGTCCCCCCCATCAGTGGACTTGGAAAGGGGCACGGTGGAGATGAGGGAGGGAGGGAGGGACTGGGAGGGAATGAGGGAGTGGGACACGGCTGGGATACAGAGTTAATAAAATGTAACTGATAAGAAAAAAATAAAATTCAAAAAAAAACCCTAAAAAAAGACACTGTCTATATTACACTTATTTATTATGTAAGTCAATAGAATATATATTCAGTTGATTGCCTTTAGCTGTGGTTGCCATGCTAACAGGTCATCCTAAAGGACTTATTTCTAAAAATAATCACTGAAAATTGTCTTTCTATCTATTTCATACATAAACTTTCTGAAAATATTTCAGCAACCAAATGATTCATGGGTATAAATTAATAAAAGGAGCATTGTGGATATAGAGAAACCTATAGTGTTCTTTCTGCCAGCTGCGATGTACTGACGGTGAGGATCAGCTCCAAATTTTCTTCCACTACATACCGAAAACAAACCATCAGATTCTGTCATGTTTCCAAAAAGACATTGGCTCAGACTGTCTATCTTTGTAGATAAGTCTCATGTACCATCAGAGTACATTTTTTTTCCTATTTCAGCTATAGCACAAATCCAAACATCCTCCATTTAGCATCAGATGCTTTAGAAGCAGCCCAAGCACACAACTTTAGTTAAATGGTGCCATCTGGTGACATAAATCTTGCAGTAATACACAAAGTCCTGGGCCTACAATAGCACTGAAACCTCCTGATAGTATTTGACCCACAGTGTCAAAAAGGAAATGCTTTATTGTTCTAGGCATGAGACACTCGATTAATCTCACCCAGACTGTGACTGTTTAACACAGGGAATTAAAACAATTGTCTGAGTCCTGTTTTGTGCTTCACCTTCTGTGTTCTTTAATTTAAAGACTTGGATCCAGTGAGGCTCCTTACCCAACTTATAAAAAACACTTTAAAGGTATAAATATCAAACCATCTTCCAGTCAGACCCACTTAATCAAATGCCTGCAAGTCTCATAGAATTTGTGTAATTTTTAGCATTTCAGGGGCCACCTACAAGGAAACTTGCACATTAAAGCTTCTCATTCAGAGACCCTGCCCCTCTGTATCACTTACTGGAATTGTAAATATACAATTACAATTGTACAGTGTACACTTGTAAACATGCAACTGTTTATACAGTTTCGTTTAATTCATGTCTCCCAAGTATGTGTAGTAGAACTTTACACAGTGTTCCCATAATGTCTTGTAAGTGGATTAGTGAATAGATGAGAAAAATACTCTTCTCTAGCCTCTCTTGTATCCTATCGGGGACAAGATTTGAATATATGTAAAAGCATCCCTTCCCAGCATCACTCTACAATTACCCAGGCTTCTCTCAACTTCTACAGAACTTTGGTCCAGTCCCTAAAGTCTAGTTATCAAATACATACTTGTCATTTGTGTGTATGTATTAATATTACTTTGATTTAAGGGCCAATTCTCCCTAAGGCACCCATCTCCACATATCTATGTAACTAGGGAAAACTTCACAAATACATTGTGAACTATGATTACTCAAGTTGTAATAACTGGAATATCCCTAATCCATTTCCTTAAATGAGTATTGTAAAGAGTCACAATAGACTGTAGTGTCCAAGGATTTAACTTTCAGTGTGTTAGCCAATGAATGCTTGAGAGGCAACCGAGGTGACTGAGCCCTTGCCATGAAGCCTCACAACCTCAGTTTGATTCCCAGGATCTGTGAGAGAGCAAACTCTCACAGTTGTCCACTGACCTGCACATGCTTGTTGTGGCACATATGCCAGTGCGCACGCACGCACACACACACACACGCACACACACACACACACACACACACACACACAAATAAGTGTATTGAAAAATTTAAAGCTCATTTGAAGATCCATAATATGCACTGGTTTGCTTCACTAGAGCATATGCAAGCATTGCCTCATGGGTGCCCCCATTGCACATATCTGTCTCCATGAAACTTTGCTTTTCTTGACTCACAGCAACACAGGTGAAAACTATCATTTAGTATTCAAATGGGAGAGTCATTTAAACATTTTAGATACAATGTTTATTTTAAAGGGGAGTTTGATTCCTTAATATTTGTAAATTTATGGCTTCTCAAAGAACTTAAGAATGTTAAAAGTTCATTCGTCTTGTTAAAGACTAAATTAAATGATTACAAAATGTAAGAATGAAGAAATGTCATTTTCTTCCAAGTCCAAGAGTAATATTCAAACATTATGTTAGTTAGTTTCCCTAAAAGGACAATTTCGAAGCATCAAAAATACACATTTGGCATGCCTCAAAATCACCCAAAAGAATTATTAAGACACTATTTGCCTTATGAAAGAAGGGGAAGATAGTAAGACTTGGAGGGGACAGGAGCTCCACAAGGAGAGCAACAAAACCAAAATATCTGGGCACAGGGGTCTTTTCTGAGACTGTTTCTCCAACCAAGGAACATGCACAGATATAACCTAGCACCCCTGCTTCCATGTAGTCCATGGCAGCTCAACCTCCAAGTGGGTTCCCTAGTAATGTGAACAGAGACTGTCTCTGACATGAACTCAGTGGCTGGTTCTTTGACCTCCCCCTCCCTGAGGGGGGAGTAGCCTTGCCAAGCCACAGAGAAGGACAATGTAGCCAGTCCTATTGAGACCTGATAGGCTAGGGTTACATGGAAGGGGAGGAAGACCTCTCCTATCAGTGGACTTGGAGAGGGGCATGAGAGGAGATGAGGGAGGGAGGGTAGGATTAGGAGGAAATGAGGGAGGGGGCTACAGCTGGGATACAAAGTGAATAAACTGTAATAATTATAAAAAAATAAAAATTTAACTAAAAGACTGAGGCCAAATAAAACTACCTGATAAATTCTAAAAGAAAAAAAAAGGCACTATTTGCTGAGCCCTAATTCTGGAGAGGGGAGGGACACAAAGCTACCCAAGTCAATGGGTGATTGGTGCTGCTGACACAAAAGCCATAATGTGAGAACCTGCTTTGAAAGTTTAGAGCCAAGCTATTCTAAATCCACATACTCATACAATCTTTCATGTTCACTGTAATCCACTAAAATGTCCTGGTTCCCTTATGACCAGGTGACAAAAATACACATAATCATTAAAAGTTATAGTGAAAATGTGTTTAGGTAGGTCTTACTTTGAAATAATATTTCATGAGAATTAGTATAATACGGTACTGAAAGATGGCTCAGCAGACAACAGAACATGTTACTCAAGTACTGAGTTCAACTTCCAAATCCCCATTTGAGGCACAGTTGCATGGGAATGCAGCTCCAAAGGGCAGAGGCAGGAGAATTGCTGGGTTTGCCAGCTGCCAGCATAGTTCCAAATTCACTGAGACCCTACCTCCAGAAAATAAGCAGAATTGCACAGCAGAACATCCCATATCTTCCTCTGTCCTCCCGATATGAACACACATCGCACACACACATGTACACACATACAAATAAAAATGTTCAATTAAAAGAACGGATATAAACTGGGTGGTGGTGGCTCCTGCCTTTAATTTCAGCACTTGGAAGGCAGAGACAAATGGATCTTTGTGAGTCCAAGGCCAGCCTGGTCTACAGAGCAAGTTCCAAGACAGCCAGAGCTGTTACACAGAGAAATTCTGTCTCAATAAACCAAAAAAAAAAAAAAAAAAAACTGATTTAATACAAAATTATAGAGATTTTAAGCTCAAACAAAAGCATGATAAAAACTTTCTTACATTTTTATTTCTACTGATAACACCTTTATGACTTAATAATTAAATAATTGTCTATAATGTTTCTGTTTCCTACTTCATTTGCCCAGGAAAGTAAACACTGTCTTATATATTTCACTATTGTATCATTTTACCTAGACAATATCTATCATATAACAAGTATTTTTAAAGATTTTTTAATATTATAAATACAAATTACTAAACATTTAGCAATATCAAAGGTCCACACCATGAACTTGCAAACTCTGGAAAGTGCTGACAGTGTAACAACTATAAACTGTGATTATCCATTGGATAACTTTTTTTTTTTTTTGAGCAGACCACAAGATGTCACCCTAAGCCCTAACATCTAAAATTGTAGCTTCTAGCATATTGACAATAAACTGATTGTCAGTTTCTCAAAATGTATGGTTTTTTTTATTATACTGAAGCGATAACATGAGTAAGTATATTTATAATTTAAACATCCATGAAAACATTGTCAAGATTGAGTTCTATAAATCCCCTTTGTAGAGGTTTTAGCAGAAGTTGCCGGTGTGCTCAAGCGAATGAAGTCTTTGCAAATTCACTGTGCTTGTGAATGCACGGTGGAGGCTGCTGCGCTTCTTCTCAGCAAACAAACAAGCAGGTGAGCAAATAGAAGAAGACGTGCTGCACTGAATGGAGCTGTGTCGAGAAAAACAGCTGCTTATCTTTCGCTACTTTCTTTCAAAATATTAAGAAAATAGCATGCAAAAGGTGTATGTATTATGTATAAATAAGTCGTGTTCTTTGTGTGTTAATGAAAAATTATTCTTAACTCTCAGAGTAGTTTATCCCATTGAGTGCTACCAGTAAATCAAAGCAAATAACAACGAAACTGGAGAAGTAAGGAAGAAAGGTCATCAAAACAGTTCATTGTGCTCCAGCTCTGTCCTGCTGTTTACCACAAAAATAGTCTATCTTACCATGGGATTTCATACTATTTTACTTTCTGCATTCAAAAATTTTTTTAAAATGTACATTACTTGTATAATCAGATAAAATTATGGTTTAAAAATTTAAAAAGCATTACTGTTGCTTTAGGGAGATATTTTGAAGAAAATAATGGAAAAAAAAACACAAAAAAATATTTATTTCTAAGCTGATGTTTTTCATGTGTTTAGAAAAGGTTTGGTTTTCTGGTCACATGTAAATTCTGCAGCATGGTCCTCGAGAACAGTGTTTTACTCCATTATCCATTTGTGTTGGCTTTTTATATTATGAGCCCTGTTTATAAAGTTAGCTCGGACTCATTCAAGCTATTATGTCAGTGCAGCAGCAACATGAATATTGGACCAGTGGGTAAAGCCATAATCTTTCATTGTTTGTAATAAAAAGGGGCATAGGGTTGAAGTAAGAATCAAGTTAAAGATAAACAATATCTCATTTATCAATGGCCGACCAGATATGCTTTTATAAAGATGTGAATCTTCCTCAGGACACATATAATCACCTTAAGGAAAATGTACAATGAAATGAGCCATGATAATTAGTTAGTAACAAATACTTTGCTTCCCACATGGAGTTCAACAGAAAACTGTACTTTGCTATATGGTGCTCCATTCTTTATGCTTGGTTTTAAACCAAGCAAATGGTTACATAACAGCATTTTACAGATTTATTGGAAAAATTCAAGCCAAACTGTAGGCTCTCAGCCAAGATATTTATCGCTCACTTATAATAATGGCAAAATGCAGCTGCTAGTCACTGTCCTCTAGGTAATGGTGTTATCGAATGATCACATTTCAAAACATGTAGACTTAACCTAAAATCATCTGACAATATTCTCCCTAAACCAGTTCTCGAAAGCTCAAGCTTCCCAAAGACAGCCAGTCTCAACTGAACACATGACGTGAGTCAATTTAGATGCACTGCCATTTAGTTAATGGCCTTTATGAATCATCAACTAAATGACACTATTAATACTTAATTCAGAAATCTGCGGTTTAAAATGTCCTATAAATACTGTTCTCTAATGACCATGTTTATTTAAATTCTGTAAGACTCCATTTAGAGTTGCTTTTATTTAATGCTGTCTGAGACGATTATATTTGCTTGTGTCATTAATCCTTGCCAGCCACAATGGATGAAAGGAATTATATTTCCCACAGGTAAAATAATTTTGTAAAGCTTTTTAACTGCTATTTACATTTAATAAATTGATATTCAAGTCTTCAAAACTTAATAATTTTGAAAATTACACTGAAATTATAATCGCACAAGTTTTATCAATTGATATATTCAGAGTTGAACATAAATAACATCAATAAAGAAGAAAAGAAAAAATGTTAACTCTAAGCTTCACAGATTCCTGTGGTTAGATTTTCTTTTAATACTTGCTAGCATTAAAATGTGATGAAAATGCCTAGTAGACTTATTGATTTCTTTTCAAATGTATTTGTCTTTTTTCTTATCACATACACAGTGCTGAGCTTGGTGCTTGGTTCTAAAAATAAGCAGAAAAGTAATAAATATCCTGTGTCAAATGGAGTTGTGTTAACATTCAGTTTGTTGGGTTTTTTTTTTTTAAGGAAAGATTAATTGATTGATTAATTTTCCTTGTTGCTTTTTTTCTTAAACTATCTTGAAGAAATTAATTTAAGGCTATGTAATAAGTGTAAAAGATCTTTGTATGAACTGACCCATCAACCAACCACAGCTTTAAATTCTTTTTCATGATCTTTAAACAGAAGGCTAAGAAAGATTATCTAATTACATTCATGACAGATTAAAAAAAAAAAACATTGAGTTTTCATCAATAAACTTTTCAATTCTGAATCTAAATTTTCCTAAAAGGATCAAAAGGGACGATGGGTTTCCCTTTTACTTTGTTCTGAGAATGACAGTGGGTGTTGACACTCCCAGGTTCTTTCTGTGGGGTACCTGTTGGGGGGCCTTGCAGGAGGAGCACCACAACAGCTCTAGAACTCACGGAAGGCAGCCCACAGGTTAGCACAACCACAGTGGGTGTCTCAGAGAGGCGTAACTCCGAGCGCTGCGTGTCCTCGGGACTGCACGCTGTAATGGAACATAGCTCTGTTCGTTGCCCTTGTGGCCACGACATCCCTCATGACATGAGTCATATGGAAACTCCAAGAGGCCTACCAGCTCCTCACTGGGCAGTATCACTGCCTCTCACAATAACAACCCTGGGTCTCTTTCAGGAATGGCGGCTGGAGCAGAATAATAATTTAACCACCACTCTTGAAAAGAAAGTTAGAGATTGTAGATTGTTAGCAATGACCACTACCCCTACAAAGAATTTGGAAAAATAGATGGTTTAGCAAGATCAGGTAAAAATATTTTTGCTAGCGGCTGTGCTGTAGAAAATCTTAGGAAACAGTTTGAAGTTCAGGAAAATACACCCTTTTAAATTATTATTTATTACAATTTATTCGCTTTGTATCCCGGCTGTGGCCCCCTCCCTAGTCTTCTCCCAACTCCACCCTCCCTCTCTCTTCACCCCCTATACTCTCCCAAAATCACTGATAGGGGAGGAGCTCCTCCCTTTCTCTCTGACCCTAGCCTATCAGGTTTCATCAGTACTAGCTGCATTGTCTTCCTCTTTGGCCTAGTAAGGCTGCTGCCTCCTCAGGGGGAGGTCATTAAAGAGCCCATCACTGAGTTCATGCCAGAGAAAGCCCTGCCCCCCTTACCAAGGAACCCACTTGGAGAGTGAGTCTATGGGTTACAACTGAGCAGAGGTTTTAGGTCCTCTCTATGCATTGCATGGTCCTTTGATGGGGTATCAGTCTCTGCAGAGCTCCCAGGACCCAGTTTGTTTGTTTGTTTGTTTGTTTGTTTTCTCTTTGTTGGTCTCCTATAGGATAAACATACTAAAATCTATAGTCCTAAAGATGCTAAACAACATGAAGACCCTAGGGAAGATGCTCAATCCTCATTCAAAAGGGCAAACACGATAGACATCAGAAGCAGAAGAAAACAGGGAACAGGACAGGAGTCTTCCACAGAGGGCCTCTGAAAGGCTCTACTGATCGATATATCAAAGCAGAGACTGAGACTCATAGCCAAACTTTGGGCAGAGTGCATGGAATTTTATGAAAGAAGAGATAGGAAGACCTGGAGGGGACAGGAGCTCCACAAGGAAAATACACTCTTAACAGTAAAGCCAGGGACTGTTTGAGGTTGGTGAGCAAGTACAATAGCCCAGAGCAGCACTGGCTCATGTGACACTCTCAAGCTGGGCTAGTGACTGAGACAATTAATTTCCTCATAGTCGCTTTTGCCCTCAGCTTCCTGATATGACTTAATAAAAAATGATTAGTGAGTAGATGCACACCTTAAATATTTAAAATAAAAAATGGCTAATTGTTTTAATATAAAAGTTTAGATTTGTGATTCTTTTAAGATGTTTATAAGATTACTTCTTACGATAATTGCTTCTTTCTTTGTAACCACCAATTTCCGCCTGCCAGGAAAGAAAAGCTGTCTAAGAAGTTACCTTGTTTGCTCACACATGGTTAATCTGTAACAGATTGCTTACTTACACATGGATATGGGTTCTTGGGAATAATTTGTTTTTCATATTTGTTTTTCACCAATGATACATAAAACATTTGATCACATGAGGGTACTGGGGAACATGTCTTTCTTCTGTGTACTCACTGTAATTATTCACTTAAAGAAAAATAAACATAACCACATTGTGATTTTTGTACTGCTTGAAAGATCTTCCTGGGATATATAAATTACGGGAGAAATAATGAAGTTGTTGGAACTCGCTTTTTGGAGTTTGTTTCATCTACCAAATGTATATATGTATATATGTGTGTGGATGTTTATATACATATACACATATACATATATATACATGCATATACATATATATACATATATAATAATAGGTTAGGTGGAACTAACTTTTGGGAGTTTGTTCCATCCGCCAAGATGTATGTATGTGTATATGAATGTGTGTAAGGTTGGATTGGAACTCTCTCTTTGGAATCTATTTCTATCCACCCAGTGTGTGAATGTGTGTGTATGTATGTATGTATGTTTGCATGTATGTATGGGTAAAGCAAAAGAAGTTTGAAAGAAGAAGCTTGTTGGAGCCTACCTGCTGGAGTCTGTCTTCATTAAATATAAGTGTGTGTGTGTGTGTGTGTGTGTGTGTGTGTGTGTGTGTGTGTTCCTTCTCTCCTTCTTTCCTTTCACTTCTAAATACTTGTCACCAAGTGGAAGCTCAGTCTACAGCCAACAGCCCTAGTCCATGTTTACCACATAGGTGTAAGCCATCTCCAGGAAGCTACCAGCACTGGCTTGATGCCAGCAAATTAATTCTGGCCCCTCAGCTGCCACCAGCAGGGGAAGCCATGGCCAGTAACTGTCAATTCCAGCCTGAAAAGTTACCCTTGGAGAAAGTCTGCAGTGGGATCTATGCCCCGGCTCAGGTTTACCCAGTTGATGTTGAAGCTGTTGGATAGGTAAACATCCCCAACTCTGCAGCAAATTCAGGTTCAGACATAGATACGCTGTTCTTCCCACACAAAATATTCTTTTGATATTGATATTATGTTATCAGTATTCTACCCCTCATTTCTACTTTACAGCAATTGTTTTTTAAGTAAGAATAACAGGAAAAATATCTTCCCTTTGAATGACAAGGAAATTATCACAGACTGTGTGTGTTTGAAACTTATTTACCTATGACATTATTAAAATTATTTAGCCTGATTCTTGCCATTAAGTCTATAAGTAATTTTTGTAATACATACCCAGCAAGGCTTGAAATAAGCTGCTCTTGAAAATACTCATCACCTTTCTCACAGCATTTTTCAACAGCTGCTCCTCGGGTTTTCTTAATTTTTTGCAGTATTCTTCCAGTAACGATAAAGCTCGGTCAGTATCTGAAAAACACAATTTTTAAATCTACCATGTGGTCCCAGAGAAACCATTGACCAAACTCGCCTAATCTATAGCTCTTTCTAATTACATGATGCAAATAATTCAGCAAAGTGACCATACACTCCATTAATGCCAAACGAAATTGATAATTATGTGCAATGCTAACTTCAAAGCCCACTTTGGTTCCCTTATAGTCTTGTCTTCCAACAGATTCTGCAACTGTGAAACAACACAAAACAAAAATCCACTGCTGGCCAGGTGGTCACACAGTAAGTGTGATTACATTTGTGAAAAAAAGAAAAACAACCATATTTAATTGATGACTGCCTAAAAATAACATCAATAGTCCATTATGGCCTTTTAAGGACTCCTCCCCATGGTGAATTTACAACCCACATTTTCTGCCTTATTTTCCAATATTTGCTTCGTGCTTTTTAAAAGTACACAGTGCCCAAACCATTTCCCACTTCCCTATACACACACACACACACACACACACACCACCACCACCACCACCACCACCATCACCACCACCACCATTCACACCTGCACGTACAAAGTACACAAACCAAACGCTCTCAAAGAACACCCACACATGCATGCACATACAAAGTACACACACATGCGCACACACACATGCGCACACTCCCTTTTTCCCCCCTCTGTGCTCTTCTTTGATCTCCCTACTCCCTGTACTAAGATATTCCACCTTCTACCACGATCTCAGAATGAGTATTCTATTGAAAGGGTTCCTTGACAACTAGATCTGGACATGAAACCCACTCAGCCACTGTGTATGACCTACAGCATGTCACTTAATCTCTCTGAGCTTCCGTGTCCCCACGGGTATCAGCAATAAGTAAAACAGTAGTCCTTGTCCCATTGTCTATTACATGCCAAGCAACTGATAAGCAAACTGAAAACCTGCCTTCCTTCAATTTAGACCTCATTCAAATTGGCTCGCTCTCCTATACAGCATCTCTGGTGGTTAAAATTAAACCCCAAATCCCCTTCTTTCAAAACCAGTTTGTGCATACAAATCCTGTAGCCATTCAGAGCATGTACCCCATAAAGTATAGTGAAACATCACAATTAGTATCTTCACCCCCACAAAAACAAATTCTTGAAAGTCCCCAGATTGACACATTTTGCATATCGGTGAAAACTGTCCTTGAGTTTCAAAGCTGTTTCCCTTCTAACCTACCATCACAAGAAATATACTTGAAATGTAATCACAACAATTTACATTTTCTGAGTGCTTTATTTCTGCACCCAACTTCCTTTCTTCTGAACTCTTCAGTTCTTCCCTACCTTTCTCAGCTGATGGTACTTCCTAGTTCACTGTAATAGAACACCTTCTACAAACTCTTCATCTGTGCTGAGTTAGTGAAACTTTCCTACACTTTGGTCATCTGTTACTATGGATGAAATACTTGCACTTCTTTCAAATGTAAAATTCTCTCCTATAGATATTTTTTAAGCTCTTACCTACTCCAAGTGCTGTTCCATCTTAGTTTCTTATTCTTTCAATCATTCCCATCAGCATACAAATAGCCTGAAATACCAGTTGACCTTTTTAAAGATGTGTTTTTACTGCTTTAAATTACATATAGGTGTAAGTCCGCATGTGAGCGTGTGTACATGAGGACAGGTGCCCATGAGGCCAGAAGAATTGGATCTCCTAAAACTGGAGATACAGAGAGTTGTGAGCCAACTGATGTGGGTGCTGGGAACAGAACTGGGGTCTTCTGAAAAAGCAGTGTTATTAACCCCTGAGCCATCTCTCTAGCCCAAGCTAGTGACTTTAAGAATATTTAAGAATAAAGTATCCGTTCTCTCCGGTTAACTACAGTGCCAATTTCTCTGTTCGACTTTATAACAAAACTCCCCCAAATATTTACTGTCTTTTTCCCTTTTTTTAGTATTTTGTACACTACTTTAATCACAGTAATTTCTCTACACAGTTCACAGTACACTCTATCACAGTCACTGTCACCTCTTATCTCAAATCCAACGGTCACTTCTGAGTCATCTCACATAAACCAACAGTATCCATTCATGCTGTTGCAGTACTGAAGACATTTATATTAGTTTACTGTAAATTTTACTAACGTAAGAATAAGACATGTTGTTTTATTATAAATTTTATTTGTTGACTCACAAGAATTTTTTCTTTAGTTTTTGCCAAATTTTAATAACTATACCCAACTCGGAGTTAGAGTTGATGAATGAGTAGTAGGTCCTAGAGTTTTATTCAGAGATGCTACCTAACAACCCTGTGTTGAAGGCTTGGTCATCCGCCCGTGGCACGACTGGGTTGTGACAGAGGCTTAAAGAGGTAGAACCTTGTTGGAATAAACCACCTCATGGGGGTGTGCCACTTTCTATCACTGCGTCCTTCACGGCCCAGGTCCTTCTTTGCCATGTGATTCCCTCACAATGCACTGCACCACTACAGGCCCATTTTCCATCGGCTCTTACAAGCTGCAATGTGGCAACTTCAACTCATTATAGCTTCTAGGGCCGCACTTCTGTTTTTCTCCGATAGCATGATGAAAAATGTTTCTTGGTCACTTCCACTCACTACATAAGCCAGGCTGGTCTTTCATTCCTGTGTTGTGCCAAGCTCACAACACAAAATCACTGCCCCAGGCCTGGAATCCACGAACCTCCAGTCATCATACATGATGAAATGTGTGGCTCACCAGGCCTGCGCTAACTCCTACACCTCTCCTCTGGATGAACCACAGTGGCTTTCATTCTCTTTCAAATGCACTAAGAATGCTCCTATCTCAAGACCTTGCTGCTCTGCCTAACAGTCTTTCTTTCGATAGCCAGAGCTCATTCCTCTACTTTCTTCTTATTTCAAGATCACTTCCTTAAAAGAAGTATGAATCTGGCCTGGAGATATAAAGTGCAGTTAGCAGAGCATTTGTCTAGCAGACATTAAGCCCTGGGTTTAATGCCCAGTACCACACCAGGTATGGTTTTAATTTTTATTTCCTTGATGTCTAAGAATGTTGATCACATTTGTTAGGTAGCAGGTTTGGGAAGATCAAAAAGCCATGTATGAAAGTCTCAAAGAATAAATAAAACATGTTTTTAAGCAGGCATGGTAGCTCATGCTCATAATCCCAGTAGTCAGAAGATACAGAAAGTAAGTTCAAAAAGTTTAAGATCACCTTCAGCAAGACAGTAAGTTCAAGAACAGCTTGTGCTAAATGGGACTTTATCTTAAAAAAAAAAAACAAGAATCTCAACGAAGCCATAATAGATGAAGAAAAGCATAACATAGTTTGTTCCCTTTTCCTTAAAAGTAAAAGCCTAGAAAGAGTAACGCACACCTACAGTAGTATCTCCAGCTCTCCGGAGACAAACGCAGGAGATCTATAAAGTTAGAGTCCGTCTAAGCTATGTAGTAAGACCCTGTCTCAAAAGACAAAGTTAGAAATTCAAACTATCCTTGTGGGTGGGGAAAAAGAATCAGACCCTCCTGTGCTTATCTTCCTGCAGATACTATTTGGAAAGTTATCCACACAACAAATACCGTCACAAGGGCTGAGGAAACAGAGCGCTTTCAATAGTGCAAAATGAATGTATACTTTGAAGAAGGCAAGAAGGAGGAGTTGCCAGTGCCATGCCTTCCCCAGCTCCAAGAAGCTCCATGTGGAGGGAAACACATCTTATTTGGAGGCTGGAAAGAAAATCAAGTCCAGGTCTTAGACTTGATTTGAAAGCAAGGCCTGTTTTGATTCGTGTAATCTACTTCAGTGTACACAGTTTTGAGCAAGGCTCTATGACACCCCCCCCCCACTGCCAGGATAACACCCACAGACTGTAATAGATCAGGTGGCTGTCTGCCTTTGCCCCTTCTCCCCAATCTGTTAGGACATATACCAGGGAGAGAAAGCTAATTCAGAGCTTTGATGAGAGCCCGGCGCCAGCCTCACCACTATAACACTCAACATCTACAGAAATGATGTTTGTTCTCCTGTACACCAGCAGAACAAATGAGAATTTCGACCTGCAGCACTCCCAGCTCTGGACGAGTCTAGGTGTACACCCACACCCTTTTAAATACAAAAAGATCCCTGTGGGTTTGTGACTCTCAGATGCAACTCATATTAGCTTCAGCCTTGGTAGCCAACATTCTGTCTTTCTCACCTGTCCACCAACTTAGGACAGCACAGCTGTTATTACACAAATGCTTGCATATGGGGCTCCAGCACCAGACAGAGACCTCTTCCCAATGGGAAAGGACTCATGTTACAACCTGAACAACTAGCTATAGAGTGTAAGCCTTGGTATACCTAGAACTTGTTCAGATGTGAATCTCAAGCATGACCCAGCTTAGCATCAATCTAGTAGCCTACGTATTTGATGGGAGGGCAGTTGCTGAAAGACAGAACAAAGTAGTAGGCATAAAGCTTTGCCCTGGAACTCAGTTTGAGTTGGTGAAACCTAGCACGGGGCATATCCTAAGAGCCCTCATCCTGAGGCATGCTTGTGAACAGGACCTCTGAAATAAATCTATTCTGAAAGAAAGCCTACTAAACTTCCATCTCGGCTACCATCACTTGTAATGTCTTGGGCCACTGAGCTACCAAGTGAAAGCTGACAACAGTGTGTGCCTGAGCTATGCACACTTTTAGATTGTTCTTGGTGGGCTGTGGGAGTGGAGTATAATGTGGCTAACTGACAGTGGTGGCTGCAGATGTGACACTGGCCTGAGAGACTGATCCATCTATGGTGAGTCTGCTTAAAGGCAGATAGAATTAGCAGCGCAAGGCTGCAGGATGGTAACTGCAAATGAGATAACTGTTCTAGCACTGGCTCCAGAGGGATGCTTGTGGAGACAGAGTACTCTTTAAGGGGGTGTCCCTGATATTCTCCGAATAATACACCAGCTGGTGTGGTGGCACACCCCTATAATCTCAGCATACAGGAGGCAGAGAGGAGGACTGAGGATGAAAACTGTAAGCTAACCTGTCCTGCCCAGTGAGAGACTGCCTCAAAAAAGCAAGGGTTGGGAATATAATGTCATAGAAGAATACTTGCCTAGCAGGTGTAATGCTCAAGGCTTGATTCTCCACAGCAGTGCAAAAAGTAAGAATATGACAATGGTGCCTTAGAGACAAACTTGGGGTTGACTGACCTCTAGACTGAAATGGTGACATTGCCATGGCAACACCCAACAAATCTCAAATTGGACACCATCCAGTGCTGCAATAGTGGAGGTGATTATAGGCTCAGAGAAAATAAGCAACTCTTACTTAGAATTTCAGGAAATATGCAGTAGGAGGATTGAAACAAACAGTTAATCCTCATATGCTAAGATAATATGAATGCCAACAAGCTTCAGGAACTTTTTGGAATATATCACCTCATCAAACACTCAAAATAAGGTGCCAGAAACTGACCAGGTAGTATTCACTATGGGAGAATTCTGAGACAGGAACTTAAAGAAAATTCAATGAAATTGAAGACAAGGAGAAATGTTTCAATAATCTAACAGAGAAGTTTAAAGATAAAAGCAACATAAATGTAAATCAAACACAAATTATTAAGATGAAACATACGCTAAAGAATTTTTTAATGTGCTAGAAGACATCGTCGACAGGATAGATGGACAAATAACCAGGGCCAGTGAGACACCCAGTGGAAAATGACGTCTGCCACCAAGCCTTCCAACCTGAGTTCAGTCTCTAGGACCTTCGGGGTGGAAGGAGAAAAACAACTCCTTAAAGGTATCCTTTAGCCACCACAAATATGCATGAAAACATACACATGAGAAGGAAGGAAAGTAATACAGAAAGAAGGAAAAAAAGAAAGGAAAGAAGGAAGTGAATGTGGAGAAGGGAAATGTTTTAAATTTTAAAAAACAGAGAGTTTGAAGAAAAGCTATTTGAAAATGCACAAATGAAGGATAAAAATGGACTGAAGAAGAATGAAAGAAAAAACCCTGAAGCAGTGGGAGACAAGCACCGTAAGTGCCTATCAGATTACTGGGGCTCAAGAAGGACTTCGGGATGCCAGGAGGTTAGAAAGAATATTCAGAACAACAGTAGCAGGAAACTTCTCAATCCTAGAGGACACAAATTCTCAACATAAGAACATCAAAAGTCAGGCCAAGAATGATGGTATACACTGTTAATCCCATATCTCTGGAGGCAGAAGCAGGTGGAATCCTGTGAGGTTAAGACCAACCATGGTCTACACAGCAATTCCCAAGCCAGACAGGCCTACATAGATTCAACAGGAGGAAATAGTTCAAAACACTTAATGTTTACCTAGCATCAGAGCATAGAGATACTAAAAGCAAATATTAACAGAGCCAAAAGAAACACTCAACTCTAATATTATAATAGCTGGGACCTAACAACCTACTTCAGCAGTGAACAGATCATCCAGAAAGAAAAGTCAACAAAGAAATGTCTGAGCTGAATTAGATCCAAGACCAAATAGACCTAGTAGGTATCTATAGGACACGACTTTCAATAGCTGTTACCTGACATTTTTCTCATCATCACAGAGAACCCAGGATAGACCATATCTATTTCCCAGGATAGACCACATAATAAGCCACAAAATAAGGCTCAATGATTTCTTTAATTGAAATTATACTAAGTTCTCCTTTGAACATTAAACAGCCAATTAAACAGTAATTAGAGAGAAAAATCTTTGGAAACTGTACCAATGCACAAAAGTTTAGCAGTTTAATTTTGAACAACAAATAAATTAAGAATTAAATCAATTAGGAAACAAAGTTTCTTGAAACTAATGAAAATGGAGACACAGGATACCAAAACATATATGTAAAAACTAAAATATCTAGGAATAAACCTAACCAAAGTATTCTAGTTTGGTTTCTGTTGGTGTGATAAACACCATAACCAAAAATTTAGTGTAGTAAAGGGTTTATTTAGTGTAGGAAAGGGCTTATTTGGCTATTTACAGACTGTCATGGGGAAAAGCAAACACAGGAATTCAAAGGAGGAGCTTAAAGCAAAAACGAAAGAAGGAATGTCATATTGCTTACTGGCATGCTCTTAGTTCAGCTGCCTTCCTTATACAGTCCAGACCCACTTGCCTAGGGATGGTACCGCCCACAGTGGGCTGGGCCCTTCCACATCAATTAGCATTCAAGAAAATGCCCCCACAGACATGGCCACTGATGGAGGTAAGTCTTCCATTGAGGTTCCTTCTGCCTGAGTATGTCAACTTGACAACAAAGATTAGCTATTACACAAAGATATGAAAGATTTTTACAATGAAAATTAGAAAACAGATAAAAATATGAAAGAGAATATGAAAAACTTTACAGATATCCAATGCTCATGGATTGGAAGAATCAACATTGTACAATTGTCCCTATAACCCACTGAGACATACAGATTCAAAATAATATTTATCAAAAAGCTGGTAACATTTTTGACATAGCTAAAAATGCAGTTCTCAAATTATATAAAAGTCACAAAATTTATAAAGCAACCGAAGCTAGGGGGAAAAAATGAGGGTGGGAGTGAAGAAGCAGAACTACCTGACTTCAAAACATAGTTGCATCGCTATACTGACCAAAACAGCATGGCATCAGGAACACAGTCACATGGACCAATATTAGAGAATAAGAAGGCAATTCTGAAATTAAAACCATGGATACAGGTGTGGTAGTACACGCCTTTAATCCCAGCAGTTTGGAGGCAGAGGCAGGTGGATATCTGAGTTTGAGGTCTCCTTGGTCTACAGTGAGTTCCAAGATGGCTGAGCTACACAGAAAGCCCTGTCTCAAGAGAGAGAGGAAAAAGGAAGGAAGGAAGAAAGGAAGGAAGAAAGAAAGACAGAAGAAAGAAAACTCATTAATCTACAGCCATCTGATTTGAGAAAAAGTTAAGAATACACACCAATGAAAAGGCAATCTTTTCAATAAATGTTGATAAGAAATTGGGTACTCACACGAATCAGAAAACTAGGACCCTATTTTCTTTGTGTATGAGGGGGAAGAGTCTGTGCTGATTAATTTCTATATTTTGATCATTCCTATATTCTTCCCATCTCCCTACATATTCTCTCTCTCTGAAAAAAAAATCTACAAAAAGAAAAAGGAAAAAAAATAAGTAAAAAATGTCAAAACAACCCCCCTAAAAAAATAAATAAAATAAAAACATGGAGTTTGTTTTGTGTTGACCAACTACTCCTCAGCATGGAGCCTGCCCTGGAGTGTGATTGATACCCATTAAAGAAAACTGCCTTTGCCTTTGCCAGCAGGTATCGCTGCAAATAGCTTCATGGTTAGGGATAGGGCCCTGGGTCTACTTGCCCCTCTCAGTTCTGGAACCCTTTCTGTATTAGACCTGTTCAGGTCTCAAGGGTTCTGCCACAGTCTCTTGTGAGTTCATATGTACATCAGTCCTATTTTGAACAGAAGACACTATTCCCTTGGAGTCATCAATCACCCCCGGCTCTTACAATATTTCCATGCCCTCTTCTGCATAGATCCTTGAGCCAAGATGGAAGGATGATGATGAAGATATCCATTTAGAACTGAGTATTCCAAAGTCTCTCCATCTCTGTACATTGTGCCGTTGAGGATCTGTGCTCATTTCTATCTGCTTCAAGGAGCTTCTCTGATGAGGGTTGGCCAACGTATGGCAATATGTCATTAGGAATCACTTTATTTCTATGTTCCTTTAGCAGAATAATAGTAGTAGGCTTTTCCCTAGGCCCATGACCTGTCTAATATCAGGTTCTTGGCGACTTAGTAGTACCAGATATGAATATCTCACTGGGTAGAATTTTAATACAATCATAAAGTGGCTGGTTACTCCCATAACATTTGTGCCACTATTGCACTAGTATATCAAAAAACAGGTCTCTGTCGTAGGTGTCAAGGTTAGTATCTGGATGATACTGATGATTACCTTTCTCCTCTGGTAGCACACAGAGTATATTCCAGCACCATGAATGCTAGTTTGCTAGTCAGGAGGAGTGAAACTTCTAGTTGGGCACCACACTGAACATCTCCATTTTCAATGACATGAGTGTTGTCTTCATCAATCAGGCCTTACTATCAGGTTGTATCGAACTACAAATAGCCTGTGATATTTTGGGGTGGGATGTGGTCTATGGGATCCCTTTGTAGGCCCTTATCTCTGAAAACATGAAATAAAAAACTCAAAATGAACTATATACTTTATAAAACCAGAACCATAAAATTACTGGAACAAAACATAGAAAATACTTCAGGACATGAAAAAAGAACTTCAAAAGGACTTTTAAGACTTCAAAAGCATAGCAAATAAAAGCAAAAATATACAAATAAGATCACCTCACTAAAAAACCGCATTGCAAAGGAAACAGTCAACAGATTGAAAAGAAAATATTGCAAAGTATACACCTGAAAAGAAGTTGGTACCAAGAATGTGTGATTAACTCTAAAAGCCTAATATAAAAATAGCAATAATATTTAATCATTGTAGAATTTTTGAAGGCTACAGAACAGTTTTAAATTTTGTATCATGTAATTATTTGAACAAATTTATCTTACAAAAACAGAAATAATACATTTTTAAATGTGCAATATATCTATATTTCTCAAAAGGAGTTACACAAAAGACCAACAGTACATAGGACAATGTCCAGTACCACTAGTCCTCTGGAAAACACACATCAACATCGCAATGATTGAGATTCCACTGTAGCAATAAGAAAAGCTATTATCAGAAAGACTAAAAATAGCAAGTATTGCTAAATACCCGGGAAAAAAAAGCAGTTCACGCACTGTTAGTATGAATGCAAATCATTACGGTGATAGAAACGAAATGCAATTTCCTTAAAAAAAATTGAAGCTGAAACCATCTTATGATCTAACCATCTCACTACATGGCATACTTCCATAGGAAATGAAGTCACTGTGTCAAAGACACTGATACTCCCGTGTATCAATATAGCACTACTCGCAATAGCCAGTGGAAGGAAACAAGTATTCATCAGCTGATGGACAAAGGAAAGAAGGAAGCATAGTATTTCTACCCAGTGGATACTGTTCAGCCATGAAAAGAATGAAATCTTTCGTTTGTGACCTCCTGGCAGGACCGGAAGTCATTAAGCCAAAAGGTCAGACAGAAAGACAAGGAAGTGCTACATGAACTTACCCTTGGGTCTTTAAAGATGATGTCATAAAAATTCAGATCAGAATGCTGGATTCCAGAGAACAGGTGAGTAGGGGTAAAGATGGATGGATAAATATTGAGGGTGAGTGTTGAGGTGTAATTACATAGAAACAAGAAACTTGTTGTTGCCCTGAAGGATGACTAGAGATAAGAATACTGTATTGTACATTTCAGAGGCTGGAAGACAAGGTTTCCATAAAGAGTGCTTACTGAGTGCCTACATAAAAATCTATACCCAGGCAAATTTAAATGTTACGTGATGTACACATACACTGAAACATAACCTGGTACCCACTTAATTTCTATATATTTTTTGTTTTTAATGTATGGATGGATAGAAATTTCCCTCTGCTTTTGAAATAATACATTAACAAAGGATGATGACATGTTAGTATATACTAACACATTTGTGCAGAACTCTAACTCTTTAAAGGACGGTGAATGTCTGACCATGTAGCTCAGGCTGCCCTCAAAGTTAGTATGCTTCTGTCTCAGCCCCCAAAGTGCTGAGATTATAAGAGCACACCACCATACCTGGCTTTACCTGGCTTTGGAACCACCATACCTGGCCTTGGAACTTTTAAAATGCTTGCTGTCTCTGGACTAGGGACCATGATCCCCTAGTCATCCACTGTCACTAATACCTGAAGCTCTAAGCTTCCTCTTTCCCTTGTTAGGCAGCTATAACTTCGCTTTAACACTTACTGCCAGGCACTCTTTCTTCTCCTTGAATTACAATGCTGAAGCTAGCTCCTCTAGTTGTTGTTGTTGACCCCTCTATTCACCTCGTGGTGCTTTTGCAGGCATTAATTTTATTCTTTTATTCCTGCAAAGGGCAGTTTTCAAAACCACACTGATGACATTTCTAGAAACACATCTGCAATGTAATTTGATTTCTGAGTGGGTGTCATCTACTTAACTTTTATGGGTTAGCTACTCAAGAAAAACATTAGACTGATTCAAAACAGGTGAATGTTTTCCAAACAAACAAAACTCATGCTGCTCATCTCAGTATGAGAAAAACCTGACATTGAAAATGCTAGAATGGAAGAAAAACACACTGTCAGGTAAACTGGTCTCTTGAACACCTTAGGCTCAGTAGCCAAGGCCGAAAGTATCGCTGTTGGTGTTTCTTTTGATTAGTGTCAATGACCATCGCTCACTGTCAGCCTTGTTCTGCCTTGAAAGTCTTTCCTGGTTTACAGAAGCTGGATCTTGAGGGTAATCTAAAACTACATAGCTATGTATTATTCTAAATTAAACAAAATGACTTAATAAGAAGGATCTTGTCACACACATCAAAACTGTTTACAGATCTTTAGAAGTTGAATTAATGTAGAAAGTTTCGATAATCGTGAAAACTAGAACATTTTAATCGATGCCCATTTCAGTTGTTACTTCAGGCGTTGATATGATGGTTTCGAGTTTTGTATTTTCTTCACTAAGGAAAATGTACCTTCATATGAATCTTAGTATACTCCAAAAAACTAAAATAAAATTTTGATTACTTAGGGTACTTACAAGAGGAAATGGCGAAAAAGTGCCATTATTCCATAAGAGAAATGTCTACATAAACTATGCAACCCAAGGACAGACTGAATGTTACATAACTGGCATTGTAGGTAATCACGAGGCAGTTCACTAGCCCGATTCTATTGTATGTGGCGCAAGAATAGCATTGCCAAAAGTTATTAATAATTTGGGTGGGTAATTTAAAATTAAAACTGTGAATGGTTTAAAACTATTTAAAAAGTTAAAACTGGCAATAGTGCTAAGGAGTAATTTTTTAGAAAAGGAAAAAAAAAGCATTTTCCACAGATGAAAAACTAATGAATTGTAGACAACAGGAGTGATATCATTAACAAATTGCTTTCAGAGTATAATAGAAAATAAAGTGAAAAAGTCAGGATAAATCTTTTAAAATAATGGAATCTCGTTTATACAAGTTTATTCAACATTTTTACAATTTAGAAGAGCTTTCACATGCACTGAGTCTCACTGCTGACAAGTTATACTGTGCCTATTTCACATGAAATTGAAATTCAAAAATCCAAGGTCACAGAGCTACTAAATAACAGATTTGTCACTTAATCCTAATGCTTTTAGTTCCAAACATAGTGTTCATTCCACAAAACCCTTCTTGACCCTCCGAGAAGTCCCATTCCTATGAAAAACAAACTTGATTGTCTTAGTTAGGGTTACTATTGCTGCGATGAAACACTGTTCCCAAAGGAAAGGTTTAGTTTGGCTTACAGGTCCATCTCACTCTTCATTATCAAAGGAAGTCAAGACTGAAACTCAAACAGGACAGGAACCTGGAGATTGGAGCTGATGCAGAAGCCGCGGAAGACTGCTGCTTACTGGCTTGCTCTGCATGGCTTGCTCAGCCTGCTTTCTTATAGAACCCAGGACCACCAGCCCAGGGATGTCCTCACCAACAATGGGCTGGGCCCTCCCCCATTAATCACTAATTAAGACAATGCCCTATTGGCTAGCCTACGGTCCAAGTTTGTTGAGCCATTTTCCGAATTGTGGTTTCTTTCTTTCAGGTAACTCTAGCTCAGTGGTACTCTACCTTCCTAATGCAGCAGCCCTTTAATATAGTTCTTCATGTCATGGTGACCCCCAACCACAAATTTATTTTGTTGCTACTTCATAACTGTAATTTTGCTACACTTGTGAATTGCAAATATCTGATATGCAGGATATCTGATATTAGACCCCTGTGAAAGGGTCATTTGAGCCCAAAGAGGTCATGACCCACAAGTTGATAACCACTGCTTGTGTTACCAGCTTGTGTCAAGTTGGCTAAGACTCCCTGGCACAACGATCATTCAGACATTAATTACACTCACGAACTTTAGAATATTGAATTAAACGCTAAATCTCTAACTTTCGTGTCTGTTTACTAAATTAAGAATTACATTAATAACATAAGTGAAAGTAGCCCTATTGTTTTATAAGGTTAATAAAAATATTTTTATTCATTGATCATATACTTGTTTAATATTTTGTCATTTATCAGACACTGGGAACTCAATATTGAACAAGAGAGACAATGGTCTAACATGACAGATATTTTATTCTGAAAGTGAAAACTAATAATGCACCAATGTGAAGGATTTAACTAGCATATAATAATGCTGTAAGATACCAGATGCCAGGGAAGCAAAGACCTTTCTACGCATATCAAGCTTGGGCTAACACCCAAGAAGGAGGGCCAAAACACAAACTCTTTGTCATTACTTATTAGACATGACTAGAAAATCAAGATCTTATTATGAAATGTTTAAAGCTGGTTATGGTGGAACACAACTATAATTCCAAACTCAGGAGGCTGATGCAAGAGAACCACACATTTGAGGCCAGCCATATAGCTCTAGGCCATGCCTCCCATGGGAAAAAAAAAAGGAGGGGGAGGGAAAGGCAAGAAGAGGAATGGGAAGGGGAAGAGAGGGGAAGTAGGGGAAGAAAAAGGGAAAGGAAGATAAAAGATGAAGAGATGGAATATTTGTAAATGATTATTATTGATGAAGTTGTTTTATTTTACTGAAAATCAAGAATATGAATATGAAAATGAGCAAGTAAAGAATAACAATAGAAAAGTTACTTTCATCAGGTTTTTTATGTTGTGTGTGTGTTTCTTGTGTTTTTTTTTTTTTTCTTTGTTTTTGTTTTGTCGTTCTGGTTTGTTAGTTTATTTTGTTTGCCTGGTTTGTTTTCTAAAGAGAAAAAGAAAGTGCATGAAGTTAAGTGAGTGGGGAGGATCCCAGGAGTAGTTGGGAAGGTCAGAATGTATTCTATAAAAATGTGGTTTATAAAAAATACAGATATTAAAATTTACACTTCAAGATGATAGAACAGGTTTGGTGACATAGCTCAGGGGATACAGTGCTTGTCTTCAAACCTGACACCTGAGTTCAGTCTCAGAAGCCTGCATACAGGGAGCAGAAGAGAGTAGACTCCCCAGGTTGACCCCTGACCTATACCTGAGCAGCACAGCACATGTTCACCTATACAAACACATCATACATATATGCAATTCTTTTAAAGTGTGACTTTCAGGCCAGCATGCACCTCCTGCCAAGCTTAGATTGGAGATCAGAGTTCAATCTGATCCCCCATGGACCCCCATGGTGAACAAAGAGAAGTGTCTTCCAACAGCCAGTCCCTTGTCCTCCCGCATGTCCATATGACTGCATGCACACAGTAAATAAAAATGTTTTTAAATGATATAATAAAATTTCTCATTTTATTATTAACAATATAACCTTATATTATAACATATATAACATTATATATATTATATGTGTGTATATATATATATATATGTATCATCTTAACTAATCTGCACAAGCATGCCAAGAAATACTACTAGATATATTTTGCAAGTGAGAAAACTTTAGACCAAAATAAATAAAGTAAGTTTCCCATTAGCTTTCAATCTATAAAGCAAAACACTGAGAAAATTAGTGTAAAGGGAGAAAGATTTTTTGTTTTGTTTTGTTTTTTGTAGGGTTTTTTGGCTCATGGTTTTGAAGCTTTTGGTCCATGTTCACTTAGTTTCTTTAGACCTATATCAAGGTAGTCGATCATATGAGGAAGAAAGCCCATTTACCTCATAGCTGACAAGTAGCAGAAGAAAGAGAGAGGGGAAGGGTAGGAGGTCCTAATGCTCCTCAAGGGTTAATCCACAATGATCTGTGGTCCTTCCACCAGACCCTACCTTCCAGGCAAGGCAACCAAACTATTAGTGGATGGGCCTTTGAGAGACATTTAAGACCAAACCATCACATTGCCTGGGGCTCTGTGGCCATTAAAAAGATGCTAGACCTAGCAATGAAACTTGGGTCTATCTGGTAACAAAGCCCATACTTTCATGTTATACCATACTACCACTTGGCCTACCAGGGAAGGATCACAGTGTTCCCTCTCTTTGTATCACCCTTAGAAATTACAGGTTACTCTCACACTCCAAACACTAAAATAAGATTAAAAAAAATATTTCTAACAACGATCTAGCGGCTACAATATTCTATTTAAAAAAATTACACTAACATAAAATGATGGGCTGCTCCTTTGATATAAGCCATGTTTTCAAATAATAAATAGAATTGTTGAAGAGAAGAATGGCACACTTGACGGTTAAATAATAATCAACAGAAAAGATGAAGATAGCAAATTGCTAAATAAAATTTCTATTCAGCTAGTTACTGAACTATGTGTTGTTTCACTTTTAACAACAGCAACAAAAAGATTCACTTTTAACAACAACAACAAAAAGAAGAAAACAAACTGATGTAGAACTTAAATAGTAGAGATAATATCTGGTCAGAGAGAGGTAGATCTTAAATAAAAATTATGATTATTTTGTACATATTATGGTTTATAAAACACTTTAGAATTTGTCAATGATAAATAACACCCAGAAGGACTATATTTATCCTGGTCTATTTTTAAAATGCACATTGTGGCATTTTTTATTTATGATCATCACCTGTGTCCGCACCAGATCCAAGCAAGGTTGCTCCCAAAGCTGGACCCCAGCACCCACAAGAGGGGACCTTCACTTCGGATGTAACCTACCACTTAAAATGTGTTCTGACGGTAAGCACTTGATTGCACTTCCCTGGCTATACAGCACTTTTTACATGAACGAGGTACTTGGCTCTCATAAAAATCTCAGAAGTAATACTAGCACAGTTGTGTTTTAAGATGGAGAATTTAAAATTCAGCTCTTAACTTTCTCCATGTAACTTGAGCCAGATTATGTCACAAGATTGGCCTTCAGCACAAGGCAGCCTCTGTTTCTCTGCTATCCCACACACCACTCCAGAGCATCATGCCTTGCAAGGAAGAGAGAAGTGTTGGACAGCTTCTCATACTGATTTTGCCATCCATTTTGTAAAAGTTAAATTATACACATTACTTGATAAGGAAAAACTTACAAACAGAAAGGGAGAAAAGGGCTTAAAAGAATGGTTTTCACAGGCCAGTTGGTAGTATCAAGATAAAAAGGCATGTCGAGTATTTTATATTTGGGAGATTAACACTTAGAAAAAGCGAACTGTTTCTCTCCTTAAACTGCCTCATTTCTTTTCTTGGTGCTTTATTGCATCAAGAGGAGGCATGTGCCAGCAAGCACACAAACACACACAAATGATTTTTAAGTTATTCCAGTTTTGCTTTCAAAAAAACTAAACCCTCAAAATAAAAAGTTTGTCACAGAGAGGAGAGACTAACAAGTTCAAGAGAGGGATTTCTCTAAAGAAAAACAACTGACACACACACACACACACACACACACACACCTTTAGCTCCTGCACCAGCAAGAATAGGTTTGATAGGCTCTTCTTCCTATTAGCATTGCTAGAAGGCAGCAAGACTCAGAAAGGAAATGTCACATAGTGTATCTAGACAAACAGAAATACAGAAATTCTATAAAATAAAATAAAAGTCCATGACTTGGAAGTAGAATCTCTTTCAGACCAGAAAGAACCATCTAGACACAGAAAGTCCTATCTCAAGGGTAAAATTTACATATAACATATAAAAATATTACGCTAGCTTACACACACATACACACAGGGGCGTAGATACCACGCAGAGTACCACACAGTCCAGATGTAACCCGATATAACCCTAGTGAAGGAGGAGAAATCTCAAAACAATAGAATTATTTTGTTCACTACTCAGTGATTAGGCTTAAAAATTAAATTTGAAATACAGAAATTGGTATTTCCTATATCTAAATGCATATCCTGTATCAAGAGTCCAAGTTGAGGCTGACAAGATGACCTGCTGGTAAACACATTGCCACTAAACTTGACGACCTGAGTTCAATCCCTGAGACCCACATGGTAAGGGCAGAACTAGCTCCTGCAAGCTGCCCTCTAACCTTCATACATTCATCACAGGGCATTCGAATCTGTGTGCACACGTGCACAATCAAAAAATATAATTTTAAATTTAAAAATAGTCAAATTTCACTGATTATGTTATTATACATTATCCTAGCCTGATATTCTGAGAATGTTCTGTTTTTCCCCCCCACTGTATACTGTTGGTGCTGTGGAAGAAAAGTAGGAGGTAGAGAGAGGAGGAGGAAGACAGTGATGGTGGCAATAGAGAATATGATGACATAATTTGTGGTAAAGAAAACAATGATTTAAAACAGCATCTTGCCTTTTCTACATTGCCTGGTAAAGGTCTGTTATTTTCTATATTTTGTGCTAAATATCACATTTTCCCTAGAGAGTTTGAGCACTCTATCTCTTTCCATGGCAGACTATGTTAACATAGTTAACTATGTAATATTACAGTTGCATACTTCCACAGGTATGTCCTAACAGATTTTAAGTATCGTACAGACAGAACGTGGTTAAGAGGATTTGCCATTCTAGCAGAGGACCTATGTTCAGTCCCTAGCACCCACACGGAGGCTCACAAACACCTGTAGCTCCAGAGGACAAGATACCCTCTTCTGGCCCCCACAGCCAGGCATGCATATGGTGCATACACATAAACAAACATTCATGCATACAGAATAATTCTTAAGTTTTTAAAAAGTCATAGATGCATAGATAGAAGATCATTTGCCTCCCTAAAAGACATCTGGTGAGTGGAAAGAACTCAAAGAACCCTTACTGGGTGGATAAAGGATTAAATACATTCTCCCTAAATTCATACATACATGTCAACCTTTTAAAATAATTTAAATCATTGCCTATGAAGGCTAATAAAATAGAATGTAGTAAATTTCTTCCAAACAGTACTGTCAAACTTCAATGACAAGACTGTCATAGAGCTTCAGAATCATAGTCCCCACTCCAATAAAACCTCAGAATCTTACCCCAACAGGGTTAGGTAGAGCATCAAGGACTAACAAGATAGCGTTTTCAGAAGAGAGAGGCTGCAAAATCTCCATCGCCTTTCAGAAGTTTAAATTAAATAATTCATTCTCACAGGAGTTTCTACTTTGCATTATTCTTCTTGATCTTTTTGGTTTGTTGATTTGTTTTTTAGACAGAGTCTGGACTCTGAAGCCAAAGCTGGTCTGAAGCTTACTGTGTAGCCCTGGGTAGCCTCAAAGCTGTGTCAATTCTCCTGCCTCGGCCTCCTAAGAAATTGGATAACAGATAGGAGACACCATGGGCAGCTCTTGATCAAAAAGGCCTAAAATAAATGAGGTCAGAACAACTGTTTCATAATAGAGGTGACTTGGCCATAATTCTTGCAATAGCTTGTGAAACATACTAAAAATTGAACCTATGCAGAAAGCTTACTAGCTGGAATTTGAAATGACTGACTGGACAGAAGAGGCTAGGCGAAACTCATGATCCTTTGCTGACAAAGCAACCTACATTGAGGATGCAGAGTCTTTGTATCTTGTACAAATTCCTGAGCAGGAACTGTGGCTAGGAAAACAGATTCTGTGCTCTCAATATAAAAGGTGTTGTGCATCAAAGATTTATGATAAGATACTTGGGAATCATTGACATGATAGCTACAAATATTAAAAAATAAGAGGGTATAAAGAAAACATATTAATGCAGAAGAATGGTGTTCTTATAGTTCAGTGAATATAGTTATATAATAATGAGGGATCAGACATGAATGGACTGAATGCTTTAATTCAACATTTTATTAAATCCACTGTTTTATAAATATCTTCTCACTGACTAGACTCTGCTACCCAAAAAAGTAAGTAGTAGCAAGAATAAAATGAAAATTAAATGTTCAGTTTTGAATGGAGCACAGAGAAGTTTCCACAAAACTGAGCATGTCACACATCTTATCTATGAAGTCATACCTATATTATTTGCAACTTTCCAAATATATAACATGTATAAAATAAAAACAATTAATAGATCAATTTATTTTATGACTATTGTTTGGTTCCTAACACACACCTAAATACATGAACACAAAAATATTTTTATTTCTCTGTCCAGAATACTCTCTCTCTTCATGCCTCCTGGATTAGTGGTTATTTTCCAACATCAGGATTCTATGAGTTCATAATTTCCAAACCTTCTCTACCAACACTGAGATGACTACATCAGAGAATTTAAAGTGTGAAGAGACATCCATAGTAAATTATTAGAGAACTCTCAAACCTTTCATAATTTTCTTCAGTCTTTCCTGGGCACTTCCAAGGCATAAATCTTTTGAGTTTTGTTAGTTTTGAAGGAAAACATAAAGATTAAAATGAAGTTTTGTGGGCTATAAAAAGTATCTAGAGTTTTGCCATGGCAAACATCAAAGATCAATGAGAAATTTAGAAACATGAATGAGAAAGAAAAACAGCAGCCATTCAGGAACTATCAATAAATTCATGCATATGTGTTCCTATTTATAACTTCCAAAAGATTTCTTTAGTTTAAGACAAGCTAGAAGCCAAATGTGATAGCACACTTCTGTAAGACCACCACACCGGAGACAAAAGCAGATGGGTCAAGACCTCAGAAAGCAACAGAAAGAAACGACAGAGATAAAAAAGAGTAGATAGAGGCTGAGAGGCAAATGTAAGTCAGTGACACACACAACTAGGGTAAGCCTTAAAGTACTAGACAAAATAATGAAGGAAGAAAACTTTAAATTAAGAAAGAATAAAAATAATTGTTATAAGGTCCCTTCCCCAGATAAAATCAGAAATGACACTTTTACAAATGTAGTCATCCAAAAGAGAGGCCATAAAAGATTGTGCCCAGGAAATGCCAATCTTAAACTTAAGGGTGCCCATAAGATAAAGGACGTCATTATGTTTTAGAATTCTAAGTTATATACAACAAAATACATAATATCCAGCTTTCTTTCTAAAGATACATTGTCAAAGCACGAATATGAAAATAATGTTTCAGTACATAGTAAACATCTCTGCATATGCACCTGATTATACATTGAGAACAACTGCAAAAAAAAAAAAAAAAAAAAAAAAGAGTTCAAAGGGTAAAACTGTCCTGCAAATGACTAATATCAGGAGTAGTACTGAAGCAAAAGAGACACCCAGAAGACAACTCACATTTTTACAAAACCGCAGAAATGAAAGGGGCATGTATCACAAACTGGTAAAAGAAATTATTTCCTCCCCATATGTAATAATTACAATTAAAATAAAAACAAAACTGCATTGCACAGAAAAAAAGTTCCATTGGAATGACTTAAAATAACAACTTTCTAGTGAAAGTTACTAGCTTTTTTCCAACATTATAATTCAATATGAAATTCTTTCGTTCAATTCTTTTCATTCCTTTCATGAAATTCTTTTCACTTAAGAAGTTTATTCAGCCATTTATGATCTTATATCCTATTTTACCTTGGATTAATTTTACATTTTTAAAAACAAAAGTTTGTCAAAGATTCTCCTATAGGTTCAATTGTGGGCAAATCAAGTTACTACTACAGATGATAGAATCCTGAATTACAAAAAAAAAAAAAAAAAAAAAAAAAAAAAAAAAAAAAAAAACCTCAAAAATTTGTAACAACCAGGCAGAAGAGTATTCAGTTGATAAAAACAGTCTGTAAAAATGTGGAGACAAGGGTAGAAGAGGTGGGAAGTAACGGCATAATGGCCACAGCGTAGAAGAGCAAGCATGAGGGAGGGTTGGCTTGCCCAAGGGCGGCCGAGAATAGGTCCCTCACATGGGCTTGGTGAGATTTCACAGCCATCCCACGTACATTGTGGTTGTAGGTTATCAGTGAGGAAGTCTCCTCTCTGTCGTGACAATATATGCAAAATAAGCACCAAATGAAAATGCGTCTTAGGAAAACTTCATATTCTGATAACGACATACTTGACAATGAGTAGCCATGTGGCTCAGTGGGGATAGTTATCTTAAATCACAGTAAGCCTCGCTCCTTCTAGCATTTCTACACCATGCAACAATAAATTGAAAAAGCATTCAAAAGAAGGAAGGACGGTCTTACTGATACAATCTAATTCAAAATCTCACTTTTCTTACATTGCAGCAGCAGTAGACATAGCAAGCTCAGCAATTAAAATACAGAACACACAGAATGATTTGACTAGTTACCTCTATTTAAAACTATATTAACAATTTTAAAAAATTAAAAATTTTCTAGATCATTCATTAAATGATTTCTATAATGCAGTTACATTAGTGTTATTCAAATATATTCCTTTTTAGAACTTGTTCATCACCTTTAAAATTTTATCCCATTGTATTAACTCACTTTTTAAAGAAGAAAACAAGCGAACAACTATAACATTTTTCTTGAATTATTAGTTTTCAATAATATATGGACAATTTCTAGATGTTTTTAAAACATAGTAACTTTAAAAAAATGAGTCTATTAGCTACATAGATACATAAGTTACACTTAGACCATCAATTTTAATTTTTTCCTCTCTCTTCCTCCATCCCCCTTCCTATCCTTCTCTGTCATTTTTAATTATTAGCACAATGAAATAAAGTACTCCAAAAATATTCATCTACAGAAATGGAAAGTAAAATATACACACACTGAGTTAAAGAAAGCAAAGACATTGTTTATTGGCCTCATTTCCCAAATCCTTCTTTCTTGTTCCATATAGATCATGTCTGACATAGCCAGGTACAGCTCCAAAATATAAAAGACAGCTCACCCCTTTTAGTGGTCTTATGGGGAATAATAGTGGAAGAAACAATTCTATTTTTCAACCCCAGGGTGCAAAAACACAATTCTAGATATTTCAACAGTTTTTGTTAGTTCTGTCCCCCTTTATATAAACTTTTTCCAAAAAGAACATCACATTGACTGTGATATTTCTCAATACATCTTCCAAACCCATAAGTAGATAGATTAAACAACATAAAAAGCTTGATAAATTCCCTAGATTTTATTCAAAAATATGTCTTAGAATCTAACCTACAATGTTCAACCTCAAGTTCAATATTGTAGCAGTTAATATAACTGGACAGCATTTGGATCATACTAGCCCAGAACACTAAACTTCAAAAGTTTAAATTTTGATTCAAAGCTCTCCATAACCTTTACTACTGATATCTTCTTTAAAAACAGAAGAAAGTCCTGATTTCACTAAGCTCCTATGGAATAAAGCTCATCTCAGGCTAAAGCTATGGAAAGGAAGAAAGGAAAAAGTGCATGCCTGATTCACAGGAACTTCCCAAACATGGTGCTGAATGATGCAGAATAAAGTATCAAGGACGTGAATTACCACAAAAGTGAAGATTCACACTGGAGTAAACTCAGACATGAAGTCTATTTTTAAGTATAAATAATAAAGCTATACTCTTGCTCGGGGTAAACACAAATATTGCCATCTGTTACAACTACACAGCCATTCAATAAATATTAAGCTCATCAAGAAGAGTTCCATTTTACAAATTTCTTTGTTAAGGATTATTTAAACTGAGTTTTAATAAGCTAAGGAAAACCCCCACATCTACAGCATTGAATCTATTCTGATTGTAAATGGTGCCATCAACTGCCTGGTTGATTAATTCACACAAGTCCATAATAGCATCTTAATTTTACTATAACAAAATATTACTGGAAAAGTATTACTGAGATGCTAGAATTGCGTTAAGTATTTACTCAAAACCCAGGCAAAATTTTGCTCTCCAATGGAATACAATTTAAGTTACAAATACCATAGCCAAGAAAAGGGGAAAGTGTATGTTATGTAGGAACCTCAAAGCCCACCTTTCTTCTGGACTGGCATTCTTGGGATTCTCCACTGTCACTGGACTCAGACCTCTTTCCAAGTCTCTGCTTGATCCAGCTGAGTTGAGAAGGAACCAGGTTAACTGTTGCAAACCACGTCACGGTTTGCAAAGCTTGATATCCAGGCTGAGTCTTCTATTTCAAATAAAGAAAATAATGATGCATTTTTCCACAACCAAACATTTTACACTGCCCACGGTGTTCAAAGAAAAAAAAAAAAAAAACAAGTTTTTCAACTTTCGTAAAATATGTGTTCTTGTTTTAGAAGCTGAGAAAGTTATTATACGCATAGAAAATGTTACTAAAACTCCTCTTCAGGCAGCAACACTTTTAGATGTTCAATGACTAACTCAATTAATGTACAAACCAATTTTAGGACCGTTGTCTCATTAAGTTATACATGATCGAAATTGCTGGTAATGAAGAGCATCAATTAAAAAAAAAAGTTTAAATTTCCCTTTCAAAAATACTTTTTAAAACATATGACTCTAGTCTTTTAGAGGGTGTGTGAGTTTGAACAGTTTTCTGGGGCAGAAGAGAGACGCAAAGTCCCCCTTCTGTTTAATGGTTTCTGTATCTCACCCCCTCAGTAAAACAGGATCCAGCTTGCCACTTTCATATTTTTCTTCTGTGCTCTCCAAGCCCCCAAGGCTTGATCCTTAATGCCCTTCTGATTTGATCCTCCCGTGTATTAACTGAGAGGATTGAAAAGAAGGAAAGCAATCTCTTGGCATGGAGACATTAAAGTGACAGTGCCATTCAATGGGCACTTGATGCAGGATGATTTGGCGAAGCCGACTTCTTCACACTGGAGTCATGCACATCATGCCATCTCTTCGCATCCAAGCAGCTCTCTCTCAGGCGGGGGAAAAAACACTGAGGCTGCTGGAAAGGAGAAACCAAACCTTCCCCCAAAGGTGTTTTCAGAGACGCTGTAGTAGTATTAGGCATGCAATCACACACTATGCAAATAGTCCGCGATTTCCTAAATGGGAGTGCAGCTGTTTGGCTTCCACACGCACCCTTTCTCAGTCTCTCTCCAAGCTACCCACCTTCCTTTTGCAGAAAAGACATTTCTCTGCCACCGCTGGCCACCCCTGCCCACACCCCGATCTTATACAGGAGAGCACCGAAATGTCCTGCACCCTCCACGCGATGAAGTGTTTCCTCGGGCAAGAGAAACAGCAGCACTAGAAATTATATAACTCTCGAATTTGGCTTGCCTAAGACATGGAGACTGGAGGGTCGGGGGTTGCAGGTCTGGCAGACGCTGCCGGGCATTTCACGTGCACGGAAGCGCGCCTGGCCTCCTCGCAGCACCCTCCACCCCTGAAACACGGGCCGCCAGGGCTCTTCTGGGGAGCAGAGGGTGGGTGCTAACTGGACCCTTTCCGAGCGGGGCTGGAGGGTGGACTGTGAAGGGACTGATGACTGGGGAGAACGGGCTAGTCCGTGCTGCTCTGGCCGCGCCGAGGGGGCGGGCTGGAGGCTCTGAGGAGGAGCCCGAGAAGCCACAGCTTTAACACACCGACCAGGCCGTAGGAGCGAGCTGCGAGGGCTCGGCTACCCCAGCCGCCCCGAGAAGAAGGCGCGCAGCAACAGGCCCGCGCCCGGACCGCCCCAGGTTCCCTTCTGGTTAGCCAAGAGGCGGCCAGGCTGACAAATTGCAGGCAGAGGACAAGACGGGCTGGCCGGGGGCGGGCCCTTGGGGGAGGGGGCAGGAGCCTTTCTCGGAGCCAATGAGCGATCGCCTTTTGGGGACGCCACACCCAGTCTCCGCCCGGCTGGAGGGCGCGGCTTCTGACTGGGGCGGGGCGGATCCGACCTGAGAGACGAGCTGTCAGCCAGCTGCAAGTCCCGCCCCTGGCGCTCCGGCCACACCCTCCCGCCAGTCACGTGAGGCGCGAAGATGGTGGCGTCCGAGCGACAGACCTGGTCTGAGTCGAGGGCTACCAATGTGCTGCAGGAAGGAGGTAGAGAAGCACCCCAGGTAGGCGGAAACCGGGGTTGGAGGAGATGGTGCACGGGAAGGATTTGAGCAAAGAGAGAGAACCGGTTCCGGCTTTATGCACAGAGCGCGATCACAGCTCCAGGTCCTAACAACGTAGACCTGAAGTCTACTCCAGATTAAACGTAGCTTGTGAGGACCTTTTGCAAGCCTTTCTTCAACTAGACATACTTTCTCGCTTTCCCCCACCCGGCACGGCCTCTATTTTTCTCATTCCGTTTAAGTCTCCTGCCTTTTATTGATTTTGTGCGTCCTGACTTTAGCGCCAGTTTGGGATGGATTCTTGCAGACACTCACTCTTGATTACCTGAGAACCTGATATACACCAGTGCTGGATGAATCATGTGAGAATGTTGAATAAAATTGTGAAGGTCAACTCAAATAATACACTTAAATATACAACACACAGAAAAACGCTTCTCAAAGCAGGCACCCACACAAATGAACTTACTTGTTAGAAGGATGGCGATCGATTGAGTGACTTTGAACTTCCTTAACTTTTAGGTTAAAAGTTGGTTGTGGCAAAAAAAAAAAAAAAAAAAAAAAAAAAAAAACTTCATTTTCAGTGCTTGTTGAAAGACCAGAGCGCTTATGGGGCCTGAAGCCCAACGTCTATCCCAACACCAGAAAAAGAAATAAAAACCTCTGAGAAAGTTAAAAATTTGTATCTGCTTTAATTAAGGAGAGTGTAGTGAAAACTTTGCAAACACCAGACGCCAAAAGTATTTGCTGTCGTTTTTCAGTTCAGTATTTACTATCCTGCAACCATAATTGTGGGTGCTCCTATCCCCAGCTCTTTCAAGGGCCTGTAAATTTTCTGTCAGTGGTGAGGAGGGCTGTTGTGTGAATTGGGTGAGAGCAGAACAAAAATTTCTGTAAGGTTTTTTGATTAGCTGTGACATTATTGATATCTGCCTTCAAAGTACACTAGATGGACTGGGTCGAGAATCACACTTAGAAAATACTGTTTCTTCTTCCATTTTCCATTTGGGTAGCAGAGGGGGGAAAAGGCAAGAGATTTAAGTCTAGTCCCTAAAATAAAAAATTATAATGTGTAAAGCATTTTATGCTCCCCGCCCCACTCATCTTCCTTACCTATCTTAAAGAAAAAGAACTGAGTTGGATACTATTTTGTATTGAGGCAGAGGAACTGCTCTTTTGTTCAGTCATATACCACCTGAAGAAGATCAAGGAACTTTGTTTGTGTTGATTACCTAGAGTCTGGATCTTTTGGTTTCTCATTAATTTGAGATCTATTATATGTTCACAACTCATAAGTGTTAACATTTAATCTTCAGTAATGCTTTGGCTTTGTAACTTTTCATGGACTAATCCAGAAAATGTAGAAAAGAAAAAGCACTGAACTCTGAATCAGTAGACTTCTCACGGATGAAAAAAGTAAATATTTGCAACCAAAAACTTGAATTTGCAGGAAGTATCCATATATCTTTGTTTGGATGAAATTTAAAACACTTATGCTATATAATGCCATAGTACCAAAGGATTTAACAAATGTTTCTACAAAGACCGAAAAGTCTTACCCATAGCCAGACACTCAGAAAGGATCCTTTTGAAATTTATTTTTATTTTCTTCACCTTGGCGAAGCCCTTGTGTTCTCTCAATGTTGGCAACTATCTGCTTATCACATGGGACAAAGGGACCTTATAGTCTGTCCCTGAGTCCACTGCCAAGAGCCTAAGCTTCACAGTATAGCATGTAGCTATTTCTGTCAAAAGCCCTCCTTTCTACGCTAGGACCTACTAGAAAACTGAATTGCAACATAAAGTCCAAGATAATGATGCACTCCCTCTTACCAGGCTGGAATGGTACCCATTTCTGATTTTTTTTTTCTTCTCTATTTTCCAAAGCACTCCCTGTTCTCTCCTACCCACCCATACCCCCAAAATAATCTCCAAAACAAGCTCAAGCTTTCATGAGAGAAGACAAGTGTGATGGCTTGAATGAGAAAGGCCCCCATAAATGTGAATGCTTGGCCCATGGGGAGTGGCACTATTAGGAGGTGTGTTTCTGTGGGATAGGCTTTGAGGTCTCCTATGCTCAAGGTATGACCAGTGTGGCACAGTCTCCTGCTGACTGAGGATTGAGATGTGGAACTCTTAGCTCCTCCAGCACCATGTCTGCCTGCATGCCACCATGTTTATCACCATGATGCTAATGGACTAAACCCCTGAAAAGTATAAGCCAGTCCCAATTAAACATTTTCTTTATAGGAGTTGCAGTGGTCATAGTGTCTCCTCACAGCAATAGAAACTCAAACTAAGACGAGATTGTTGTCAATAAGCTGTTTCTGAAGCAGGTAATATTTCTGAAGAGGGTTAAAAACATAGACACTTCTACTTTTTTGGATGAACAGAGGAAAATATACTGGAAAAAAAATCACCATCTCAGTGGCAAGACAAGCTTTCTGAAACCCAGTTTTCTAATCTACTGTCTCAGTCAGTGTTCTATTGCTGTGAAGAGACACCTTGACCACAGTAACTCTTACAAAACAAAACATTTAGTTGGGGGCTTGCTTATAGGGTTAGTCCATTATTATTTTAGGAGCCTTAGCTGAGAACTTACATACTAATCCACAGGCAGCAGAGACAGAGACAGGCAGGCAGACAGACAGAGAAGCACCTAGCCTTGCATGGGTTTTTGAAACCTCAAAGCCCATCCCCAATGACACACTTCCTCAAACAAAGCCACAACTACTAATCCTTCTAAATCCTCATTTAATGCTATTCCCTGATGACTAAGCATTCAAATATATGAGCCTGTGAGGCCATTACTCAAACAACCACATATGTAAACACAGAAATAATCATTTTCTCAATTTTTATGTAACTCAGAAAAACCCATTGTCTTAACAGTTAAGAGCCCAATAAATAGTGATTGAACCATTTTCTTAAAATATGTAAAAGCAAATAACACAGTACCTAGAACATTCCTAGACGCTAATAAATGTTTTTAGTCTGTATAAAGTTTTATTTACTACTAGTATAGTTGGCTGTTATGACTCTGGAATTTGTGTTTTCCAGGACATCAAGATGGCAGTTTATAAACATGGTCAGCTGATTCCTTCTCTAGAAGATATAAAGCTCAGAAGTCCAGTGATAACCGAAATCATAGAAAAGAAGTTTGAATACTTTAGAAAAGAGTAAGAGATTGATAACCAAGTCAACAACTTTACTTACACATCCTTCCTATTACAGTAGTCTCTGAGGATTAAAAAACTATTTACTTTTTGCTCCTTCTGTTTGTCTCTTCAAAAGTTTCATTTTCTGGGTAGTGTCACCACCAGCACATTTTGCCAAAATGTTTTTCCTATAGACTTTTAGTTTCTCTTACAATTAGTTTGCTTCTAGTGGCAGCTTGAATTGCTGTCTCAAACAGCTAAGAAGAGAATCTGCTAGATCAGTGGTTCTCAACTTGTGGAGCATAACCCCTTTGGAGGTTGCATGTCAGATATCCAGCATATCAGATGTTTGTATTACGGTTCCTAACAGTAGCAAAATTGCAGTTATGAAGTAGTAATGGTTTTATGGTTGGGTGTCACCACAACCTGAGGAACTGTATTAAAAGGTATAGCATTAGGAAGGTTGAGAACCATGGTCTAGATATTTACATATAGGGAGGGAAAGTTTGAGGAGAATTGTCAACATTGAAGTTCCAAAAGATGCCTTTACAAAAATTTTGAAAACACATGTAATAAATAATTCATAGAGAAGAAGAAAAACTACTTACTGAGAAATAGCAGTGAATTTAAATATTAGTTTGTTAGACTGTGAATAATTTCTTTTTCTTTTTAAAAGATTTTTTATTATTTATATGTGTGCATGTGTAACTGTATGCTATTTATGTGTGCAAGGGGAAGCTAGAAAGGGACTTTGGGTACCCTGGAACTGGAGCTAGAGGCTGTTGTAAGCCTTCAGATAAGGGTCCTGGAAACCATGCCCCTTTTCTTCTTCTTCTTCTTCTTCTTCTTCTTCTTCTTCTTCTTCTTCTTCTTCTTCTTCTCCTTCTCCTTCTTCTTCTCCTTCTCCTTCTCCTTCTCCTTCTCCTTCTCCCTCTCCCTCTCCCTCTCCCTCTCCCTCTCCCTCTTCCTCTTCTTCCTCCTCTTCCTCCTCTTCCTCCTCTTCCTCCTCTTCCTCCTCCTCCTCCTCCTTCTTCTAATAAAAAAAAATGCTGTAATATTCTTGTACAAATATTTTTTAAATTAAAAGTGATTACTAGGAAGCCATTTTGAAGGCTACTTGAATTTTACCAATGAACATTTATGGTTAAGAACAGTTTAGCAAGGCTGAGAGATGAGTTACTCTGTTTGAGGACTACAGTTTGGATCCCCCAGAAACCCATAGAAATTCGAGGTTGGTGTGGTAGTTCCAGCCCTAGACGCAGAGAAAGGTGATCCCCAGAGCAAGCTGGCACGCAGCACTAATGTGAGTGCTGACTTGGAGAAAGCCTACCTTAATGAATGTAGAACAATCATGGACAGTCCCCAGTATCAGCCTCACAACCCATTTGTGCAGTGTTATGTCATTCCCCCACCACACACACACACACACACAAAATGGAAAAAGAAGAGATTCTGTTTGGCGCTAATGATCTCAAGCAAAGTACTGCAGGCAGAAAGGGCCAGGGCTGCGGAAAGGACTATGGCACAGGATGGTCTCATGCTACTATCTTGACTTTTATTAAAAGAACTCAAGTCAAACAACAGTTAAACACTAGAGCCATCCTGATTTCAGGTATGAGCCAGGATTCAGCAAAACCAAATATGTCAGATCTCATCAAATGAAGTTTCATAAACCACAGACAAGTGTATCCGGACCAGTTCATAAGTAGTTCTTTTCTAGACAGGCTAACCGTATGAACGTAGCTGGTTCTCTTTGAGACCATTCTGTTAATAATAGATATCTGATGCTAGCTAACTATATGCTCCATCTCAAGAGTGTCATTTTAAACTTTTCTCTTTGTTTCTATTAGGACTTTAAACATAGATGGAACTTTAGTCCTTGGAGCAAGTGGGAGTTTGTCTGGAATACTTGCAAACTTAATTTTCAGAAACAGCTTCAAGGTTCAGTATGAAGCTTTGAAGACCTATGCATCCTTGACCACACTTCCATTTTTGGCTACCATCGTTACCTACAATCTCTTTGTAACTTACCCTTTGCATTCAGGTAAACTCAAACTCATCAGGACCTAGCACGGCTATGGAGAATTAAAGTTACTCATTAACAAATGTTTCTAGTACTCACGGACATTTTGTATATAGTTTCATCACATATGTATATTTCTTGGTTTGATCTGTGCAACAGTCCTAATGAAGCAGGCAAGTGATGCTCTCTACAGAACTGGAGTTAGGAGTGGGCACAAACCACCATGTGGGAGCAGAACCTGGGTCCTATGCAAGTACAGCGAGTGCACCCAAGTGCTGATCCATCTCTCCAGCCCCATTTAATGTTTCGAATGACTTCCCTTTCTGACGTACCAACCAGAAACTTGCTCTCCCTCTCTTTCTCTCTTTGGCTTTTAGGACAGGATTTTTCTTTGTAGCCCTGGCTGTCCTGGAACTTGCTCTGTAGACCTGGCTGTCCTCAATCTCAAGCCACATGCCTCTGCCTCCTGAGTGCTGGGATTAAAAGCCTGTGACACCACTATCTACCAAAAGGTATCTTTTAAGGATTGTTACTTTCCTGGTCCCTAGCATATACTTGACACATAGAAAATAAAAAGCACACATAAGTGTAATCCCAGCACCAGAGAAGCAGAGGCAGGCACATCTGAGTTCAAAGCCAGCCTGGACTACAAGTTCCAAAACAGCCAGGGATACTACACAGAGAAACCTTGTCTCAAAAAACTTAAGATAAAACAAAACAACAACAACAAAAGGAAAACACACATAAATGGTAATTCTCCATATACTAAAGTGAAATAAATAGTTTTAAAACAAGATGTGGCTGAGCCTGCAAAGTGCCAGACTTTGAATTCCTGATATCCTTTCTACTCTTTTACTGTGGTTACAAACAACAAAATAACTGCACTTTGAGAGACAGTTTCATTTTAATTGTTGTTATCCCAAGTCTCAAAGGGAAACCAACTTTTCTTTCACTTTCTAGGTAACATAAGCAAGGAAAGCTGTGTTTTGAGAAGTTCGCTGATTGCCGTGGCATGTGGTTTTTCATATCCCAGTGCTTTGGCTTTTTATAAAAATGGACGTTTGGCAGTTAAGTAAGTGTGCCCATTCCTTCTTTTCCCCTTTTATTTTTGTTCCTGTCCCACTTTCTGTGCATGCGAGCATGTGTGTGCCATGCACATGCAGCCCAAAGTCAACAAAAGCCGTCCACCTGATTTTATGTTTTTGAGACAAGATCTCACTGCAGCCATGATGGCCTGGAGCTCGCTATGTATACCAGCCAGGCTTTGAGCTCAGAGATCTGCTTGCCTTTGTAGGCGCTGGGATTCAACATATGCCACTATGCCTTACTTTAGATACGGTCTTTCTTTGCTCTAGAGCAATAGTTCTCAACTTGTGGGACGTGACCCCTTTGGGGTCAATTGATCCTTTCACAGAGGTCATCTAAGACCATTGGAAAACTCAGATATTTATATTATGATTCATAAGAGTAGCAAAATTACAGTTATAAAGTAGCAACAAAAATAAATTTATGGGTGGGCTTATCCCAACATAAGGAACTATTAAAGGGTTGCAGCAAGGTTGAGAACCACGGGCCTCAAGCTTGCCTTAGGCTGACTGGACAACGAGCCCCAGAGATCCTCCTGTCTCTGCCTCAGTAGCACTGGGTTATAAGCACACATTACCATGCTTCGCTTTTTGTTTTTATTTTTTTAATTGGGTTCTGGGGTCAGATTTTGGTCCTCAGAGTTGCATGGCAAGACATTTACTGACTGAACTATCTTCCCAGCCCTTTCTCATTTTTTTTTTCATTCCTATCTGCCTTTTGGTAGGGGATGGGCAGGGTCTGCTAATAAACTTCTTTTTCTTTAGCTACAGGCTAATGAAAACAAAATAGCCTGCTAACATTTAACTACAAGGTAGACCTACCCTGGAATGACTAGAGGAAATGAGTGGCTTTTGGTAGCATCCAGGAGACATGGCTAACTGTTTTTCGTTTTCAGGTATCACACTGTTCCACTGCCACCAAGAGGAAGAGTTGTGCTCCATTGGTTACTCCTTTGTCAGACTGGGATGAAAGCAATGGCCGTTCCTCTACTCTTTCAGATATTATTTGGAGTGTTTCATGGCTTACGCCACTATGCTATATATGAAAGACATGCAAACAGTGTTCTTGAAGATTAATCAAAGAATCAGTGGAGGCCAACTCAGCAGAATGGATCATTTTATAATAAGGACTTGGGCACTGGTCAAAGAGTGAAAAGTAACTCTGCTCCTTTTGCCTAGTATTTATTAGATCTCAGTAAATATAAATGTGAAATAAATACAAGTTTCCTCTTTCTTCACTGTGTATAGAAGTGGGTTTGGAGCCTCAGGTCTGACCTGTGCAGATACACTTGAGTACCTGCGATGCATCATGCACTGTGCGTGTGATAAGTGATCCTTAAAGATTTATCAGAAGAGAAAAACACATATGAACACATACTGTAAGAGACTGTAACTGTTAACTATTTAGGCAGATGATAATGTGGCGGAAAGTGAAATTAGCTGAATGTTGAAGGAGGAATTGGAAGTTCATGAGAAAGGAAAATGTGGGAAATCATAGAAGGCAAGATCAAGCCTGAGACCACTCCTGGCCTGGCTCCACAGGGCCCAGGTGGGCAGATCACACCCAAGACAACCCTGCCTGGTACCACATAGCACAGGCAGGGCATAGCACTCCTGAGATGATCCCAGACACCCGGAGGCCTTGGGTGACATGAAAATGAGCAGGTAAGTAGTGGAGTGATGAATGAGAAGCAGCAGCAGAAGGATGTGTGCACAATGAAGAGAGGTAGAACGGGAGGCTCAAAGGTAATGAGGAATGGCCTGATTTGAGTTGCCAGCAGTACCACCTAAGGCCATCATGAGGTCCTGCCCTGTGCTGCCACCAACTGCCATGCCTGGGTCTGTTACCATCAAAGGCTAGCTGGACTTCCCTAGTCTGGACCACCTACAGCCATGTTGATGTCTGAGGGCTGTGCAGAGATGTCCTCACCCCTCAGCCTGGCATCATGAGAGAGCTGGCCTTGTCCCTCAGCAGCATCCAGGTGAATTGCAGGGCCAGCTCTCCTGGACAGCATAGTAAAGCTGGCCCTGGGTGCAGGGCTCGTGGGTAAGCCAGCCCTGAGGACTTGAGAGAAGAGCTGGCTCTGCCCCTTGACAGCTTGCAGCACTCCGTGAGCTAGACTTGGCAGTATGTGAGTGCAGGCTGACCAGCTCAGGTACCACCCAGGCCCAGATTCAGGGCTTTGAATTTGCTAACCCCAACATCTAGCCCAGCTATGAACTAGTGGACTGTGTGAAGGGAGCCAGTCCTACAGATCCAAAGCTAAAGGATCTCCACAACACAGATCAACAACAGGATATCCGAGAGGAGTCCTGATGAGGATCCAGTATTGATAGTGTAGCAGAAGCCAGAGGCCTTGAACCAGGAAAATGACTCATTGCAATGACTTTTGCAACTAAGGAAAATGTAGACAAAAGAGCACACTGTGGGACACAATGTTATATTGTGTGCTTATATACAATATATAACAAACACCAGGATTAAGGCAGCTTGTAGAAGAGTTTGGGCTCTAGAAGATTAGAAGAACAAAGCCATGGTGGCAAGAATAGGAAGCTGAGGGCTCATATCTTGGATGCAAACAGACAGTAGAGAACACCAGTTGGGATGTCATGAAGCTTTTGAAACCTCAACGCCTGTTCCCATGACATACTTCTTCCAACAAGGCCACACACCCTATGCCTCCCAAACCGCACCAACAGCACCACCAAGGCCCAAGTATTCAAATTCCTGAGACTATTGAGGACATCTTACTCAATCCACCACAGAAGTTAGACTTTGGCCAATGACACTGTGGAAACAAAAACAGACTGTAACAGCTACCATGAGAGCTGCTAACACCAGCAAGATGGCTCAGTGGTTGTAGCAGTTTGAATAAAAATGTTATCATAGGCTCATATATCTGAATGCTTAGTTCCTAGTTGGAGGGGTGTTGAGGAAGGATTTAGGAGGTGTGGCCTAATTGGAGGAGCTGTATCACTGACTAGCGATCTGAAACTTTAAACAAGTCCCCAACTTGTTTTTGAAAATGCTTTATTTTCAAAGTTTCCTTGGTCACGGTGTCTCTTCACTGCAATAGTGCAGTAACTAAGACACCTGGTAATGGCACTTGCCGCCAAACCTGACAACCTGAGTTCAATCCCTAAGACCCACAAAGTAAAAGGGTTGAAATGACTTTCACACATTGTTCTGTGACCTATATATATGAACCTTGACCAGCAAATGTAGAGGAATTTTAATCCAGCAACATGGCTGCTCTGGCAAGGGATCACATCCAAAGACCTTCTAAATCTGCGTGATCTGGCTGGAATGGCACACCTTTAATCCCTCCGGCTGGAAAACAGACACACCCTTAGTACACCATTAATCCCAAACAATGAAGGTAAAGTTAGTTTGTAGAAGGAAGCAGTTTGGAAGTGATGGCTAGTTGAAGGGAAGACAAAGTGACTAATGAAAGATTTGAAAGAATGAGTCAGAGATGGGATATGCCCAACAGACAGGAAAGAGAAGCTACTTAAAAGCAGTAGAGTTGAGAGAGTATAGTAGGGTACAGTAGAAAGAAAGTAGAGAAAACAGTAGAGGACAGTACAGGCAGTTTGGTGCAGTTCAGTGGAGTGCAGTTGAGTTCACTTGAGTTTCTGCAGTTCTGTGAAGTTCAGCTCATGGAGTTCAGAAACAGAGCAATTCAGAAGAAGCCAAGGGAATCCAGACTGAATCTGTCAGCTTGGAGAGGAGTTTGAACCAGAACAGCTGAGCTGAAACAGCCAGCTAGAGTCCAGAAAAAGCTAGAAAGGGTGAGCTTACTCCCGCAGTGAGCCTGGCAAATAAAGGTTCTTTTACAAGCAAACACAGACAAACGCTAATAAATAAAGGTAAAATATTTTTATTTAAAGATTACTGTACATAGCAAACCAACAATACATCAAAAAGATGGTACACCATCCAGTGGGATTTGTTTTGAGAATGCAAAAATGATTCACAAACCATTAAGTGAAATACATACACAAACCAGTAAGTGAACTACAGCCCATTAACTTAGTTTAGGACAAACCTATATATTATTGTCTCAATAGTTGCATCAAAACCATTTGAAACAATTCAACATCCCTTCATGATAAAAACTGAGCAAATTTAATATCGAAGAAATACATCTCAACATAATAAATGCCATATGTGGCAAACCTATAATTAACCTTATTCTCATAGGGGTAAGGTAATCTTTTCCTACAAGAACACCCACATTGCCACGCTTATGCAACACAGAACCAAAAAAGTACTATCCAGAGCAATCACACACAAAAAAGTATAAAGACCATCCAAATGGGAAAGGAGAAAAAGAATGTCCTTATTTGTAGGTAATACAATTATGAACCCAGAATACCTAGAATCCACTCCAAAATTATCCATACTAATAAGTTTAATAAAGTTGAAGGGTATGAAATCAACATACAAAAATCAGTAGTTTTTCTACAAACCAATACTTAACTTTGTAGGCTAAGATTTCCTTAGACTCATAAAATGTGAACAAATCCACATCCTGGAAATGTGAAAGGAAGTATTTTGGGTTCTAGACTTAGAAAATGAACAAAGAATCCTGAAACTGACAAATAAAAGGATAAATGTATATTTCCTGATTTTAAAGTTTTTTGTTTTTTTTTTAAGTCCAGTGAAAGGAAAAATGATAGCTTATGTATCCCAAGGATCAGGGATTTGGATCGCTAGCACCCAAGTAAGACATTAAGTATGGTGGGTACAGCTGTGATCCCAGGACTGGGAAACACGAGGATCCTGGGGTTGCTGGCAGCTATTCTTGCTGAGTCGGTATACTCCAGGTTCCACGGAGACCCGATCTCAAGCAATAATCAGAGAGTAATAGAGGAAGACACTCATGCTGACCTCCGTTATCCATCTGCACACAGGTGTGCATATACCCATAATGTGTCAGAACATAGTCCACGAATGCAGTCATGTGAGGGTCCTGGGTGATTGTGAAAAAACTCCAAGAAATCATGACAAGAGTTTTGTGCCCTCAGTTTCCTCAAAAAATACGTAATTGTTCTTGGATTATGCTTTCTTGCCCCTCCCAAATGTAGGAGATAGGAGTAAGTTTACTTAAATTATTCATTACAGCTGGCTAGTGTTATTTATTTATGTGCCTCTATGGAAATGTTCTTTACATGCGCCTTGCCCATGTGAGGGTACAGTTTACACATGTGATTCCTCTTAACCCTCCAAATATAAACTGTCTGGTGCTCAGAATAAAGTGGGTTATTGAATGAGACTCTAGTCTGCCTCATTTATCAGCACCATTCTCCCGGGTAAACGCGTGTGCACATACAAAGGCAGGCCTCTCTTGTACTGAAATGAATCAAGTTTTTGGAGTAGGTGTGTTTAGTATTAAAGCAGGTTTTGTAATAAGTACTACCAAGGGTTAAGAAGGCCATTTCACAATGACACAAGGAACATTTGTCCTTTGTTGAACAAATAACAGAGCTGGAAAATGTACAAAAGAACTGAAAAAAAAGGGGGGGGGGAATTTTCCTATAACAGTTGGAGAGTTCAGTAACTTGTTACTTAAAAGAAAACTTGGTATAAATTAGGAAGAATTATAAATTAGACGGTCACTCACACAATACTGTCCCCTGGGCGTTGAGGCATATGCCTACATTCCTAGATGTTCAGGGAGATGAGAGAGGAAAATCATTTCTATTCACAGGAGTCTCAGACCACTAGAGCAACAGACCCCCACCTCTACAAGTTGAAAGACGGCAAAGGAGCATAACCACCCAATGTGTCTTCATTGTTGCTTTCAGGAACTCTTGACACAATAGAAGTTACACATTCTAATCAGGTACACATGTAAAATCAAGCAGATTCTGCTTATAAATATCAATACATTTTTAGAGGATTCAAATCCTACCAAGTATGTTCTCCAAGCAATATAGAACTCAACTGAAAATTAAAAATAGATTACAAAACCAAGAAACTTCTACATAACCCATAGGTCAAGAAACCTAAAAGAAATTACAAGACCTTTTAATTAAATAAATATAATTTTGCATTAAATTTCAAAATCTGTGGGAGCAAATAGGTACTTAGAGGGAAACTTCTGACATCAAACACACATACCAAAGAGTAAAATTATCTCAAAGCAATGACCTCACCTATGTACACTCTTAAGAAACCAGAAAATAAGAAAACTTATATAGGAAATAATAGCAGAGAAGAAAAATCCATGTTGAAAACCCAACATTAAAAGGAAATCAATGAAACAAACAAACAAAACCAACCAAGAAGGTCAAAATAATTATAATAAGCCAGACTGATCAGGTACCAAAGATTTTAAAAACCTCCGTCAAGGGAAAACAAATGAGTCCAAAGATATTAAAAGCATAAGAAAATACCTGTGAACAATTTAATCTTATAAGTTTGAAAATTTAGACCAAAAGGACATTTCATTTTGTCCTGTGCAAAGTTACGAAGTTCAGTCTAAGAGATATCTGTAAGTCGAACACCCAAGTATCTAATACAGATGCTGAACTCACGGATACAATCCTCACCAGGAAAACCCCAGGCTCAGGAGTCTTGGTGATTCCACCAAACATTCAGCAAATAAAGTCAAAATGATACAAACGATCCCCGTTGCTAAATTACACTTATAAACCAGCACTGTCCTAATCTGAGCACCCAACAACGAAAATATAAGCAGGATTGGAGAAACGCTCAGTGATTAAGAGCAATTGCTGCTCCTGCAGACGACCCAGGTGTGTGTGTGGTTCCACAGGACTGAGTAACGTTTGGTTTTTATTAGGACTGACTTGCTGCCTCTCAGGTCAGTTTTCCGAGGCTCTATTCATTGTTCTCTGATAAGATTCCAGGACTCTCAATTTGGTAGGTATCTTTATAGTCTATTCACAACTTTACAAAAATAACCAGTGAAAGAATCTTGTCCCCTCCTATTTTTGCAGATGTAGAAAGGAGCAGATGAGCACTGAGACGGAAGCCCTGAGAAATTTGGCTCCTAACTGACTTACAGAGATCCTAGCACTCTTGGCTGTTTTGTTTGGAACCCGTACGTAGTGCAGGCTGGCCTGGACTTCACAGAAAGCCCCTGCCTCAGGCTCCTGAATTGTGGGTTTAAGCCGTGCACTGTCAGGCCTGGCCCCCTTATCTCTCAGGTTACCTCCTCACCACCTTCCCCTAACCCCGCTTCACAAGAGCAGGGTTCCGGAAGGCACGGGGAATGCTGAGGAAAACAAGCACTCGCTCCGGAACTGCTCACGTTCTGCTGGAGGTCACCCACAGCACAACATGGCACAGGGAGCTGAAGAGCCACGAGGCGGGCACGCTACCGGCCTCGGGCTAGCTCGGTCGCGGGCGCCGCCGCCCCGGGCCCGCAGCGAGCGCAGAGACCCGGAAGTCGGGCTGCGCGCCCCGGAGGCGTCGGGACGCCGGCCCGCGGCGGACGGCCGCTTCCGTGGGCCGTCCCCCGGCTCGGGGACCGCCGCCTCTCCGCCGCCGGAAGCCCTCCACAGGAAGCAGAGGTGGCCGCAGTCACGTGTCAGCCAAAGATGGAGCCGTGGGGAGCCGAGCGAAGGGTGTGCTAAAGTCGGGCGCGGGAGGGCCTGGGCGAGCAGCGGAGGCCGAGAGGCGGCCGGAAGGGACCGTCCTTCCTCCCGAGTGGTGAGTGGGTAATGCCAGGGTCGGGAGAGGAAAGATTTGTGGTATTTAAAGGTGTCGTCTTTGATAGGGATTTATTAACTGAGAAGAACCAGGAGGAAGAAACAAGATTTGAGTCCTGGAACTTGACCTAATGTCTAAGCCCGCATTGTATTTTTGAGGTTAATTTTGAGTCGAGATTTATGCAGCTCTGTGCAAGGCAGCATTTTTCAAGTCATTTCCGTATGCAAAACAGGTACCCAGGACTTGTAGCAGGTTAAGTCTGGACGGTGACCCAAGACAATCTGGTGTGTATCAGGTTATTTCTGGGTTTTGTTGCTACTGCTGTTTCGAGACAAGTCTTGGCTTATAGCCCAGAACTCACAACCCTCCTGCCTCAGCTTCCCGGTATTTCACGTGTCACCAAGTTTGTTTAAGAGCTGAGTCCATGCAAACTAATCTGCCATTCTTCTGACATTGACCCGGATACAGAATCACCATAGGTCATGCCAGTAGTTCCAAAGTGTTTGTGCGCGTTTGCGCTTTGTCTGCAGAGGCCGGAAGAGGCATCAGATCATTCTGGACCTTTACTCACTGCTGTGAGCTATTATGTGGGTACCGGGAGTTGAACGTGGGTCCTCTGGAACAGGAACAAATGATCTTACGAAGTTAATCGACTCCTGAGCCATCTCTCCAGCCCCAGATTGTTTTTTCAATCACGTGTGTTCAAGTGCACTAGTGCACACACCTGCTGCTGTCAGAGGACATCTGATTCCCTGGAGTTGTGTGCAGACCTATTGTGCGAGCTGAAGAACTGAGTGAAGTTCTTTGCACTCTCAACTATTCTTTAGCCTTTGCCACCGAGTTGTGTTTTACAAAGTGGTTACACTCACTTTAAGTACATTTTATAGTTCCCTCAGCAGCATGTCACAGCTTTCCTGAAGGCTTCCAAGTGAAATTTTCTAATTTTAACTAACCTGGGTACCTAATGACACATCTAGGTGATCTTGGTTTTCCACCGAATGGCTTGTCAAGGTTTACTGCTTGTTGGTTTTTTCATTTTCTCATGATTTGAAGCTCTGTTGCATTTTCCTCTACTTGTCTACTGAACATAAGTTCTTCCGGATTTTTTTTTTTAACCTGTGGGTAAGTTTTCATGTATCTCATGCTGGCCTCAAACTCCAATAGCCCTGAGCTGATCTCCTGGGTTCACCTCCCAAGTGCTGAACCTACAGGCATGTCAGCACGTCTGAATGAAACATTTCAATACTTTTTGTCTCAGGCCTGTAGTAACTATTTAGGAGATCAGGAGTGGGAAGTCTTACACACTTCTGTGCTGCTTTTCATGTTCCCGTTGTGCTGTATTAGGGGAGGGGGAATGTTTTTTGTTATATGCTATGTATACACTGATTTTTCAGATTATAAAGTTAATCTACAACTTTCATAAACATGCATCTCACAAGACTTTTTACATACTTATTTTTTAAATGGAAGTCATGTTTTTTAGGTCCAAGATGGAAAATCATAAACCAAGTAATAGCAAAGAAGATTTAATACTTAATGTCATATCAAGAAAAATTAAACAACTTCCAGAACCAGAAAGGTAAGATTCCTTAGTATTAAAATGTCTTTACCAGAAGAATTTTGTTCAGATTATCTGAAATTCATTGGATTACATGTAAATAACAAAGGATACCAAAGGAAACTAAGCTTTATTTTTGCTTTGATGAAAAAAACTAAAGCCCAGAGACACTAACCGTTTTCTGCATCATATAACTCACTGTGGAAATTAAAACTAGAACTCGTCTTTGGAAATACATAATTGATGAATCCACCTTTCCATTCAACATTTAGGGTGATATAAAACTGTATGGACCCATTTATAAATAACTTAAAAGAACTTGAATTTATCTTTTTTTTTCTTAACTTCTCTATTTCTATATGCTTACCTTTAGTAAGAGTACCAATGGAATATGTTTCTAAATGGAATGACTGAAAAATGGATGTTTAAAGATTTTTAATATGAAAAAGATTAAAATTTAAAAAGCATGATGCTAGCTGGGCACAGTGGTGCACGCCTATGACCTCAGTGCTCGGGAGTCAGAGGCAGGTGGCTTTCTGTGAGTTTGAAGCCAGCCTGGTCTACAAAGCAAGTCGAGGACAGCCAGGGCTATTATGCAGAGAAACCCTGTCTCAAAAAAAACGAGAGAAAAAAAAAATAGCATGCTGACGTAATTGCAGTGCAAGCAGCTACAGTGGACTTACAGAATGCTCACACCTCCTTGTCCATCTGGCAGTGACAAGGAGAGGCTGAGCTGTGTGTACACTTGTACTGAGGTCAGAGGACAACTTCCAGGAGTCCGTTCTCTCCTTCCGTGTGGGTCCTAGCTAGGAAATTCAGGTTGTCAGGCTTGAGGTAGGTGCCTTACACCCTCTGATTGACTTTCCTAGTCATGGGACCTCTAAAAGGAGGAAAGGGAGTTAGTCTAGGAAGAGCAGGATCACAGAATTTACAAAGCCAGGGTCTGTCCTATTTGAGGAAACAGTGACACATAAGAGAGGTGGACACAACAGGGGTTCAAGCAGGAACAAAATGATCCAACTAACTTTACTGCCTATCCCAGCCAGTTATTAAAGTTAAGCGAGAGGCACCCGTGAAAAGAACGCACATAGTAAGTTACCCTGGGACATACAGAGCGCTGAGGTGGAAGATCTAAAACATTACTCTAGAGACTGCTGCATCTTCAGGTATGGAAACCACACCAACCCTACTTTTTGTTGGCACTCAAGATCTTACAAGACAGAATGTTACCTGTATTCTGAACAGTAGTTAAGAACTTGATAAACCTCAGGAGTGTGTATCCCTTACATGGTTGCTAAAGCCACAAGAAAAGCTGCATTCTGCCTTGGTGGTTTTCATAGTTGGCTGCACGAGTAGAAACTGAAGTTGAGGTTTAGCTGTGTATCCCTGCATAGACACTACCCATTTAGTTGTTTCCTGAGATAAACAACAGAACACTTACACAGGTAGGGGAAGCCTAATGACTTACGTAAAACATTGAGAAGATGATAGGAACAAAGGAAGAGAATGGGCTACCAGTGGGATCTTCACCAAATTAGAAAAGAGCACTGGGAATTGAGCTAAACTCTGCTGAGCAAGATTAGGATTTAGCTTGCAAACAAAACGATTAATTGTACAACCAGAGCAAATTACTATTTAGTTGGGAGACAACAAAATGTTAAAGTTTCAGCGTCACTATTTCTGAGCGTGGTTAATAGGGGCGAGTCCCATTTCATGCCTTTTATATTAAATATTTGTAAAAGTGTTCAAGTTCTCAGTATAACCCCTACAAAAAACAGGCTTCTCACATTGGGGCTACTGCTGTTTAATAGTTCTCTAATTTCCTGAGCTGTTAAGAGTTCTGAAAACCTCAACTTCAATTTCGTCTCATGCAGCCAACAGTGAGAACCTCCAAGGCAGAATGCAGCTTTTCTTGTGGCGTTAGCAGCAAGTCACCTTTACATAACGGTTCTCAGTGAATGAAATGACAGGCATGGTGAGTGCAGAGTGATAGGTCAGGGAAGCGTGATCTTATAAAATGCAGGGTGCTTCAATAATGATGTCCTAGGAGAGCTTTTAAAATAAGCAAAAACCATGGAACTTAGTGGAGGTTTCAGGGTTACTCCAGTGGGTTGAGAGGTGAGAAACATGCAACAGTGAGCCATACTGCAGCTCACAAAACCAGATTTGTAAGCTGAAGATCTTACTCAGTTCGTACTGTATAGTTTTAGCTATTTCCCAAAGTTAAACATAATAGAGCATATGTTTTGGCTTAAAATTCATTTTCAGGTTAAATTATGAATTAAATTTTCATCAGTGAGTTACTGTAAACTACATGGGATACTATAGCATAGTCTCACTATAATGCTGGTACCTCAAATTCCTAATCTGAATATTAATACTCGAGGGAAGAGCAAAAGTAAACACATTAACTCCATACTACTGAAACTAAGTTGAATATGCATCTGTCTATAGGTAAGTTCATAGACAAAATAGGTATAAGTCAGTAATAAATAGTACAACCTTAGAATATGTTTTACTTTTTAAGTAAAAAAGAGCCAGCATCTCCCTCTTCCGTGTTTGCTGTTAATGTAGTTTAGAGCGAAATTCTAAACAGTTCTCAAGTAAACCCGCAAACCGCATGTAGCTAGTACCGCTCTCCTTAAGTGCTGCCCAACCTCAATAGCCTTTTTCTAATAGAAACGTGAGCTATGATTTGATTTTGCTTTTATGGTCCTGCACGGGGTCAATGTGTCTAATTCTTCCCAGGGTGCTGTTAAGTTCTGTAACATACCAGATTTGGAGAATATACAAGCTGGTTTTTTTCCTCACACTCAGGAATATGCTTGAACATGGATCAGCATATATTGGACTTAATGCTGCTTTCAGTGGCCTAATAGCAAACAGTCTGTTTCGGCGCATCTTAAATGTCACACAAGCTCGAATAGCTTCTAGCTTACCAATGGCCGTAATCCCATTTCTGACAGCAAACCTGTTTTACGAGAGTTCTGTAAGTTTACCTTTGAGTACAGGTATGTTTAATTTCATTATCACCCATGTTTGCTTTAGTACATACTATCCACAGCTTTACCTAATAGCAAGTAGCTGCAAGCTATAGTGCAGTACTTAGGGAACACTGAATCTTGCTATGTTTTACAACTGAATTACATTAGACATATCAACCAGCACAATGAGTGTGTGTATATACACACTTCTCACTTCCCTCAAGTATTCCTACAGTGCTGCCTTTGTTTCTCGCTTATTTCCACGTTGTATGGAAGGCTTTTTTTTTAAAAAAAATCTTTAAAAAAATTATGTATATGGGTGTTTTGTCTGCATGTACATTTGCACACCAGAAGGTACTGGATCCCATGGGATGACAGTTATAGACAATAGTGAGCTACCAACATGGGTGCTGGGAATTGAACTCGGCACCCTTGGGAGAACATCCAGTACTGCTGAGCCATCTCTCCAGCTGTTTTGAAGTTCTTAAAGGGAAAGTGTGTTGTAGGAATACTACTCTGTAACCTCTGAAGTACTATGTGCATGCATATTTAGCAAAGAGAAATTTTAGCTGTTATTGCACCATGTGAACTGAATGAGTGGTCCTATTATGTGTGTCCTACTGACTGGAAACAAAGATAGGACCACAGGGGCCAAAGAGGGCCATTCTGTTTTATTTTCTTAAATATTGATCTAAATTCTGAGAATACAGAATCAAGAATTATTTTTTTATGATGATTTCCTAGTCAAGGCCTTAAGTGCTACGCGTGTATTCCCGATGAGCCACATTCCATCCTTTATTATTTCTTACAGCATGACTTACATAATTTTTAGCCTTCTATTCTTTAAGACGTTTGCTTAAATATCATGACCAACACTTACACAGTTTATTTCCTAGGTGATCTGAACTGTGAAACCTGTACCATGACACGGGGTGCACTAGTTGGTTTAGTTCTGGGTGGTCTATACCCCATCGTTTTGGCTATACCTGTGAATGGGGGCCTTGCTGCCAGGTAGGACTATTTTCTCAATTAAAAACCTTTAATTGTATGACTACCTAACTGCTGGGATGGAGTCAGTGCCAGGTTGGGCACAGAGCCCCTTACCAGTGGGCTTCTGTTCTGCAGCTGGAGGGGCTGCTTGTGCAGATTCTGTCCCTATTTGCCTATGGTGGTTGAGGGCTGTGTGGCCAGGACCAAGAGCAAGGCCCAGCTCCTGTTGGCCAACTGTGTTCCTTCAGATCATCCACAATAAAGCCCAGGCCTTGCTACAGCCAAAAAAAAAAAAGGAACCCAGAACTTAAAAAGAATACATTCTCAGATTGAATTGATTTAGACCAAACAATGTTTCCCTTCTCAGTAGTTTTAAGAGAGTTCTCTGTCATGCTGTGCCTCCTGGTATATGCTGTGTAGTTCAGGCCTACATTTGTGCATTTGTGTGGGGTTTTTTTTTAAGATTTTTATTTATTATGTATACAGTGTTTGCTTACATATAATCCTGCTTGCCAGAAGAGGGTATCAGATCTCACCATAGATGGTTGTGAGCCACCACGTAGTTGCTGGGAGTTGAACTCAGAACCTTTGGTAGAACAGCCAGTGCCTTTAACCTCTGAGCCATCTCTCCAGCCCATCTTTGTATTAAAAGCTTGCTACAGAACAAGCCCATGTGAGTGCTGTGTGCTAGCACCACAGCCATGTCATATATTCGGAATTCAGAAAACTGCTTCCTGTAGGCCTTCCACTCCAAAGTAATTCCAGTTATTCTCTGAACTCATAGCAATTTATTCTGTGTACCCAGAGGTGAACTAAACAGGGACAAGAAACCAGAATCATTTTTAAGACCAAGTACAGAAGATAATGGCATTAAAGAGTGTCTATGAAACCCATTTACCATATGCCAGTAAGGAAGACTGACATTATCTTCTAGATACGTTTACAGTAACACTTAAATGGGTTTATGTGTTTCATTATCAATATGCTTTCTTACAGGTATGAATCAAGCCCTCTACCACAGAAAGGAAATATCTTAAATTACTGGATTACAGTTTCTAAGCCTGTCTTTAGAAAGATGTTATTTCCCACTTTACTTCAGACTGTGTTTGCAGCATACCTTGCGTCTAGACAATATAAACTCCTTATAAAAGCCCTTCAGTTACCTGAACCTGGCTTTGAAATGGATTGATTTAAAGCAAAATAAAAGTGAAAATAATCTGTAATATTAAAAAATACAGATGTTGTTTTTCACAAGGTGCAACTCCGACTTGCAATGAAACACTACAGAGCAACAAAAGGAAGACCTCCAATAAAACTACCTAAGGGGGATAGTTTTGAGGCTGAGAGTATAAATTAATGGCAGAGTGATTGTCTTAACAGGCATGAGGCCCTACATTTAATGCCTACCTCAACAAAAAAAATTGAGTTCAATACTCTTTCTTACACATTGCCAATACACTGCCTTTACACCAGGGCATTTAGTTTGGTGTAAAAGAACTAAATAACTACATTGCAATTATACGATGCAATTAACTACATTGCATCTACACAAAGCCAAACAGGAAGGGAAAATATTTTTCTCACTTGAGGGTGTTTCCGTGATTATCACTCATAATCCCAGCCCATATCCCTGCAAAGCTACAGGACTTAGCAAGTTATCTTCTGAAGCTTCTACCAATTAGGGGGTAGTTCTTTAGGTTCTCAAGACTTGAGCTACCCCTTCCCCATGTATGATGCTGAGCAAGTTAGCCACAAACTCAGTACCTTCATGAGTAATTAATATCCCTAGCACAGCAGCAGCTTACCTTCCTATTTTGTTTTCTGAAGTATGTTTGTAGAGTCATTCCTTAGATCATTTTGATCTACTGCATTCTTCCCAAGTGTTTCAGACCCCTCTTCTTTAAACTACTCCTTTTGTGGAATCTGTTCAGTGACACTCCCCGCCCCCACCCAAGACAGGGTTTTCTCTGTACCTTGGCTGTCCTAGACTAACTTTGTTAGACCAAGCTGGCCTTGAACTCAGAGATCCTGCTGCCTCTGCCTCCCTGCGTGCTGTGCCTGTGCCACAAGCATATGCCACTGTGCCTAGTCTTTTGTGGAATCTAAACACTGTCAAACAATTTCTATGGTCACAAATACCTACATTGTCAATATTAGCCACTAGTTATACATAGCTTAAGATCATGAAATGTGGATAGTTTTTGTAATGCACATTAGATCAATTCTCCATGCAACAAGCTAATCACGAAAGAGTATACTAAAGTCTAAAACCATACTAAGTATGGTTTCATTCATAAGTACACCTTAACTATTCCTTCTAAATACTATGACTTGTTTAGGAAAGGCTTTGCATGTGAAACAAGCTAAAGAAAAAATACCCAGGCATGCCTAGCGACTGGGGGGGGGGGGCAGAGCCATACTCCCAAGTTTAAGGCTAGCTTCATCTACCTAGTGATTTCTAGTCCACAGTAGGATACTTGTCTCCATCAACAAAACAAGGCTGCCATTAAAATTTAAGTGAGATTTAGCAGAATGCCATGATTTGTTCTTTCAAAAGCACATGGATTCTATTTTTCTATTCAATCTTTTTTTTTTAAGTAGAATAATTATGAGGGAAGGAGAAGTTTCCAAGAAAAGATGTTTACTATATCTTCCCCTGGGTTGTATTTCTTTTGCTTCCTTTCTAGAGTTCCCCAAATTTAATATACATATCTTTAGAACTACAATGAGAAAATGTATTTTGTACATGATTGCCAATTTCACAAGGAATGATAGCAAAAGTAAAGGCTTTCTGATACAAAGCTGTCCATCTACATTCTCACTGCATAATTCAATTGATCAAAATTAAAAATAACATTACTAAATTAGATTCCTTAGGTATACAGATGGTATGTAATCAACTTAGTAATTCAAAATACAATGATAAGCTGTTTGGTAAGTACAAACTGTTTACTATGCTCAAAATGGTCCAAGGACATTACTCCTAACCTGCTAGCTATCATGGAAGGATTCCTAAACCTCATCCCTCTGCCACATAGTCAAATCCTTTTTTTTTTTTTTTTAACCAGCAGAAATGGGCAACTAAGCAGTAAATGCTTAGTCTACTGCTACAAGCCTACCAAACTTTTCAAAAGGCAGGTACATGACATCAACTGTGAATAACATCAAAACCTGAGGAAACTCAGCCCTTTATAGCTCAGATCTAAGAATGCCTCACTGAGGAAAATAGTTACTGTCTAAAGTAGACAAACTATTCAGAAGTTTACCACCTGCTCTGACCAGGTACATGGCTTTAAAAAGTATTCATATTCATTATATCTGTGATACGTGTATGTGTGTGCACATAATAAAATGCAAATTCTAGACAGTAAGTCAGAAAGGTGTAGGATGATACAAAATTTGGAAACACTTGGACTACAGTAAAATTCAAATTGTTACACTGACAGTATTACAGGGTTCTAAACATAGTGATTAGATAAAAATTCTATAGTGTAGTGTTTAATTCCTAATAGAGGAAGTGTGGAAGAACTAACGCAGGAACACAATAAAAATATAAACATGGGGCTCAAAACTTAGAATCAACATAAAAAGGGGAGAACACAAGTGAGTATTACCTATTCAACTTTCAAGAACCATTTAGTTTAAAATCTGACTGCATCTGTGAGCTCTTAATCTCTACCTTCAAAATACCTCAACCAGATAACTGCACATTAAGATATACATTCTTAGTGAATCATCTATGCTGTGTTCTATCAGTCATATTCAAGGTCAACAAATGGACACCTTTGGCTATGATCAGCTGTACTATAGGTGCACTGGCCACTTTAAATGACAGCCTGTGGGAATTCCCTTTACTTTTTGGCTTTATGAGCACTGAACATACAGATGAACACAACAAACAGAGCAACCTGAATGAATTTTGAGTATCATACTGTTAAGAGTATAATAACACTACTTCCTACCATCTCCCTCTTCTATCTGCCTATTTCCCAAATGAACCAAAAATAAAATGACTCAGTCTAGGCCGGATGAAAAATGTATTAGCATATTCCAACAATAATAAATGATTGGGCTCTGAGTGCTTTACTTGATGAAATAAGTCATTATCATCCAGAATATGAAGGTCCTTACAGAACACTACAGAAATGTTAACAGAGAATGCTAGAAACTGTATCACGCATCAGAAACCCCAACACATTCAACAGCATCAAGTACTCAGAATGACCAAGATAACAAACCCTGGGATTGCACACATGCTCATGTTACCCTAAATTGCAATATGACCCAGACATATTGTCAGAATAACTTTTTCAAAATATACAATCAATGCATCTATTTAAAAGTACTGCTCTTTAAGTTAAGGACTTTATTCTACTCAGCAAAGTGTCTGTCTTCCAAAGTGGCTCTTTACATTCCAGAAATACAAACTCGTAAGTTTTGTGATCACTGCTAGCCTATTTATGTCATTCTAATTCCAAAGAATGTCCTTGATTGTGTAAAAAATCTAATGTTTCTTGATGAAACACTATAATTCTCTTCTCCAATGGTTACATTTTTTTAAAAAATGAAATAAATTTAATATTACTGCCATGAAAGAAAAAAAGTAAATAAGTGTAATTTTGTTCCAAAATTATCTTAGTCTCATGGATTTCTATTAAGTCTTTCAAGCATTCCAGAGAATCTTTTCATATCTCCATTTCTGGAAAGTGTAATCAGTATAGAAGTAATTTGGGACCTTGGAAATGGCATTCACGTTTTTCAGCAGATGCCAATTTTTGACCGACATGGCTCCCACAATTACTGTTACCATCAGTCCAGTCAGTTAACAGGTTGTAGGAAAAGATTCGTTTTTGCAGATACTGCTAAGCTGTTTAAAGAGAAGAGAAAGAGATTAATTTAGCGAGTATAAAATGAACAGATATTTAAAATATTCTGAATACTTTGTTGGAATATATCAGAGGTGTGACTACATTTTTAACAATTGTACTTTTTAGTTAAGTCTGGTAAAAAAAAAAAAGGTCAAAAACTTAAGTCACTATGATAGAAATACTATGCCAATATGTGTTAGTCAATTAATGTATGAATTACATAGGAAGACAGGTATTTAAAAGCTTCATTTTTAGGTTTACTATCACTTTTACCTCAGGTACAAGTCAGAAATAAAACCTGAAATAGTTCCCCAAATACTAAATTGTTCTCAACCATCACAGTAAATACTGCCAAACCTGAAAATTTCAAAGCAATCTATTTTATATTCCAGAACTCTATCAAAGGGCTAATTATTAACAACACAATTTTCTAAAAATAGTAAGACAACAGTTTTATATTAATCATAACTTTTTTAATTAACAAGTAGTGAACAGGACACTATAAGATACTGTTTACTACATACTTAAATAAACAACTGTTGTAAATTGAGAAACCCAAACTTTTACAGTAAAATGTGCTTACACATAAATATGATCAAATTATTTAAACCCCCTGATAGGTCTAAATACATGCAGTTACCATGTAAAAACAAGACCATGAGTTGATGCCAAAAAAAAAAGACAAAAAAATCACTGTCACCAAAACTAGAAAAGAAACAATGAAATGGAAACATAAATGACAGTTAATAAAACATAAGGAACCTAAGAAAGCAGCTTTAAAAACAGGACACTCTAATCTTGCCACTGTCAAGAGCTCTTAATTGTCCAAACTGCCATTTATAAAATGACATTCTAAAAATCTGTACTTGGAATTTCAAAACATCCCAATGCAGAAAGTGATTCTCCCCAAGCCCGTACTTCGAATGCAGGAAAAGCACTAATGTTAAGAAACATTCCACAGAAATGGTATAATTTTTAGGAAAAGAACTTACTGCTTCCAGAACCTTTTGAATAAGACCTGAATTAACAACAATCATTTTTCCTATTTTCATCCATTATTTCCAATATCATGTTAGTAATGAATAAATTCTTTGAGCCCATAACTGAAAGATCAACAAACCTGATTTTATTATGACACCATATTTTTGTCATCAGTACTGCACAAAATTATATACAAAGAAATATATACAAAAATGTTCAAGTATTAAATTTCAATTCAAGGCTTCTGTTTCAAAAGCTACATTTAACATACTTCAGAAAGAGCACAAATTAGTCATTTCAAATTTCCCAACTACTTTTGGTTTATATATATATGTATATATATATAATTCAGTAGGCACTAAAATCCATGCAGCTGCACTGTGGGGCTTGTTCCTGCCCTTGTAGAAGCAGGTCCATCACTCCGTTTTGTGAGGTTGGCTACGACCCAGTCATGCTCAAGTGCAGTAGGTAATTCTACAAAATGTGATATACTGAAAACCAGAGACGAACTTAGGTCTCAAATCATATTATCTAGCAACAAAACATTTACAGTTAGTTGTGCAAGAACAAGATTCCATTTCCATAACCAAATAACAAAATAAAACATCTTACGTGTAAGATAACTTACATCTTTGGACTGCTGGAAAATACTTAGTTACGAACATTTTAAAAATAAAAGACAGCAGAAGCCCTGATATTACCTCTGTTTCCTTATTTCTTATACTACCTTTTAAAATAAAGCAGGAAATGTGGCCAGCAGCTGGTCCCGTCTCTTCTGCCCCAACAGCTGTATCCACTTTAGCACAAAGAAAAACAAGGATGCTAAATACGTATATCCTTTATCAAACAGTGATGTTTCACAAAGAATTTAATGTCTCTTTATTTCAGAGCATCACAACACAGATTTAGACAAGTGGACAATAGAAGGGATTTCAAAAGAAGAAATATTTCCCATCTTTGGAAAAACAGCAGCAATCTATCATTAAGTGGCCAGAACCATTTAATTTTAAAAAGTGTTTTTAAATAAGACAAAGGTTTTAGAAATGGAGAAAATATTCTTTGTGAAGCCTCACTTTACATGTTTTCATTCACATTTCACAACCTTCAATATCTAATAATCATACAAAACTTTAGCCTAAATTTTAATACAACAAAAATAAATTCAACAATTTCTTCATACTCGTTGATAGGTAATTACTGTGCTGGTCCTCAAAGAAACATTTCGTTTATCATCCTTTAATTAAAACACAGAAATCTGATGGGCATGTTAACTTCCACCTTCTCAAGTGGTGAAATATTAAGATCTTAAATAGAACGTATTTCTGTATTTTCTACTGAAAACTGTAAGGCATTCTTAAGTATTTTAAGAGATTTGCCATCTCCAGAAAAAAAAATACATTTGTGCATGCCTCAAATACTTATTGTCAACCTCTGAAAAGTTGCTCTACAATTGGAATTCCAATTTGCACCTTGTACAACTCGGAACTTCCATTCAACTTCACCTGTTTCACTGTCTCCAAACTGTATCTCTATTAGCAGGTTTCAGTGTACAGTTGGAACCGATGTCATCCAAGGCCATGTCCACACTGGGGACAGAAGAGCTAGGTACACGCAACTCTGAACAAGGGGACACATTTAACAGCTATTTCAACCAGAAGCAACTTAAGTACATTAATGACCAGCACAAGTCTGTTTCCAGGGTGGACAGGGCCCAAATCAAGATTCCCCTCCCGCCTTCCAAACAACAATAAAAAAAGAAACAAACAAACAAAAAAACCACACACACAAATTGAGATGTTGCCCATTAGCCTAAGCAGCAGAGCATGAGCGTTACGTGAAGAGATGGGTCCTTACCAGGTTGTGAGGCGGGAACGACTGTTCTGTAACCCCTACAACGGGAGCCTGGCAGGAAGGAAATCACCTAAAAAAGAAACTGTCAGAGAGATTTAATAGTCACAAGTTATCATTAGGAGTTGGTTACAGTGTCACATTCATGCTTTTAAACAGTTAAAAGACTTAATATTACTTTTTTTTCCGCCTCTGAAATGTGTCCGGTGAAGATGTCCCACTAAGGTGTTTTACATGGTGTAAGGGTGCAGAAAGGGGTAAACGCGGATAAAGAGCAGATTACTTGACCCTACATTTTAAGAGAAGACGACGCCTTCCGAGCGCACGCCGAGCAGAACTCCACCGACACCTTATCCTTGTCCACATGGAGACACACTCCTCCCGCCGCGTCGTCCTCTTCCAGCAGCTCCTGCGGCTGCTTCCCCACCGGCAGGGCGTAGTCGTGGTCGCCGGCGGGCGAGTCTCTGAAGAGCGAGGTGGTCAGCCGCAGTCCCACGCCGCTCAGCCGGCTCAGCAGGCGAGCCAGTCCGGTCTCGTTGGCTAGGACGGCCCGTAGGTAGCGACTCTCCTCCTGCAGTGCTTGCACGCGCTTGCCCAGCTCCCGATTCTCGGCCCGCAGCTCCTGGTTCTCGGCTGCCAGTCCCCGGACTCGACTCTCCAGCCCCATCACGTACTCCTTCTTCTTGAGCCGATTAAGACGGGCAGCGGCCGCCGCCGCCTTCCGGGGACTCTTGGTCGCCGTCTGGTTGGTGTCGTTGGCGCCGCCGCCGCCACCGCCGCCTCCTCCAGGGCCTCCTGGGCCTCCTCCTCCTCCTCCTCCCGGCGACTTTCTCCGCCTCTTTTCCCCGCCGCCGCGGTCACCGCCGCCGCTGCAGCCTCCGATGCCGTTCAGCAGCCTCTGCAGCAGGTCGGAGAAGCGCTGCATCTCGGCGGCCGCGCTCTCGTCGTCGTCCTCGTCCCCCCGCAACAGGCCGCCGCTCTCCGAGCCTCCGCCGGACGAGGACAGCGGCCCCGGCGAGCTGAGCCCGGGCTCCAGGTGCCAGTCCGGCTGCCGAGGGTCCAGCAGGTCGGCCAGCTCCAGCCCAGACAGGAAGTCCATGTCCTCCGGCTCCTCTTTGGGGACCGTGCCGGTGGCGTCCTCCTCCTCCTCCTCCATCTTCGCGGGCGAGGGCGCGGGCGCGCGCACGGCCACGCCGCCGCAGCTCCCCCTCCGGGCCTCGGGCTCGACCCCGCCGGCGGGAGGCCGCTCGCGGTCAGGCGACCCGGGCCCCGGCGTCTCGGCCCCCGCGGCCGCCCGGCTCGGGTCCCGGGGCGTCGCGCACGCGGCGGGCGGCCCCCGGCTGTCGCGGTGGCTCGGGAGGTCGCGGCCCGAGGCTGCCAGCAGCTTGGTCAGGCTGTGCCGCATAGGGCCGAGCGGCGGGCCCGGGTAGGCCGCGGCCCCGCAGGCCCCGGGCCCCCGCGCGCACAGCCACGGCGCGGGCCCGGCCGCGGGCGCGGGGAGGGTCCGAGTGGCCTCCCGCGGCCGCCCAGCCCCCCGCACGAGGCGGGGGGGAAGGAAAGGCAGGGCGAGCGCGAAGCGGCGGGGCCCGTGAGGACTCGGCCGCGCCACCCGGACAGCAGCCCGGCCGGAAGTTGCTCGCCCTCTTCGCCCCGCCCACAACAACGCGCTCCTCCAGCCGCAGTATCGCGAGACTTCGGCTGCCTCCAAGGCGCGGTTGAGTCTGGTTTTGTGGTGATGTCATAGGAACCGGGGCAAAAACAATGCAACCGCGGTTGGCACCCCTTAATTCATCGATGCCACCCAGGACTAAACTCGACGGTCCGATACGTGACGTCTAGACATGTTTTACCTACTCTGTGTGAACAGCTTTGCTGTTTCTCCCTAAATTGCAAGTGAAGCAACACACACGAGGGAGTAGTCGCCGCTTAAACAAAAGACCACCCTTCATCATCCAAACAGCGTTAACAGCTTCTGAGAAACGTAGTCGCGTACTAACGTTATCTAACTACCCGGGCGACATTCAGAGGTCCTCAGTCTCGGAAAATAATCTCTCATACGACTACCACCGCTGTTACCATTCTCAACATAATTGGTCTTTGCAACACAGGTTGCTTACAGCTTTTGCTGATTTGACAGCATGGGGCGGTTTGTTTGTTTATCGGTCTCTTGTTTTGCCGTTTGTATTGTTCTTTCATTTTTCATTTGTCAAGCCATAGCAATTTCTTATGCTTTTTCAGTGCTTGTTTTTGGTTTTTTGTGTTTTTTTTTTAATATCAGCTTTTGAAAAGACCAATTCTGAAGACAGTGTCAAATTCTGTTATCTGTGGTTCTGAATCGCTCGTGCTGAACATCTCTAGGGAGCTGAGATTTGAAACGTTTACAGATGTCCTACAATACAATGAAACATCATACTGTAGCTCATGTTTTCCCAAGAAAGGCCAATGAATGCACAGATTAACTAGAGAGAGAAGGGGAAGGTTAGTTGCTAACTGCACGGAATCGTTTATTATTCTAATTAAGCTCAAAGTAAATTAGGCTTCTAGGCAGTAGATACACACACACACACACACACACACACAACCCCCCCCAAAAAAAATTTACCTTCTAGATGTTTTGGTCAGGCTCATCTCTGCTAAATAAAGAATTAAAAGCAGGGAAAAAAGGATAGCAACAGCAATTTTTAATTTTAAGAAACACACACACAGGGATGGGAGGCTGTATTCTTGGTGGCCTGGGATCTGTACCCCTCCTCCTACTTCAGATTGATCAATTTAAGGAAAGACAATAGAGATGAGCAACACTCCAGGCATGCTTTGAGCCTGACCTTAAAAAGACAGAGTTAGTCTCCTGCCCTGAAAACTTTACAAGTAAAGGCCAGAACCCAGGCCTTAGGAACTGAACTCCAACCTAGCACAGATGTGAGCAGTCTTGGTTTGCTAAAGCATCACACACAGACCAAGGTGGCATACGCTCTGGCTTGCCTTCATCACAGGTGTCATGAATGGAAGGAACCAGGGACCGAATGGAAGGGCCATCCTCATCTAACTGTATACTTCTGCCTGACTCAAAACTCAACGTCATTGATTGATTTATTATCTTTTTACTGTATTATGAAATTTGGTATATATGATTTAAAAGCTTCCACAATAGATTGAGGAAAAGCAGAAAAATTAAAGCACAAGGAAGTTTCTTAAATAACCTCCTTAGAGAGAAAGCTCTTGATGCAAGAAAAGCCTCCTCACACGTGCTTCTCCGTCTCCCTCACCTCTCCTCTGATTTTCTCCTCCTCCTTGTCATGCTCACCTTCCTCACAGCTGTCTTGCTTTTCTGGCCATAGTGATTGTTGCAAAATAGTTAGCTAATGTAGAAATGAGTTAATAATCAGAGATATACAATCGATACCAAAATAACTGTCATTAAAAATTGAGTCTGTACAATTAGATTTTTCTATGCTCAGACAGGCAGCACATAGCCTCTCTTCCCTTTTGATCTGAACATCTATGGACAACTTTCATTCACATTAATGTGGACTCACAGGTGAATAAAATTTCATTTCCTAGACTTTCCATATCATTTTATTCAATGAGTTCTTTGCTCATAGCACTGATACTGTAATGAATTCTGCTTATTGTAAACCTCACTATATTTTGGTCCAATATTGCTAGAGTGGGGGTGTGGTGGGAGTTTCTGCATCCACTACAGGAAGCAGAGTAATTACCAATGGGAGTTCAGGGGCCTGGAGAGATAGCAGTTAAGAGCACTGACTGCTCTTCCAGAGGACCTGGAGTTCGACTCCCAGCACCCACACGGCAGCTCACAACTATCTGTAAATCCAGGATCTGACACCATCACACAGACATAGATGCAGGCAAAACACCAGTGTACATAAAATAAAAATAGATAATTTTGAAAAGATTTTAAAAAAAAAGGGGGGGGGGTAATTCAGTTTAACATGACTCAGCAGTCTATGTTGATTCAAACTTCCAAGAGTGAAATCCTTGAGTGGTTTATTTTAGGCATATTTAAGCACAACTGAATTTGGTGAAAAAAATTTCTGGTGATAACTAACTCAATTGAATGTGCAAAACAATAAGACATGATGATCTTGAAACTCTAAAGTACAAGTGACATCTCTCATAAATACAGGTTCTATGATTGACTGAAAAAAACAACTACAGGAAAAACAACAACAACAAAAAAAACAAGTACAAGATAAGTGGTCTCTGCCACACAGATAGTAAAGGTCGCCAGGCTATTAACCACATCTGCTCCTAGCTTTCTGGATGGAAAACGGGCTATGTCTCTTTGAAGAGACAACTGTTTATGTTTAATATTTATGGTTCTCTGAGTACTTAACTGTGATCACAAGGACTTCCGTTCCTCCTACACATCTTAATTACTTTTACTCTATCTCTTCTAAGGTAAGCATGAAATTTGAGAGAACAATTTCTTGTTGCTTTCTTAAAGAAAGGATCAATGTCTTGCTCAGGAACGGACCCACGACTTCTTGTGTGTTAGGCAAGGGCTGTACTAATTGAACATCAACAACTTTTAAATTCTTTTGTTTGAACGAACTTAATTCAGTTTGTTTTTCTTGTGTAAAAACACCCTTATGTGGTAGCTGCAGCTGGAGCCTCGGTCCTCTGAACAGAGACGCTGGTGTGGGTTTTCACAAGATGATCAGTGAATTCTTGATAAGGAGACTTGGTGAACACAGTCTCTCTCCAGAGGTCAGGGGTCAGGTAGCAGCAGGTCTTGGAGATGGCATCAAAGGTGGTGTTGGCAAAGTTGCCCAGGCTGGCAGTCAGACCCCACTGATATGGAACAATCATCAGTACTGGCCATCAGCAGCAGCTTCTTGGGCACAGGAGCAGAAAGGATGCCAGTGCCTCTGGGGGCAGGAATGAGACATACCAAAACAGAACCACAGCGGCCTGTCACCTTGCACAGAACCGTGTTGGGCTTGCCAATCCTGTTCCCCACGTAGCCTCTGTACAAGGACGATAGAAAGCTTGGCCAAGATTAGGACCCCTAGGATGTCAGTGGCTACTTCCTTGGAATGCTTTACACCCAGGCCAACATAACCACTGTAGTCCCAAATAGCGACGGCCTTGAACTTCCCAGCTGGTGTCTGCTTCTACACTGGCAGATCTCTAGAACCCCATCCTTTAGGGATGTACCCAGGAAAAAGTCAATAATCTAGGGTTCCCTAATGGGCAGGGAGAACAGGAAGATCTCCTCCAAGGACGTTAGTTACTGTTCTCTTGCTGTAAAGAGACAGTATGACCAAAGCAACTTATAGAGGAAAGCATTTAGTGGAGAGCTTGTTTACTGATTTGAGGGTGAGTTCATGACCATCATGACAAAAACCATAGCCACAGAAAAGCAGGCATTGTGCCAGGGCAGTAGCTAAGAGCTTATATAATGATCTGCATGTTGGAGGCAGACAGAAGGAGAGACTGACCCTGGCATTGCTTTTGAAACCCAAAGCCCACCCCCCCGTTATACGCCTCCTCCAATAAGGCCACATAATTCTTCCTAAACAGTTCACCAGCTGGGATCCAAGCATTCAAACATGAGAGCCTGTGAGGGCCACTCTCATTGAAACCTCCACATAGACATCGTACATGTGTCAAGGATAATGATTAGCACGTTGGTGAGGTTTCCACAAGCAAATGCTAGACTACAAGGAGACGATTCACAGATAAAGTATTAGCAGAAAGGCAAGCTGAGTCATCTAAGTCATGAGATTGAAAATGAACCCATGGTTGTTTTAGTTTTGGATGGTCAAGGAAATGTTTCCTAGGAAGATGTTTAAGCCGAAACCCAAAGTGTACACTGTGAAAGGAAGGCAAAGGAGCAGCAAGAAGAGAAATCGTGTGCACCATCTCAGCATCCATGATATCAGCAAATGAACTAAGAACATGATTACAAATACCCAAGACTGTCATTGGCACCCTGAAAAAAGAAAGCCTTGTAATTTTGCAGAAAGCAGGCAATATAAGAACAAATGGGTGGCAGGAACAAGATCGATATTTATTAGCATTCTTTGTTTTTCTATAACGCAATCATTTTTCCCCACCATGAGATCTTTAGTTCTTCGACAGTAGGCTTTGCAGGTAGGAGAGGACTGTAAACGCATCCCTGAGACATTTATATGTAAATTTTTCATTTGGGAAACTAAAAGATGATGCCTGATGGTATCAAACCTTGATGGACTCTAAGAGCTGATTATAAGGAGGGCAACCCGTCCTACATGAAAAAGCAACAGTTTTACAAAACTAATACATTTGAGATATGGTTGCTATGGTGAACTAGTGTGACTAGAGTCCTTATAAAATTTAAAAAGTTGCAGAAGTGAGGCTGGAAACATCGCTCAGCAGGTAAAGATTCTTGCTGTACAGTTCTGGTGACTGTGTCCAATCCCCAGAAACCACATAAAGGTAAAAGTAGAGAACCAACTGTCTAAAGTTATTCTTTGACCGCCACCTGCACACCCAACTTACCCCTCATATAATGCACACATGTACATGCAAATAAACAATCTATAATTTTAATAAATAAAAATGAAAACTATTTTGAGATCTGGGTATGTAGCTCATTTTGGTAAAGTCTTGTCTAGCATCTGCAAAGCCTTTTTTTTGTTTGCTCTTTAGAACCATATAAATGGGACAGGGTAGTGCACGCCTGAAATCCTGCATGGAAGGAGCATAGGCAGAAGGACCAAAAGTTCAAGGCCATACTTGGCTATAGAGCAAATTTGAAGCAGGCCGAGGTTACATGAGACTGTCAAAGAAGAGAGGAGGGTGAGTAGAGAAGAGAAAGAGAAGGAGGGGCAGGAAAAAGAAGAAAGGAAAGAAGGAACAGGAGGAGGAGAATAAAGAGGAAGACAAGAAGAGGAGGAGATGAAGAAGAGAAAGAAGGAAAGGAGGAGGAAGAACAAGAGGAAGAATAAGAGGGGAGAAAGGGAAGAGGAGAGAAGGAGAAAAGGAGAGGGGGAAGAGGAGGAAGGAAGAAAGGAAACAAGGAAGAAAAGGAGGAGACAGGAAAGGAGGAGGAGGAGGAAGAAGAGAAAGAGACAGAGACACACTGAAAAGGATCATACATGGGAGACACTGTGTAAATACAATGACAAGAAGCTGACTAGACAACAAGGCCCCTGTTTCAGTAAGTCAAAAGTGCTGAAAGTTGCCAGCAAACACCAGAGACTGACAGAAGCAAAGAGAGGAGTCCACCCTGCAGCCATGAGAGAGAAAGAAAGCACACCCTTGCCAACAACTTGATTTCTGATTTTACCTTACAAGCCTGAAGCAGTTAATTTGTTGCTTTACACCATGTTTTTGTATTGGCTATAGTAGCCATGGGGGACAATTGTGGGATATGAGAAGCAGCCCAAATATGCTGTGGATCTATGTCAGTCAGTTGAAACAGAATCGAATCCAGCTGTTCTAAGTAAAATGAAATGTAATGCCTAAACTGTATGCTTAAAAAGTCACTGGAAAAACTGTAGGCGTGAACCTCAGAGTGGTGGCCAGCGTTGCCTGTCAGAGTTCTGGGGATATAGGTCAGTGGTAGAATGCTTACTACCAAGCAGGAGGTCCTGGTTTTGACCTCATTCACTGTAGGGTTGGGAGAATAAACACAAGGCCAGAGAAACACAACATGGAGGGAGTTGGTCTTTCTGTCCCAACTAGAGAAGCCATAAAACAGAAAGCTGGAATGTTGGATTCAACACTGCTTAAGAACCCAGTGGCACACGCCTTTAATCCCAGCACTGAGGAGGCAGAGCAGGTGGATCTCTGTGAGTCTGAGGCCAACCTGGTCTACAAAGCCAGTCTAGGACAGCCAGGGCTACTCAGAGAAACCCTGTCTCCAAAAAACGAAAAAGAAATGCTGTGACCCAGCCAAGCAATAGTCAGAGCTGGAGAGTTTTGAGGAAGAGTAGGAGGAAGGATAGAGGGAGAGATCAACACCACGAGGAGACCTGCAGAGTCAACGAACCTGGGCCCATGGTGCCTCACAGAGACTGACCCAGCAACTAAAGAGCATGTATGGGCTGGAGCTAGGCCCCCTACACATATGTAGCAAATTTGCAACTTGGTCATCACGTGGTCCCCTAACAATGGGAGTAGTGGCTGTCTCTGACCCTGTTGCCTGCCTCTGGATCACTTTCCCCTAACTCAACTGCCTTATCAGGCCTCAGTGGGAGAGGATACAGGCAGATCTCTCTTAGTTTGCTACCAACCTGGTCTACAGCCAGGGTTACACAGAAAAACCCTGTCTTATGCTGTGACCCAGGAATCAGGGAAAAAAAAAAAAAAAAAATCATGCCGCCGCCCAAACTCTGTGATCAAAATTGACAAAAAAAAAAAAAAAAAAAAACAAACCCACATTTGTTTACTTTGTGCATTATAAGAGTTCAAAACAGCAACAGCTCTTGCACTCTTGGTCCTCTCTCTCTTGGTCCTTACTCTCTATCGGGGTGCCCCCTCTCTCTCCTTTTCTCTCTTTTCCTTTCTCTCTCTTTCCTCCCTCTCTCTTTCTTTCCCCATCATGTCCTGCTCTCCCTTCTCTCTCTCTCCATATCCACCTAATAAACCTCATATATATATATATATATATATATATATATGTAGTTCAAAACATTTGCTGTTTCTCTCAGTGTGTGTGGGGAGTGGTGGCAATGTGACTCAAGTATTCTCATGGGATTTAGTCAGATCTGGGCAAAGGTCAAAAGCCTTGACCAGGGCTTGACGATCCACCTGCAGGTGGGCTCATAAGCTGGGCATCAGAAGAGACTTTTTCTTCCTTGTTGTGGAATTGTCCGAAGAACTGCAAAAGTATCTGCACTGCCGGGGTCTTTCACTGCCCAGAGCAAAAGCTCCAAGAGACATAAAAGACACAGCAAAGCCATTTTGTAGACCAACAGTAAGACCCTTGAAAAGTGTTCTATTAAGGCCCTTACGTCACTGAGCCCTCCAAATTTCTTTACCTAGAGAGGACTGACAAATGTACTTTGCTTCTGTGGGGTTTTTTTGTTTGTTTTCCTGTTCACATTTACAATGAAGGACATCACATTAAAAGGGGATTGACAAAGATGAGTGCCAGTATGCTAGAGCTTTCCTAATGACCATGGTGGCAGCATTGATCCATTTGTTGGCTTTTCTAAGGTGGACAATCAGATCATAGATAGCGGAGAATGCAGCCGAGTCATGGTTACTAAGAGTTTTGACTAGACACAGAAAAAAATGTAAGTATAATACAAAGACCAAAGTGCTCATTTCAGTTTTGTTTGCCCACTTGCCCATGGACCATAATTTGTAAGTAGCAAAAAGACTAGAAGGGGCCATGACTGGTTCTCAATGAAGAACCAGGTTGGTAACAATACCTAGAGAGCAGGGTTTCTGAAATCTTTTCCACTCATGAACCCTTTTTGTGTTGTCTTTTAATGAAAACCCACTGTTGCTGCTTATGGCAAGAGGATAAACAGTGCAGAAGTTCAGCACAGATGGTCGGAAGGTAGAAACAGTGCTCTTCTAGGCCTCATAGCAAGGAAGCTAGTTCCTTCATAGCTAACTCACAGTCCCCTCACAGACTCCTCAGACCACACTTCGGTGGTAGTCCTCCTTTTTCATCCATTCTAAATCATGTTTTCTTCAGAAACTCCAACCTAGACGTGATGGCACATGTCTTTAGTCCCAGTGTCTGGGAGGCAGAGGCAGGCAGAACTCTGAGTTCACCGTCATCTACATAGTGAGCTCTGGAATAGCCTGAGCTACATAATGAGAGCCTGTCTCAAAACAAAACAAAACAACAAAACCCAAGAAAAATAAAAGGAAGGAAGGAAGAAAAAAGAAAAAAGAAAAAAGGAAGGAAGGAAGGAAGGAAGGAAGGAAGGAAGGAAGGAAGGAAGGAAAGAAAGAAAGAAGGAAGGAAGAAAAAAGATCTCCAGAACTTTGCACCTTTTTGTATGCTGAAAATTTTGACTTAGACACACAGTGAAAAGAATGACATAGTGGGTTTCTATGAACCCATCATCCATATTTAACAATATATGGCCTCACTTGCTTCACTCCCTTGCTCATTTTGTTGAGATATTTTAGAATAAGCAATAGGCATCAAACTATTTCACCCCTACATGTGTCAGTGTACATTTTTATGATAAAGTGTACATTTTATTATTTTAGTTTTGTAACCACAGCACAATGATCACAACAAATAAAATCATTATGGACCTTAGTCTGCTGCTTAGGGAAAGCAGACTAAGCAAATGCTCCACCACTGAGCTATACCCTGACCTGTTTGCTTGCTTGCTATTTAAACTCCGTTCTCTTCAACCGTGTTGCAGATAACTTGCCTGAATCAAGACCCAAACAATTCCACACGTTCCTTTTGGTTATATGTCTTATGTTTCTTCTAACCCATAGCAGTACTTATCATTTTTCCCAATGTTAGCTTTTTAGAACAAGGTCCATTGTTCTGTTCAATAATACATAATTTAGATGTGTCTATTTGCTTGTGGAATCACAATTTTACCACTATCCATTCCCCTCTTCTTCCTTCTTTTCAGGAAACAAGAAGTTAGTTGCCTGGGCGGGAATGACATTCTGAAGATTCAGCATCCTTGGAACATTTTCTTAGGAAGTGTTGCTTTGCTATGTGGGCTGCAGACTTTGGGATTTCGTAACACCATGCTTCCATTGGTCGATATTTTCTGATGATGATAGTGAATGGCTGTGTTATAAAATTCTCCACGAACCTAACTCTTTTCTCTCCCTTTTCCTCATCCTCTCCCTCTTCTCATTTCTCCTCATTGGATTTTGCTAGGTAGCCCAAGCTGGTTTGAAATTCAAGACACAGCCCAGAATGAACTCAAACTTGTGATCCTCTTGCCTTCACATCCCAAATCCGAGTCTTGGGGCTGAGCATAAGCACCTGTCATCATGTCTGGTTTATTAATCCTATCCAGTGCTAGATTTCTTCACTAGAAACTGTAAGGTAATGTTTTGGTTAATCTGTCCTTACATTCCCTATGTGGAATTCTATTGAACACTGCTTTGTCTCATCACAGGAACCAGAAAAAAATAGTCTAAATGTCCACTCAAATTACTTTTAACAGCTAATTTTCAGAGTAATGAGTCAATATATCAATGAGTGTTTCATTTATTTTGCTTTTGTTATTGTTTGACTGTTTTTTTTTCTCCTTTTTTTTGGTCTACAGTAATGAATTAATACTTTTAAATATTCTGTATATTAACTCAGTACTTATTTTGAGGCTCAACTTACTCTTTGGCCTCCAACTTAGGTCTTCACTTTTTCACAGAAAACACTCTTTAGTAGTTTGTTTTTACTATAACTAGATGGGTTAGGGTCATCCTATTCATTTCCTTGTCTACCTGCAGTATCAGCCTCTCTTCCAAAATAAGGTATTAAGTAGAAATAGTTTTTAGGGGTCATGAACATGGCCTTCAGGGTGTTCATAGCACTGGGTAGCCTTTGCATTCAGTCATTCAATTGACAAAGCTAAGAAATAAGAGGAACTTTTATTTGCCTGCTGCGGCTGTCATCTTGGAGGCTCACTGCCTCCATCTGCTCACCTAGGCCTAGTCCTGGAAGCTTCTAGCTTCCACACAATCTAATCTAGGCCTAGAATATTTTCAGTCTTTAAGACTTACTCACTAAATAAGCTCACCCTTTTTAGATCTTTCTGAACTCTGGCTGACTGGTTCAACTCAGCTATTCTGGCTCAAACTCCTCTCCAAGATGTCTGATTCAATCTGGCTTCTCTCTCAGCTTCTGACCAAATTTCTCTGCTTTGCCTCAAACTAACTCTAGCGATCAGTTTTAATCTTCCGGCTTTTTTTCCTCATTCTCTGGCTCACTTTGTCTTCACTTGTGTCTAGTTAGTTTTCACTTCAACCTATTTCTGTAAAACTCTCCCAGTAAAGATGCCTCCTCCTCCTCCTCCTCCTCCTCTCTCTCTCTCTCTCTCTCTCCCCCCTCTCTGTCTCTGTTTCTCTCCCCCTCCCTCTCCTCCTTTATCTCTCCTTCTTCTCCCTGCCCCAAGATGCCTCCTTCTTCCTGTCTCTACTCATATTTCAGCATATCCTATTCTGTCAAATCTTTCTGTGATTTGTCACTTTGTCTGCCTCTCAATTATCAAATAGACATCACTTTCTTTTTTACTTATGTTTTTATTTTTACATTTATTTTTTTATTTTTTTGAAGACAGGGTTTCTCTGTGTAGCCTTGGCTGCCATGGACTCACTTTGTAGACCAGGTTGACCTGGAAAGACATCACTTTCAAACATGGGTTCTTCCTTCTTCAAACTAATTCTGCCTTCATTGTTTGTGATTAAAGGTGTGTCTGTATTCTGCCAGAGGGATTAAAGGTATGTGCTAAGGGAATGTCTGTATTTCAATCAGAGTAGCCATGTTGCTGTATTAAAATAGCTCTACAAATAAGTTTTGGTAAAAGAAAGAGATCTTTGGCCAGTTGTGGTGGTGCATGCCTTTAATTCCAGTACTAAGGAGGCAGAGGCAGGTGGATTGATGGTCAGCCTTGTCTACAAAGTGAGTCCAGGACAACCAGGGCCACACAGAGAAGTCCTGTCTAGAAAAGACAAGACAAAACAAACAAACAAACAAACAAACAAAAACCAACAAAAAGAGAAAGATATTGTAAATTTAGAATATTCACCTATTTGAATTTAAGACTAAAAGATTTTTAACTTCTTAAACATATGCCTTCAAACACTAAAAATTTGTTCCTTAGCAACATTAACATAGTATTTGCTTTAACTGAAATATATATGGTTTAGTATAATGACATTACAATTAACAATTAGTATTAATGAACACAATTTACAAATATTTCTTTGCAGTTCTAATTCTATTAGAATATGCATTAAGAACATCCATTTAAAATGGTATTTCTAAAGTTATTAGACTTCATCTGTTTATATAGTTACACTTATGTAAAATTCATGCCAGATACTGTTTGTATTGTAAGACCTGGGGTCTCACAGCTCAGGAGTTCAAGATCGCGCCCTTCCCACAAACTCCCCCAGACCACGACTCCTTGCAAAAGCAAGAGGTTTATTAACCATTGCGCAATGGGGTCACCCCTGCCGGTCAGCGAAGAGTGGCACCTGGAGACACCAGGAGACAAAGGCCTTTAGGTTTTTAAAAGAAAAATTGTGGGAGATTTGAAGTTGCAGTCTTGGCAATTTAGGATTGGATGAGGAAGCTATAAAGTAAGGTAATTGGTTAGTCTTAGGTGCTCAAGCTTGGCCAGTCCTGCCAAGTGTGGATGCAGTTGCAATTTAAGGTGGGGGTGGTTAGCTCATCCTTGGAGATTAGAGGCTGTGGACTTTTGGCTGGAGGTCAAAAGCTATTCAGAAGAACTCTGGGTTTGTTGCTAAGAAACACTATCTTGAAGGCAAGGGTCTGGTCATTCTTTTTGCTGAGTGAAGGTCATTGCTTGCTTGCTTTTTTTTTTTTTTTTTTTAATCTGTCCTCACAGATAGGGTCACATTTCTCCATTTTCTGGAAAGGTACTAAGAGGCTTTAGCTTAACCTGAACCTAAAACTCAAAACTATAGGCTTTAGAAGACATACAGGTTACAAAGTTAGTTCAACCCTTTCAGTATCTCTATTACTCAAGATTTTAGTTTTCTTATTTTCTCTCTACCCATATATATTTTCTTTAAGATCATTTGGAAAACAAAACAAAACAAAACAAAAAACAGGGTTGAATGTAGATGGTTTTCTTAGCCAGGAACAGAAGGTCCTGGGAAGGCTTCTAACACTTGCATGTTTTATTCTTCTCTTAGACTAGCAGTTCTCAACCTGTGGGTCATGAGCCTTTGCGGGGGGTGGGGTGGCGTGCCAAATGACACTTTCACAGGGGTCCCGTATCAGATATCCTGCATATCAGATATTTACATCATTATTAGTAACAGTAGCAAAATTACAGTTATGAAGTAGCAGCCAAAATAACTTTATGGTTGGGGTCCTCACGACATGAGGAACTGTATTTAAGGGCCACAGCATCAGGAAGATTGAGAACTACTCAACCTTTGTCTTAGGCAATTACTGTACATTCTACTTCTTGGATGTTATCACACAATCCACTTTCAGGAAAAGCTCTTTCTAATTTCTCCTAGACTAGGTTTGGAGACTGTGTGTGTGTTCCTATTCATCCCATTCTTGAGACATTCTTTTCTCATCCACTGGAAACAAATTCAGTGACAATAAGGCCTTATTTGCATTGTATCTTAGTATTTAACATAGTGTCTGGCCTATAATAGATCACAAAAAACAATCTATTAAATGAATGCAATATATTAAATATAGTAAATAAGTAAATATAATAGTAAATATAATGGTTTTGGCTTGCCCTGCCTTCACTATCATCCCCCTACTAGTGCAAAAGCAGAAACAACTATGCAAACTCCAACAGACTGAGCATATAAGAAAGTGCATACCTAAAATCTAAGCTTATAACAGGATAGAAGACGTACATACAACCCATGCAGCTGTAGCAACCTGAATTTTGACAAAGATATCAAAAATATATATTAGAAAACAGGCAACTCCTTCTGGGGAAAAAATGGTGCTGAGAAAACTGGATAGCTATATGCAAAAGAATGAAACTAAATCTTTATATCTCACTGTATACAAAAAAAAATCAACTTGAAATAGACCAAAAGTCTTAAAGTAAAACCTCAAACTCTGAAACCATTAGAAAGAAAAGCAGGAGGAACATTCCAAGATATAGGCAAGGCCTTTCTCAATAGGACTCCAGTTGTCAAGGAAATGATGCTAACAACTGATAAATGGAGTCACATGAAGTTAAATTTTTTTCTTCTCAACAAAGGAAACAATCACGTGAAGAGACAGTACAGAATTGGCAGGAAATCTTTGTTAGTTGTCCATCTGACACAGGATTAACTATAGACTATATGAAGAACTCATAAAACTAAGTAAGAAACCAAACTCAATCAATAAATGGGCTAATGAAATAGACGGTGGGTTCTCAAAAGGCGAAGTAAAATGGCCAATAAACATATGCAACTATATTCAGTCTCAGTAGCCATCAGAAAAATTCAAATTAAACACTGAAATTTCATCTCATTCTAGTCAGCAAGGAAGGCAATAAAATAACATCAAATGCTGGTAAGAACATGGGCAAAGGAGAACCTGCATGCGCTGCTGGTGAGGGTGTACCCTGGTCCATCCATGATGGACACCCATAAGGAGTTCTTCCCAAAACTTAAAGTAGATCTACTCTATAATCCAGCTGTTCCTGTGTCTTTACCAAAGGAATCCAAGTCAGCGTATCACAGAAATGTTTTCATAACTACTCTTTTTGAAGCACAATTCACAATAGATTAGTTATAGATCCAGTCTGGGTACCCATCAGTATAGGAATGGATAAAAAGTAATGCATATAGACAGAATGAAATTTTTTTAGCCATAAAGGACAACAGAGTTATGTCATACAGGAACATAGAAATGACTGAGGATAATCATAGTAAACCAAGTATGTTAGTCACAGAAAGACAAATGTTGCATATTTCTCTCACTTTTCATTTATAGAATGTATACATACATAAAATCATATACATACATACATGACATACATACATGTGACATAAAAGTAGAAGTGAAACTGTCTAAGAGAACAAAGGGGACCATCAGGAGTAGGAGTGGGGAGATGGGAAATATGTTCAAAGAACACAATATACCTGTATGAAAGTCTAACACATTATCATGTATAATGGATCTACACCAATGGAAATAAATATATAAAATCTAAGATTTAACAAAATGTGGAAATCATGAGAAAAGGTAGTAACACTCAAGTCTCCAAATCTGAGAGTGAAATGCTACATGGTAGAAGGCACTCTTTGATGTACGAAAAAGATATTGTGGCTTTCCATACGCTACTGAGCATTTGTGAGAGCTACAGCTTCCAGCTGAATGACCTGACCTAGATCTGTCAGGCAATTGCGTGGCTTGCTCCAAAATAGATCTTGCCTGCCTAGTTGGGGAAAGAAATTCTACAGGCTTTCAATAATTTACATAGAAATAAAGTCCACTGGAAATTAAGCAGACGCGTGAAACATTAATTTTAAATTCAATTTAAATTCATCCATTTTAAATGTTACCATCTTTTGACTAGGTAAGGTGGTGTATGGTCCCAAAACTGGATGACATAAAAATTGTCCATCTTGAGACGTTTCTTTCCAAATCTTATTTCTGACAACTGCATTCCCTATGGTCTACTACACCACTAAAAACCACTTTCACTGGTATATCATCAACATTTATTTGTATATGTAGAAATAAATTATATTCATTGGCTCCTATCTTCTCCCCAGGACATAAGAGAGTGTATATTAAATTACTTCACTTGTTTAAATATATCCTGAAGATATCTATATAATAGAAAAAGAGCTTTTTCTTTATTTTTCCACAGTTGTGTTGACTTACAAAGAGTAGAGTTAATTGATTGATCTTTAAGGCTGTATAAGCTATTTCTAATCTTTTGCTATGATGTAATAGATATATAACCTTGTACTAGCTTTCTATTACTATAACAGGTTCTGAGATAGTTAACCAATAAGGTGGGGCATTTTTCCTTATAGTTTTATAGTTTTAGTCCAGAATTAATTAGCCCCTTGTTTGGGGGTATTGACAGGGTATCATGTCTGGAGCACACAGCAGGACAAGATGACCCACCTCATGGTCAGTGCGCAAACAGAAAGGAAAGGATCAGGGTCTCACCGACCCCCTCTAGCAGCAAGTGACCTAAAGACTTTCCATGAATCTCCAACTCTTAAAGTCTTACCACTTCCCATTGGTAACCCTGCTGGGGGCTTAGTCTTCAGCGCATGGGCATGTTGATATTTAAGATCCAAACTTTATCAAGCCTTCAATACGAAAGAGAAAATTATTTTAGATGGGCTCGCACAAGAGTGGCTCAGAGTGTGGATGAGAACAATCTGGCAACTAGCAAAGGCCAGAGTCCCCCTGTGGGCCTGGGGCCTTGTGGCTGGTGGATTCCTGCAGTCACTTAGATTTGCAGTGAAGGGTCAGGCAGATTTTTCACGTGGAAAACTCTTTGTTCTTGATTTTTTTTTTTTCTGAGTGAGATGGTCATCAAATACTGAGGTTCAACTGCATAGCCAAGGCTATTAGGGGTAAGAAGTTTTTAGCATTTACAAGATACCAGTTTGTTCTTAGGAAGACGGAAAAATAATTGCGAAAGTCTACTTTTAGCCAGTGTTCCACATTCTGATTAATGTTTTCAAGACTCACCATTGAACGTCTTATGAGGCACCCTCTGCCTGACATGACATGGGGACTTAAGTGGCTATAGTACAGCAGGCACTGTGAGTGGTCCATCAAACATTCATCCCTCTCCATTCTAGCTCCATTATAGCTTAGCCTCGCTCCCATCACAGTAGTGGAACCCGATTCATCTGAATTAATCATGGCGACATGTCCTCTAAAAATGAGTGGCTGAAGTATTTCCAGGTGGCCTAGTTTGGGAAAATGGATGCTGGAAGACACATCTGATTGGGTAGGATAAGTTTTAGGGAGAGAAGTCTGAGTTACAATCTTTTTTTCCTTGTAGCCTAATAGGTAAGATCTCAAAGCTGTGCTCAGTCTCATAGTAGGGGAAGGTAGATTCATCTGACCCGGCCACAGCTACTCCATAGGTATCTTGGTAAAAAGGCTTGGTAGGATAACAGGCACTAGTGCCAAGGGCTCCTTCGGAGACTTTAAATAATGTTTTAAAAACTTTAATAGAAGGGAACTGTGGAGACCTAGATTTTCCATCCTTCCTGTACTAGAACTAGCCTGCATTCATTTTCACTCTCTGAAACAGGAACAGTGCTCAAAAAAAAAAAAAAAAAAGTAGTTTACCTGTCCATCAGTGCTTCTATTTGCAAGTTCTCACACATCTTTAGAACTAGACTCATTTCTTCAGGGCACATCAATGATTTACAGTTTTGTACTCTGCCAAGAAATGATGCTTAGTTCTGCTGTACAGCAGATACAGCGCTTGAGTTTAGAGTCTATTCTGCTGTCTTTTGTTTGAGGGAAAGTACCCTAGCAGTTACCCTGATTGCCCATTCTTGAATGGTCATAGATTAAATACAAAGTGATGTGGACACAAGGAATAAAACCTCCTCTCTGTCTTTCTCTCTCCCTCTCCCCCTCTCTCTCTTCATCTCCTCCCTCCCCCTTCCCTCTCCTTCCCTGTATCATATGTATGTATGTGTGTCTGTCTGTCTCTGTGTGTGTGTGTGTGTGTGTGTGTTTTGAAGGTAACATATACTGGGAGAAAACATGGATTTTAGAGGCAGAGAGCAGACTTGCTTACTCAACTGGCAATGCCATGCACAATAATAAAATTATGAGGCCCTGTGTTAAAACAGTAATTTCATGACAGTGACAATAAAGATTTAAAATAAGTCAGGGAGTCTCATGGCACCCTGCCTAATAGCCTTCAGTTTCAATCTCACTTCTGTCTGCCTAAAGCTTTGCAGCTTTAGATAAGCCACCCTCTTAGAGTCTCACTGTTTCATCTATAAAATAGTGACAACACATCCTCTCTTGAGTTGTCTGAGGGTGAAACGAAAAGTGTTTACACAGTGAGGGATGGAGAAAGGACTCAGTGGTTAAGGACATTTGTTGCTCTTGCTAAGGACCCTAGTTCAGTTCCCAGTACACACATGGTAGCTTATAACCATCCATGACACCAATTCCAGAGAATCTGATGAGGCCTTCTAACCTCCTTGGACACAGGAATATACATGGTCATACATACATTCAGACAAAGCACTCACACATCAAAAGTCTTAATTTTTTTTAAATATTTGATATACAACAATCACATATAACCATTCTTCTTTCTTCATCTATATTGTGATGTCTACATAATGAGTTCAAGGGTAACCTGGGCTATATAAGCCTGCCTCTCTCTCTCTCTCAAGAAAAAAAAAAACAAACTAACAACAACAGGCAAAAAAAAAAAAAAACAAACAAAAACCCACAAGTAAAAGTTTTTCAGTAAATCAAACTTGCTATGTAATTTTTGGTGTACTTGCACCAAATGAATGAGGAAAATGACTATACTATAATCCATCTTATAGATATTCATAATTGTGTACGTAATGACTAAATATGAGGGAAAGAAAATAATTTATATTCTGGAAATTAACTTGAAGACTTTACTTCCTTAAAAACTTTATATTCATCTACATTTAACTGTATTAAAACACTATTTCTACAGAACTTAATTATTCCCACAAAAATGCCATAAGTAAACATATACACATTCAGCTTAGACTTTAAACACACACAAGTTAATTGCAAGAAAATGTATTGACAGAAACAGAAGGCAATATATAAGCTACCATAAAAATCAAACTCAATCTACTATGACCAGTTACCCCAAACTGAGTTTTTTTTTTACCTACTAGAATATTGCAAAATGGAAAATGAAGCCACTGGGTCTCAATAGAGCACCTCTAAATCCTATCGGTTATTAAGGAGAAAACCAGGAAAGTGGAACTCAGCTAAACTTGCAGAAAATATTAAAATTGGTTGACTTAACCAACTTGAATCTTTAGGCTCAACACAATGAGTGTAACAGAGCTGGCTTTCATGCTTTGGTAAACAAGTGTATGATTTAACCAAGCTAATACGACATTAGATTCAATCAGACTTTTTTGCTGCAGAGTATTTGTTCTACCATGCTGATAGCTGTTTGTTTGTTTGTTTTGTTTTTGTTTTTATTTTATTTTGTTAATCTCAACTACAGAGCTCCGACAAACCTATCATTCTGCAGTGGCTAATGGGCTACGTTTTCCTGTTTTTCATGATAGCACTTTCATTTTAGGATCCTTTAAATCATAAATCTTCACACTATAGGAAGGTGTCTGGGGTTGAGAATGAGTACGTTATGAGGTAGAAGTTACGGATAACCTTAAGAAAACTTCAAAGGCACAGAGGGGACTCTGGTTAATCTTAAATGTATTCTAGGTGGTAGAACTTAACATTAACATTTACAACAACAGTAACAACAACTCATAGTAAAGTGATTTTTGTACTTAAAAGTATAGTAAGTGAATTATCTTTGCTTTTGCCATAATGGTAAGGCACAAATATTTGAAGTTAGTAACTGGAGACAACGGGAAGCAGAGTTTCCTTATGGAAAGAGATGGCGGAGTTTGGCATTAAGTTCCCTCTCCTTGCTTAAAAGATCCAGGCTGTGCTTTTTGAAGGCTTCTGACTGGAGACGCAGCTCATCATAAGCTTTTTGGATCCCATCGACCTTGCGCTGAAGCTCGCGAACTCTCAAGTTGCTATCGACGGCCACTGCCTCCTGCTCAAAGCGTTCTAGCGCATGCTTCTTGGCCATGGCTGCTGTCTCCAACTTCTCCTCAAGCTGGCGGATCTCAGCCTGTTTGTTTTGGAGTACCTTGCCCCTCTCCATGGACAGCTGCAGCAGCTCTTCTTTCTCCCTCGAGACAGTCTGCAGCCTGGCCTGCAGCTCCTCGCTCAGGCTGCTATGCGCCTCCTGTTCCTTCGCCATCTGTTCCACGGTCTGCTGGTGTCTCTGCTTGAGGCTCTGCAGCTGGCTGCGCAGCTGCTCTGTCTCCTTGGCATGGGCACAAGCCTGCTGGTTCTGCAGACCCAGCAGCTTTTTCTCTCGGGCCTCTGCCTCGCTGGCATCATGATCACATCTCTGTTTCAAGACTTCCAATTCCTCTGCCAGGGCCTTGTTATGTGCTGTGAGCTGCAGCACCCTAGCCTCCTGGTCTTTCAGAGCCTGGCTGAAGAGGCTGCTATTCTCCCGCCTCAGCTTCTCGTTCTCCTCCTTTAGCTTCACGTTTTCATTCTTGTGTTCGTCCTTGAAGCGGATCATCAGCTCGTGGTTGGCTGCCAGAGTCATAAAGCGGTCTTCCAGCTTCTGGGTGTGCTCACTCTGGATCTTCAACTTCTCCATCTCTTCCATCCTCTTTTCCTCCAGCTCCGCATTGAGCATCTCGAGGATTTGGCAGCGTTCGAGTGCCTCATCCGATCTGCGTTTCAGGATGCAGATGAGTTGGGATTGCTCTTGGATGCGGGAGCGGAGCATTGCCTTCTCGCTCTTCTCCTCTTCGGACAGTCCCCTGAGGTTGGCCAAAGCTTCTTTCAGACCGTCCATTTCCTTAAACCCCAGTTCGTCATCGTCCACCTGGTGTTGCAGGGTTTTGTTTTGCTTTCCTAGGGCCCGGTCGGGGGGTGGGGTATCCATCCTAATCTTCTTCTCGTCCTGCGGCATAGACGCTCCGCCAGAGAGCTGCCTTTTGTCTCACCCCGTCTGACTTCAAAAGGGCGTTGTTATGGACTCTTGGCACTCTCCAGCAGTTGGTTTTTCCAGTAAGGGGCCCCGTCATTGGTAGACAGACCTTCAGAATGCAGTGAGGTAATAGGGGGAGTCCAGAGCCAATCTGGTCAGGCCTCTCCTGCCTTCTTAACCAATCACGGCTCTCAGTTCACCGCCACTGTCCAGCACGCTCAGGACCGAGAAGCCAAAGTCAGCTTCCTAATCACAGCGGCGTCCAAATCCTGATTTTTGGTAACAGTCGACAAAGCAAGTTTACAGAGACTTATTCTCCTCTTCGTGTCCTGAAAAGAAACTACCGTCCATAGAAATGCAGTTGTCTCGTGTGCTTACAAAGTAAAGTCTGGACCCAACTCCTAGCTCAGCTGTTGGAAACGAAATTTCTTTCCGTTTCCCTCAGCATTCACCTTACCTCTGGAAAAGAAAGCCTTTAGTTAGACACTCCGCACTCCGTTTTCATCTGCTGAGAAAATAAATTTACAGAAGGAAACACTACACAGATGTGATCGAATCAGCAAAAAACCCATAATGACTACTTACACTTGTGCCTAGCACGCTGGAGAAACAGAATTAAATGTATGTTCAACAACAGACGCCAAAGGTAAAAAATCAAATATGTTTAATTAGCATGTCAAATAGGACTGACATCTTAATATAAAGCTTAGAGGCATAGAACATCATGTTAAAAGAAAAATGAATAACTATATTCAAAAATAAGGGGACAGAAACCGCTGAGCACTGAGCCTCAAGAATTTTCCAACAGATGCAAGTAAAAAAATAGATAGTATTTCATCCACCAAAATTAGTAAAAAAAAAAAATTCTCCTTATCATTTATGGCTCCCAGGATTTGTGTGGAGATGGTGAAAGATGTCCTTTATATTATGGGTGAAAGTAGGCTAAAGAGCTTTAGTAATTGCTCTTGTGGGGAGCTGGTTATTTGGAAAATAATCTGAAAGAAGATATTTTGTGCAAAGTTTTTGTCAGCTGCTTCATAGTAATTATTAGTAAGCTTGAAATCTAAATATCCAAAAGAAGCAGCTGTTGAACGTTATCATGTTTAAAGAAAAAAAATTTCATAGCACAGGAGATACTTATGTTAGAAAGATGACTGAAGAAAAGGAGCTCAATGTTCAAAATAAACTTAGTGCTGTGAAGCTTAGGGACAGATACGTAGTTGTTTCTTTGTGTAATGACTGTGTTGAGGAGCAAAACTTCATATATATCCATATGGTGACAAAGAAGTCTGTGTGTCATTCCATTGTAGTGGTGTTTAAATACTCTCACTGGGGGAAAAAATAAGACAAAGGGGTTGAGATATTCCCTTTGGTCTCAAATATTCAGTATATTTTTTCCCCCAGATCACGAATTTCTTGTCTATACATGGATGGCAAGGCTGAGGGCTAGGAACTTTCCTAAACTGGATGTTTTAAACTTCTAAATTTTTTTAATTGAGCTGGGCACAGTGGCACATGCCTGTAATCCCAGAACTATGGGAGGCCGAGGCAGGTGGATCTCTGTGAGTTTGAAGCCAGCCTAGTCTACAAAGTGAGTCCAGGATAGCCAAGGCTACACAGAGAAGCCCTGTCTTTCAAAAACAAAATTAAAAAATTTAATTGATAAAAGCATAAATATTACACATATTAACAGGGCACTATATAATATTTTATATTTTTTTCAATCAGATTTAAGATATCTGTCTCCTCAAACCTTTGCTTTATCACTTCCTTCCTTCCTTTCTTCATTTCCTGCCTTCCTTCCTTCCTCCCTCCCTCCCTCCCTCCCTTCCTTCCTTCCTTCCTTCCTTCCTTCCTTCTTTCCTTCCTTCCTTCCTCTTTCTGTGAGAAAAAGTCTCATTTAGCCCAGGCTGGCCTCAGACCTACCATGTAGACAGGCATGACTCTGAAATTCTTACCCCTATCTCCAGAGGCCCCTGGAATGTTGGGTTATAGCCATGAGCCATCACGCTCTGCCTATTTATAAGCTTTTTTAATGGTGAAAAGATTTACAATTCCTTTCTTCTACCTTTTTGAAATATACATACCTTGGCATTACCTGCATTCACTCTGTTTGATGGCATAGCAGAATCCCCTGCTGTAATCCACATCTCACTGCAACTTAGTGCCTCTGCTAGTTCACTTCTTTGCTGTTGTCATCAATACCAGGCTTGTGGAGAGAAGGATTTGTTTCAGGTTACAGTTCCTCATCCGGGGAATCCAGGACAACAGCTCAAGACAGGAACCAAAGCAGAAACAATGGAAGCCTCCTGCTTACTGGCTTGCTCAGCCTGCTCTCTTATATCACCCAGGCCCATCTGCCCAGAAGTGGCACCTTCCACAGAGAGCAGGGCCCACCCATATCAAGCATTCACCAAGAAAATGTGCCACAGACATGCCCACAGGCCAATCTAATAGAGGCAATTCCTCAGCTAAGGTTCTCCCTTCCAAGATGGCTCTAGTTTGTGTTAAGCTGACCGAAACTAACCTATCAATCACCTTCTCTCTTTTCCTTCCCACCACAGCAGGTTCTGGGAACTCTAGCCAGCAGCAACGTGGTGGCTAGACTATTGTTGTATTTTACATAATAAACATTGGCAAGAAACAAAAAAACAACTTCATTGGCCTTGCCAGTAAACCAGTCAACTGGTTACAGATTACACTTTCCTTCTCTCTCTCTCTCTCTCTCTCTCTTTCTTTCTTCCTTTCTTCTCTCCTCCTCCTTCTTTATTTTATTTTATTTATTTATTTTTTTGAGATAGGTTTTCTCTGTGCAGTATTGGCTGTCCTGAACTCAATTTGTAGACCAGGCTGGTCTCAAACTCACAGAAATCTGCCTGCCTCTGCCTCTGTGTCCCAGAGTTCTGGGACCACAGCTGTGTGCCACTGCTAATGTCTGTGGTTACAGTTTCTTTAGTTAACTGGCTGCAGATCTTCGTTATGTAACAGCCACAACTCAGTTAACATTCTTAAACTCTGTATTGGTTTGGTCTTCAAAACTGAAATTTTAACAAATATTGAAGATTTGTAAAATGGTTATCAAAGACTTTAAAATGTAAATTAACCAGGCTACTGTGGATAATTCCAACTGCGGTCACATAGACTGCCCTTGCTAAAAATCAGGGGGTCATAAAGCAAAACAAAAGAAAGCAAAACAGAAGGGGAGGAATCTGAGGAAAAGACTTATAAGGGAAATCATTAATGGGAAGGTAGTAAGAAAAGGCGGGGTGTTGAGAGTTATTAAAATGGATTATATAGTTGTCTGAACTTGTCAGAGAAATTTTATCAAAAAAGAAACCAAGAAAAAGAAAATACCAAAACTGTAAATGAATTTATTGTAACATTTTGTCTCATTTTTACTACCACTTCCTTAAATATCAAGCTACATTGCATGAACGAGAACTTCTACAGTCAGGACAAGTAACCAGAAAATTAGAATGTCTCTCTTCTTAATTTTATATACAGTGAACATTACGGCTATTGATTATCTTGACACAACAAACTGAACTCACAACATACATTTCTCAAGAACAAGAAAAACTCTCAAAATATTAACAGCAATTGTTTCTCCAGGTAGGGCGATGGTCTCTCTCTCACCACCTTCCTAATGTCCACACACATAATGAATATTCAGCGTTATTTGTCTGGTGAAAAGTTTTTCCACATTTAAAAATGTATTCCTTTAAGTACAAATTAGCTTCTATAACAACAAATCTTTTTAAATCAAAGCTAAGAACTTAAAAAGATTTATTGATGGAGTGGGAGGAAGACTAACGGACATGTAGGGTGTTTGGGAAAGTGTGGGGAGACCTGTTTTATAACCTTCCTGTGTTAGAGCGTTTAATTGTAGATAACCCTGCACAGGGGATAATATTAACTCAGAAGCCACAGATCACCAAACAAAAAGCCAAGTGCCAGGAATAAGATGCTTGCCTTCAAGTTGTTGACCGCAAGGATTCCAACACCCCTAAAACAGTAACAGGACATCTCCATTTTTCTTGGTTGCCCACCAGAACTTGATAATAAAGCCCTATTGCTGAAGGCACCACATGCTTTTGTCACAGAATGTGAAAAATCAAGCTGATATTGACTTGGAAGATTGCCTTTTCACTGGCTAGCTTTCGAAGCTCTGGAAGGTGTGCTCTAGGCTCACTGGGAGAAAAAGTTATCGACAGTCTTACCCAGCTGTGAATCCTGAAAGCTACAATAACAATCAGCTCAGCAAGATATACTCACAGGTGAATGCTATAGAGGTAACCAACCTTTTTTTTTGTTTTGTTTTGTTTTGTTTTTCATTCAATTTAAGACATGTTTCCCAAAGTGGAACTCATATCTGGTACTCTTACCTTGGTAGGTAACAGGCCCAAGGAAAGAACCTATTACCATTGTCTCGTTAAATGAACATAGATCTAACTTCATCTAAACACTTACCTTTTTACGTATACATTAGTGCAGCTCTCAACCCTCAGCAGAGAAGCTGATTTTAGCAACAGACGATGATTTAAAACAGAGAGTCACAACTGGTCATAGTGCAAAGAATAAAAGACTAGGGTTCTTGGCTTTAAATGGAGCATCTGTATTACCAGTTCCCCGTTCCCCTCTCCACACAGAGCTCAGGGTCCATTTGTAGAAGAAGGGGTGGAAGGATAATAAGAGCATAAGAGCTAGAGGTTTACAAAAGTATTTCCTGGACACTAAGGGGCCCCCTTCTGAAAATGATGTTACACAGTCATGGACAAAACTCCTGCAGATCAAGTTCATCAAAAATTTCACATGGATGTGTTGTATAACAGTTTACTCTGAGATTGAAACATTCCATTCTACAAGGAAGTTTTAACCAGGAAAGGAAACAACTCAGAACAGCTTCAGGAAGTCCCTGAAACTGATCAGACCTACTAGGCCCCTCTCTACCAGAGTAAATGATAAAAGCTGAAAGTCAACTCTCACACTAACAGAGCTAAACTGTACAGAAGATTTTCAGCTCAGTCGAGCTGCAAAGGAGACCAAGACCAAACAAGCTACCTTAAAGAAGCAGAAACCACTCCAGCTGCCTGGAAGACATTTAGACCAACTGAGATAGCTGAAAAGTGTACTCTCCAACCTGCTGAGCTGCCTGCATGGCTGTGCAGTGTGCTCCAGGATCCATGCTTTTGGGCTCTGTCACCCATGCTTGAGTGGGCCTTGATGATGCAGCCATCTTTGAGTCATTTCTGCTCCTGTTAAGCAACCCCTCATCCATACTCTGGTAAGTAACCCCAATAAAACTCATTGGTTCACCACACTAGACTTTGGTGGTATCCATACTTTGGTTTATCATGGGATCCCTTTCTGGGGTTTGAAGGTATGTGTGCGTGTGCGTTGAATCTCCTCAGGGCTAGTTTTATCACACAAAAGAGTGGGAGTGGAGTTCCACCCATAGATGAAGAGTTACTGGCAGCTGATGGCCACTGGGGGCGGGGAGGGAGCAACAGTTTCACTTAGAGATGCCACCCTTGGTTAGGTTGCCCATTCTCCAGCTGATGGCCCTACTTCTGTTCACAAACTGGCAGTACTAACTAGACCAAGTGATTAATTAAATAGAACAAGAAGGTCAAATGGAGATGGAGTGAGTCATGGATGTCTGGAAAGAGCTGGAGGGATAGAAGAGGGTGAATTTTATTGAAATGACCTCATAAAAAATAAAATACAATTAAAAAGAACGAATCTAACACAAAAGAAAATAGGTGAAGATATAAATGGAGTACCTAGGACACTAGTCAAACTTTTCGCCTGAGATTCTTTTTTTTTTTTTTTAACCACAGGTGAAGACTTGCTTACCTACCTACACTGTGATTCAGGTAGGTACTGAATCAGGAAACACCAGTGATCAACTCTATCACTTCTACTCTGTGCATAACTAGTGTTTGCTTTGTAAGAAATATGACAAATGAATTAACTGGACACATGACTAAATAAGCAGTGAGGATACATATTTAAAATGCTAGTGCAACACTTGAGAAAACTGCAAAAGAAAAAAAAATCCTTGACATATTCAGAAAGCCTTTGCAGCATGTCTCTAGATTAAAAATATGCTTTGAACTTCAGGAAGGTCTTTGTGTAAAACTCGCATAGGCACAAACAGTAAAACAAAACAAAATCCCATCACTCTGCATCTCCTTGTGGAGGCTGGGAGATTTTATTGCCCATACTCCTACCTTGAAGGTAAGGGTTGTGGGGATAGGAGGAGGCAGGCAGTCCTGGCTGGGGCTGGGTGAGCACAGCTGATTTCTTTAGTGCTTCAGAGATGAAGGGATGCTGGGAAGTGACCACACTGTGACTGTGGCCCAATCAGAGCAGGGCTTGCAGTAACACTGTATTCTAGCACACCATCCGACCGGTGGCTCTGTTAGCTCACTAACTAGCGGACTCAGGGCTACAGTATTTGTTTGGGAAAAGAGGTGAAAAACCTGGTAGGCTTTTATTTTTATTTATTTAATTTGTTTGTGTTTTGTTTTGCACCAGTCTCACCACGTAGCACCGGCTGGCCTCAAACTTACAACATTTCTCCTGCCTCAGTCTCCTAAATCAAGGGTTATAGGTAAGAACCACATGTTTTCCTTCTTGGTTTTGATGACGCATATGATGCAACTTTATAAGATTTCTGTTCATCCATTATCCAGACCTCCTGAAATCTACATTAAATCAGAGCTTGTTTTGAGAAATCAAAATGGTGTTTGGGGTCTTAAGGTAGAGTAATGTTTCCTGTATCAAAACTGACTGAAAGAAGTCTCCGTGGAAATTGTTAAGAAGAAACATTACTTTACCTTCGACAACTAATGCTGACTTATTTTTCAAGCTTCTCAACAAGTATTTTTAAAATAAAAGTCTTGCTTTTTATAATAAGCAAAGATGTTCAGTTTGATGAAATAATGCTGAGAGTTGCACTGAAGACCCTAAAGAAATCAGCAATATTAGAGAATTTACATATTAGGATTCCTAATGCAATGTATTTTTTAATCTAAGAAGTCAGGCTAGCCCACGGTACAATTTAAATCATGATAATTTATTATAAGTGTTTTTACAAAATACCTTATGAAAATCATACATACAATTAAATTGAACAATTTATATGCTAATTAAATCTTGAAGTGTTTTTACAAAATACCTTATGAAAATCATACATACAATTAAATTGAACAATTTATATGCTAATTAAATCTTTGCAGCAAAGCATATCGGTGACTAATTTTATGCTGTTTCCACACACTAAAATTATAAGAAAAACATCAATTATGTGCAATGTTTTAGCAAACTCTTATAAAATACAGACTTGCCATCATCCGTTTTAGCACAAATTAAGCAAAAATAAGCCAAGAGCTGAATTCCACATGCAGCCAGTAGGTGGCACCAAAGTCCATTTGAGACTGAGATGGTGTGCTGGCGAGGGGGCGGGGTGTTCCCAAGGCAGATTTATGGGCAGTGAAGTCAGTCTTACTGCCCTAGGATGGAATTCGATGTTTTATTAAAGGTTACCAAGTAAATAGTTGTCCTATTATGTAGTTCTCCGTCATCACTGCTGCTGTTCTCTCTCCAACCCATCCCGTTGTCACTTGGCCGGCAACCTTCCTATTTAGAGGCCCAGCGAGCATTTTAACAACTGAATGGCAGGCCTGAACAGCAACACAAGTCTGTGGGGTGAAACATGTTTCTTTGGTGTGGAAGCGACGGCTCCGTTTTCCTAGCTTGTTCAACAATCTTCTTGAACGGTGGCATCGCACATCTTACTGGGCCTTACATCGCACATACCTCCTGTCCCTGTTTAACTATCTTGAGCCGTGCAGTCGAAGAAATGCATGCAGATTAACTTGGGCATGCTTGCTGAGTAGTCACTAGTGACAGTGGGGGAGGACATTTGTCCACGCAGTCAGGACTCTCAAGCTCAGATCCACCTCGGGAGTGACCGGTGGTGGAACGGGCCGACGAGGCTCACTTGGAAATCTTGGCGATCAGAAGCATCCTGAGGGGCAGTGTTGCTTCAACCCAAGTGTTGGGAGAATTGACCATCTTCTCCCAGAGAGCAACTTCCTCAGAGGTAGAATCCATCCACTCTACTTCCGTCCCATAGCTCTTGCCTGAAAGAAAGGTTCACATTTTCATTCACGTTTCCACTAGGCAGGCGAGGAAAGGGGGGTTAGTCATCCCCTAATTATAACCAGCATGGAAGACAAGGGAGAGTTCGCATACGGCTGGAAAGCACATCCAGGGCTTAAGGAAGAACTGTTTGCTACCCAAGTGGCTTCATTTTCTTAATCGTCATGACTCCCACATGACTGATCTTCACACGAATGTGAAAGCTGGACGATAATTTCTTAGGGGCATGGAGGAATTTGGTGAATTATGTATTGAGTTAGAGATGACACTAGAGGAACCCTTAGGAATACCGACTAAAGCTTTTTTGCCTGGAAGGGTCAATTTTAGAGTTTGCTTCTGTCATTAACCATTATTTATTTATTATGGTGTTATTATTATGCAGTGTTGGTTCCCTTGGGACTATTACTAATTGCCTCATGGAACTGTTATTAAAAATTAAATGTATTAATGTAAATAAAGCATGTAACACAGTAATGAAAAGGTAGTCACTACAATTGTTCAAGGGAGACCCGTGGCCATAAGTGTTACATGTGGGAAGACACGAACCTTCCTAGCTTGCTCAACCATCTTCGAAAGGTTGGCACCACACGTCTTGTCACTGTTTAACTCTCTTGAGCCGGGCACTCAAAGAGACACACGCAGGCTGACTTGGACCTGCTGCACAGAGCTCATTAGCGGCACCAGGTAAGAGTATTGGTCCATGAAGTCAGAACTTTCAAGGTCTGGATTTTGGAACCTTCCAGCGGAAGCTTAAGTTCTGCAAGGACAGACCCTGAGCTGTGCTGGTCCTTCTAACCCAGAACCCTTGGAACGCTAATGGCCTTTCTCTCAATGGTTGCATTACCCCCAGGGACTTCAGCATCTCCTGGGGAGTTTGGCTCATAGAGAATTAAACTTGTAAAAATGTCACCTGTTCCAAAGCCGATCCGGAGCCCTCCCAGAAACTGGTTGGTTAGTTTGTAATGGTCCCAGACTGTGAGTTCTACACAGGCTTCTGTCAGATCTTCAGGCCTGAACCCGTCGTACACCATGGTATGGTTGAAGACGGGGTTGGTGGTTTTCCCTACAGCTCTAGTCTTCTGGCGACTTTTCCTACTGGTATCTGGAAGGATGGTACTATAAAAAGAGAAAGTAATGTGAGGGGGTTTTAGTTAAGAAAGTGAACATTTACGCTGTCGACACACCTCAGCACAGCTATCAGATAGGCAATGGAGGGGGAAAGTATGGAAGCCGAGTGTGGTGTCTCACACCCATCATCCAAGCACCTATCAGGCTGAGGTAGGAAGGTTGAATTGAGTCTTTAAAAGAAAAACAAAAAAACAAAACAAATAAAGCCCTTCTAGGAAGACAGCTCTGTCAGAGAAGTGCTTTGGCAAGCATGAGGACCTGAGTTCTAGCACCAGACTCCACACCAAAAAGCTGAACAGGGTGGTGTGCTCATCTAATCCAAGTACTGGGGATTAGAGAGAAACAGAAGAATTCCTGAGTCTCCGTAGCCACACAAAATAGCCTAATTGCTGAGCGCCAGGCCAGTGAGAGACCGTGTCTCAGGGGAAATGGACTGCAGTCCTCTGGCTTTGACATGCATCACGTAACACAGACAGACAGACACATATACTCACACACACACACGTGCACACCACAGAGCATGTTGGAGACACCCAGCTGGTAGTTTAGTAAAAGTCAGGGAAAGACGCGTGGTGGTGCTGGAAAGAGTGGGCACAGAAACAGCCAAACTGGATTTGCAGCCCGACTCTGAGACTTACTGACTACGAATTCCAGGAAAGTCACTCAGCTCCAGGAATGGTGATGGTGACTGTGTAAGATTCGCATTAGAATTTAGTAGCATGCAACACACATGATTCAGTTGATAGTAAGTACTAATGTGGTGGAATTTCTAGGGGATTGTTGTAGACATAGGTTACTGTGAAATTCAAATGCTCATTTTTATACCCCCACATCTGTGTGCAATGCTTGTTCTGAGACTCTCCTGTCTCAATGTTGTATAAACACTGCTCCCCAACTGTCCCCCGATATGCCAAAAATGCAGTTTACAGCCAGTCACAGAGCAGGGGAGAGAATAGGGCTGGACTTCCTGCCAGCCAGGGGAGGAGGAGTTAGAGGAGGAAGTAGGGGATTCAGCTGTGAGAGAGGTCCAGGAGATGTCAGAGAGGGGAGCTGGGGCGGGAGAGCTACAAAGTGCAAGTATCTCGAGGACGTAGGCTGGGAGGAAGCCAAATTAGCTTAGAAGTTTAAGAATAGATTAATAACTGCTCAGTTGTTGTGTTGTGAAACTTATTAAACTAATATAGGAGAGTCTCAATTATTGGTGTGATAGCAGGATTACGAGAGAAACCCAGTTTTATAAAATTAACTTTAACAAACTCTCTTGGAATTTAGCACAGATGAACTGGAGATAGTCATGCCGAATGATGAATTGTCAGACTCAGAAAAACACAAACTATCACATACAGTGGTGGGGGGAGAGGTAAAAATAAAAGCATAAATGTCTACAAAATAAAGGGAATAAACAGAAAAAGGGAGAGTTGAGAGGGAGGGAAAGCTGGAAGTACGCTGTATACTTGTATGAAAATGTCCTTATATAATCTAGCACTGTGTGCAATGAATATGTGTCAGTTAGGGGATAACTGAAACGTAAAAAAAGAAAAAACGGTGTACCCTATAAATATAAAAGATAACTTGTGCAGATTAACCCATAGGTATAATAAATATCAGTAAGGAAAATAGATAAAATATAGAAAATATGCCACGTGATCATAATGGTAAAATTCATATGCCCCCCAAAATTATTTTTATATGTTAGAAGTTTTGTTGTGATTTGAGCCTTGTTGGTTAATGTTTCCTGAAACCAATGATTTAAAAATTCAGAACTTCAGTGTATTCCTGATTGTCAATCTAAGGAATTATTGTCAGACAAAATTGAAAAAAGAGAAATCCCTCCATTGGGCTAGATTTGACTTTGAAAATAAATAATTTGACAATTTTGCAACCACAGGTGTCTCATTCGTGGTAACAATTAAGTGAACCCTAACTTAGCGTGACAAGAAAGTCTGAAAATGTAAGAGGCTGGCCTGAACTGAATCACCTTATCAGATAACAGCTACTCCGTGTGTGTGTATGTAAGAAACAATGCCATGTGATAGACACTCAAATCTGTGTCACATTGTCCTACATAGTATGACTTATCTTCTAGTAGCAGCTCTATGGGTAGAATTGGAGCTAGGAGGCTGCACCAGTATCCACTTAGCCATTGTTTACTAGATGTCAGTCATTTATATATGTACAACGGATAGGAAAGCTTGCTGTCTGGAAGCTCAAAGTGTCTTAGGCGCTAACTCCTGGTTGGGACTTTCTTTGCCAAATCACTCTCAAATTTAAGTGCAATCTGATGCAAATAGGCAAAAAACATAACCCACAAACAAACTTGGCAAACAGAAACCCTCCCTGGTTCAATAAGGAGCCACATAGTGTGACATCCAGCATTAACATTTTGGTGTTGGCTAATCTTATGTCAGCTTGACACAAGCTAGGGTCATCTGAAAGGAGGGGACCTCAGCTGAGAAAATGCCTCCAGGAGATCCAGCTGTAAGGCACTGTCTTTGTTAGTGACTGATGAGAGAAGGCCCTGCCCATTGTAGATAGCGCCATCCCTGGGTTTGTGGCACTGGGCTCTGTCAGAAAGCAAGCTGAGTAAGCCATGGGGAGCGAGGCATTAAGCAGCACCCCACCATGGCCTCAGCATCAGCTCATGCCTCCAGGTTTCCGCCCTGCCTCTGTTCCTGTCCTCACTTCCTTCGATGATGAACAGGAACAGGAAAATGTAAGCCAAATAAACCCCCTTTGGTCCCCAACTTGCTTTTTGGTCACAGTGTTTTGTCTCAGCAATAGAAACCCTAACCAAAACAGCTGTTTTGTACTAGAAATTCCCTTAGCAACAGAGGTACCCCATAAGACATTCTACATATAAGTTTGAAATATCTAGCTTCATTAGACATGATTTCTTTATGTTTGATTTTAAAACCAAATAAAGCTTTGGGAGTTGATGCCATAGACTCTTACAGTTTGATGTCTCTAATACTCTATAACCGATGAGTGTCAGCATCACTGATACAGAGAATTGGCACCAGCCAGCAAAGACAAGGCCACAGGAGAGCTACACAAAGTCAAGTCATGAACGTTACCATTTAACGAAAGAATTTAGGTGGCTCCCCCTCAGCAGTGGGAGGTCAAGGCATTCCTTCACCCAGATGTGGACTTCTCCGGTTGTAGGAAGCTTTTTGCCTGGAATTGAACAAGGAAAATCAATGTGTTGGAAAAAAACGACACCTTGCATACAGAGTAGCACAAGGAAGCAAGCTAATGTGTGATGGCATTAAGTTGACTAAGCTTATGGACGGCCAGCTGTATGCTTCTTACTCGAATGTCCCAAAGTTGGCTAGCTCTATAAATATAGGAGCTAGTGGCAACAGAAAGGTGCTCATGGAGAGAGAGTCACTCTTAAGGATGTGGGCTCTGCTGGATTGACCACACTGTGGAGGTTAGAAGGCCACGCAGTCAGGAAGAGTATGTGGACAGCACACATTGTACATGAGGGGGAAAAAAGAAAAGTAAGGACACAAAGAAGTTTGGTAGGAAAGTGGAGGATGGCTCTGGGGAGAGCTGGGGGAAAGGTGAATGTGATCCAGTCACACTTCATAAAATTCTCAAAGAACTAATTAAAAACCAAAAAAAAAAAAAAAAAAAAAAAAAGAATTCTGGAGAGTGGGAGCATTCATACTGCTTCCAGGTACAGAGGGTTTGCGCTTCTTTGGTGATTTCACTTGGTCAGACATGGAGGAGATGGTTCATCTGTTTACAGTTATATTCGAAACTTCTCAAGACAATGAATAACCCCTTCAAATACAATTGCCAGCGAGAACTGGTGAGCTGTAAGAAATTTTAAAGGCAGCTTTGAATGTAAAGTAACTAAACTAAGATACTGGCTTCTTTTTATAGCCCCCTCCCCCATGTTCAATCTCCTTACCCGTGTAACAGGGTTGTTGGATACACATGCATGATCGTTAGTACCATAGATAATTTCCAGGAAGTTGGCTTAATCTGAAGTTGCTTGCACATAAGCAGAGGAACACTATCAGAGTCTTCTGGGTGGCTCAGTCCAGTCATCTAAACCACACTCACTGATCTATAGCTGTATCTATAAAATCCTCATACTTAGGAGAGTGTGTGTGTGTGTGTGTGTAGATACACACGTACACATACAAGGAATACAACAATGATGCTTGGGAATTTATATGGTTATACAGGAGAAATGAATTAACTATAATTAATTCAAATAAAAGCACAAAAAATGAAACATAGTGTAAATGTCAAGCTATTACCACAGTGCTCTAGAAAATGATGTGCTCAGTGAGTGCTAACTTAGTCAGGAAAAGCTTTGTGGAGCTGAGTCTCCCATCTAAGACTTAGGTTGAAGAAGAGAAGAAAAATATAGGGAGAAGTATCTATGGGAGTAAAAACTCAGAAGAGGAAGGAACATAGCAACAGATAATTCCCTCAGCCCTCACCACCGAGTCACAGTGGGGGAAAAGCAGAAATGACACTTCTGTGCATATTGACCTCAAGTGACAGGACACAAAGTTATATGCAAAAAGATCTACAAGTTATAGGACAAGGCTTGGGCTGCAATTTGGCTTAAAGATATAGTTTGTCTGTTCCTCCTCTTCCTCTTCCTCTTCTTCCTCTTCTTCCTCTTCCTCTTCCTCCTCCTCCTCCTCCTCCTTCTCCTCCTCCTCCTCTTTAGGGTAGAATGTCTTTTACTCATTCAACCTGTGCCTTCCCCAGCCATCATTCTTTTCCTCGGTAGCTTTACAGCTTGGTTACTGAACATGTGAGTTTTGCAGCTACTGACTTCAAGTACAATATTTCTCAAGGGCAATCTGCCTGGGAAATGAGATGTTGGCAGGGTCTGACAAGCATTTCCTGCCAGTTTTTCGGGCTTGTTGAACTGGCTGGAGACCTAAGGCTCCAGTGTCCAGGCTGTGATCAGGAATCAAAACAGAAAGAAAGCTTTATCTCCTAATGAGACTAAGAAGGGAGGATCAAGGAGCTCCTATGTCTTGGGGACTTTCTATGAATCCTTTTAATTCCCACCTGGAAAAGAAACACTCAAGTTTCTTCCTTATCACAGTATTGTCAATAGGCCCAGATTCTCACTACAGCAAAGCCTATTTACACGGTACAAACACGAACATTTTTAGGGACCAAGTGGAAGGCAAAACAAAGGACAATATAAGGGCTGCGAAAAACAAAAACAAAAAGTTTCCTCATAGAAATGGGAAGTATTGGTATTTTTTAAGCTCTGGGGTTGGGAAACCGGAGCTGCTGTTTAACGGGTACAGTGCTGTTTAATGGGGCAAGATGAGCAAAGCTCTGGGAATCTGCTCTATCACAGTGTAAATATAACTAAATGATCGAGACATAGGGATTGTGTATTTCCTACCATAAGAAAAATAATGATTTTTTTTTTTTTTAGTTTATAACTGAATTGATTCCTTTGGTCTATATAATTATTTGTCTTTGAAAATGTAACAGAACGCAGTTATCTCTGGAAGGCGAAGAGATGAGTAGAGGGTTTGGATCTAAAGACACAGTCATTTCATACCAGGGCTTGGCTCTGGCACGTACTGGAGGGCTAGCTTCATTTCACCTCTGTTTTCTGTCTCAAGCGCAACTGGTGCTGTCTGAAAAATAAAGGAATGTTACCAGCTGTAAGAAACAGATGTTTCTCTGTTCTGTTAGTGAATACTCTGCCACAGCACATGTCTGTCCCATGTCTGGGAACACGGATCACTTATATGCTCCAAATTCAGCTATTCCTCTGCATCCAAGCTTCCCAATTATTTTTTATAACTAAGAAAAAAGGTTACCTGCCTCTGACGACCTCGCAACATACTCAGAAAATATTCTGTGGACGCTGCTCATGTGTGTATGTGTGTGTGTGTGTGTTTGTTTGTTTTTTTCCTACTCTCTGAAAAGCAGCTTGGTGGTGAGAGGTTTTATTTCCTTTTACAGGTGTGATCCATCACTGAGGAAAGTCAAGGCAGGGCAGGGATTTCAGCAGAGTGGGAACTTGAAGTAGAAGCCAAGGATGGATGCTGCTTGCCCTTTATTGTCAGATGGACACAGACCTAGAATCACTTGGGAAAGGGGCGGCTCAAGCTAAGAATTGCCTTGAATGGACTGTCCTGTGCCCACATCTGTGAGGATTGTTTATCTGTTTATTTTTGATCGATGATTGTTATAGGAGGGCCCAGCTCTTGTGGGGAGTACCATCTGCAGGCAGGTGGGCCTAGGTGTGCTAGTAAAGGCCCTGGAGGAGTGAGCCAGGGCTTAAGCAGCATTTCTTCCTGGTTTCTGCTTCAAGTCTGGTTCTGTTCAAGTTCCCTCAGGAAGCTCAGTGAACCCCAGACGGAGAAAAGATTGAAAACGACACTAACGCTCACTATAATAAAGTTGCCAAAAGTCAAGAGACATAACGGCCTCAAATCTGAAAGAAAAAAACAAAGACAAAACTTTCTAAAGGTTAAAAAAAAAAAGAATAGGCAGCTTTCCAATATAAATTACAGAAGCCAAGCTACAACAGAACGACATTTTAAAAGTGTTTACAGGATCATTTTCAACCTCACAACTGAACAAAAATATCCTCCAGAGATAAATGTGAAAAGGATATCATGAAGCAAGGAAAGCCAGAAAGGCTTATTGGCTTGCCAGTCGATAACCACGGGAAGCAAAAGTCAAGGGAAGCCTCTGGAACAAAAAGTATCCCCGGAAAGATACAGGAAGGGGTCTACGGCCATTCCACCCGGAGTGTGTCCAATCTCATCAGATCTTGGAAGCCAGTTAGAACTGGGCTTTGTGAGGACTTGGGTGGAAGACATGATGAAGCAGTAAGGAGAAACAGGAAGTGAACATGGTCAAACCCAAATGAAAGCTTCTGAGCTAAAGTGTTACCACGTGGGAGTTTAAATACACAGGTGATTACAATGTGACTGTAGATACCAGAAAAGATGAGGATGTGAGTTAAGTGGAGTAAAATGCTTTTGATTCTTCCTGTGGTCTGGATGTGAGAAGCCCTAATCTGGATTAGACACATTTGCATTCCTGTGCTGGGGATCAAACCAGGGCCTTGTGCATGCTAGGCAAGAGCTGTACCACTGAGCCGGGGCTCCAACCCCGGTAGGCACTTCTAATTCAAGGATAAATATTGCTAATGAAAATAAATAAATAAATAAATAAATAGAAACTATGGCTTCTGTGTTAATAGAAAAGAGGTTTATAAGATAATTGCTTAAGTATCAAAGAAGCAATTATAGAAATAAAAATAATACATATATCAAGACATTAGATTTTTATCCAAACATGTCAATAATTATATTAAGTACAAATAGATTAATTCAGTCAGAACGAATATTGGAAGTTGAACACGGCGGAGCAGGCTCATAATGGTATCAAGTGGGACTAAGCTGGGAGGATCATGAATTTGAGGCTCTCTTAGGCTAACGGGCAAGTTCCAGGCAAGCCTTGGATAAGTAATAAGATGCTGTCTCTAAGCAGAACAAGACACATGCTCCTTAAGGGACAATCTGACCATAAAGTAGGCTAAAAGTCTATCTCCGATTTCAAAGGACTGCAACACTTGAACGACCTTCTTGAGACTGAAGTCAAGCGTTTATTCGCATTGAATTATTTGAGTTCTCTGTACATTTTTTAAAAACTCTCTTTTACCAAATGTATAACGTAAATTCAATCGCAGCTTCAAATGATCCCAAGTTCCACACTGGCACCGTGTCATAAACACAGCCAGGCTCTTCCCTGTGTGCTAGATCCCGCACCAAGCCACCACACAAAGAAAAAATCTGAACCCACCTTCCTCTTCAGCGGGTACCATTTCAGCTCTTTGTTCTGTTTGCTCTCCCAATCCCATGATTCCAAGTCAAGTTCCACCTCTCCCAGAAAGCTGTTGCGCTTGAACGTATCTCGGTGCCAAACGGACAGGTTCAACTTCTGTGTCCTTAAGAGCTGCCTTTCGATTTTATACTGAGGAGAAGAAAAGAAAATTAAAACGATGACTACCATTACCTGATGCCAACGTTCTGACAGAGATGAAAAGTCAGCTGTGTGGATCCGAATTTCTCATCTGGTTGGTTTCGGGTCTCAAACGGCTTGCAAAGGCATATTACTGTACGTGTCTGATTTCAAAGAGCTAAAAACTTCATCTTTTACGAAAGCCGATGCCTTCCCCTCTGCTGGAAAAGGCAAACCTTGGCTCAGATACCACAGCTGGAAATAACATTCTAAAAACCAAAGTCCATTATTCAACCTGTGCTGGAGGCTTTTACACTAGATAGAGCATACAGTCAGGTTCAGTCTAAAAACACAACTCGAATCTTGTTTTTCTACCTAATTCAAGGTCTTTATTTTTTCCTTTTTTTTTTTTTAAGATATCATTCAAGACCTTGCTTACACAACTTTCTACGCAGGCGAAAATAGCATTGCATACCTCTTACCTCCTCTCCACATACTCAGATTATAGGTGGGCACCTCCATATCCAGCTAGACTTCATTATTTAAAACAGTTTCAGGTTCACAGAAAAATCAAGCACAAGGTACAGTCTCCATACACTAAATGGCCCAGCAAACAGACCTGAATTATCAGGTTAAAAAAAAATTTTTTTTTCTTAAAAAAGAAAATTTGTTTTGCCAGCCTCATGCAGTTAGGTAGAAATGACTTGGTGCCCTAACAGTTTTTCATCTCAAATTAAGTCAATCCTTGATTATATATAATCATGGAAGGAATAATAGTACTTCCAATCTAAAAATACTCTCCATTTGGCTTTGTGACTTATTACTTCAAGGTCCATTTGGTTATGTCAGACCTACCACTCCCTGAATTTAAATTAGCTGGCTTTTCCTGAGTACAGTGTTGAGGCAGCTGATCCAGAAATAGCTAGGGTCCTGGGACATGTCATGAATCCACAATGGCTAATTCAGCCATGGCTGCCTGACCGGGTTACTTCACTGCTTCTTCCACTTTTCCTGGAGGATTGTCAAATAGTTTTCAGAAACAGATGATGAGCAAACACCTTTTATTTTCACCTTCATGTGATTTGTTAATCATGACGGCTGTCACATGACCTCGCGTGCAGGCAGAAAAAGAATGTAGGTTACGTGACCTAGCCAACTTGTCCATGTTCAGCCCATGCGCCATCCATCTTTCCAAATTTTTTGTAGCATCCCCTACCCTAAACGCAGTGCTGCATATCAGTGTGTGGAGGCATTAACTCATTTAATGTCTAGTCTGTGATTCGTGACAGGGGGTAGGTGAGTATCATTATTTCCCCTCTACAGACTCAAAAAATTACCATTATCCTCATTTCTCAGATCCAAGGTGCGCTACAGTTATTTGCCCAAAGATTCACAGTTCCCCGAGAGCAAGGATTAGCCCTTGCTCTCGGGGAACTTGACACTTCGTGTCGAGGCTCAAGGACCGAGTGTTGGTCTAGCCTACGACAATAAGCAAGCTTATGGAGGCAGCTGACACCAGAGAAATTCCACTTGCCAAGGGAGAAGGATTTAAGAGAAGCTTTAGACACAGTAAAGGAAGACTCGGGAGGAAATCCCTTCCAGCCCGAAGGAACAGGAAATGTGGGAGTACGAGAAGATGAACTTGTGCTGAGTTGCTGAAAGGAACACGCTGGGACTGGAACAAAGATGATGAGAGTTGAGCCTGTGGGTGCTCATATTTTCAGAACAGACCCCATCCAAGCAGGCATGGCTATTTCAATGCTCAGGTCGCCACCAAAGCTTTATCCCCGGACAGAATTTAGAAATACCCGCAATATCTCGTTGTACACAGGATTCAGGGTCTTCTTCACCACGAGTGTTTTCTTCTTGCCCATTTTGCCTTTGTCTGGTAACAGATAGGTCTTTACATATCTAAAAAGGAAATGCAGGTAGACATGAAAATCAGAGAATATAAACGTGATGTTTTTCATATCTACCTTTTAAAATACATCGAAAACTGGAGCAAAAACTATTTTGTAGTGCTGATAAAGCAGTAAGAAAGAAACGTTCCTGTCTACACAGTTATATTTTTAAATGTTCAACCGGATTAAGAGATTTTTAGTAGAATAGATCATTTAACGTTGTTTTAAAACTTTTCAGTGGAAATTTATTTTTTAACTTTAAATTTAGGCTGCTTAATAGAGCTCAAACAGGCCTCAAACTGAAGAGGCTTCAGACTCTTGTATCTATTTCTTAAGTGCTTGGATTATAGGTGTGAGCCACCACCCCAGTCTTCAATTAATTTTGTTTAGTTGGGTTTTTTTTCCCCTTTTGTTTGTTTGGTTTGGATTTTGAGACAGGATTTCTCTATGTAGCCTTGAGTGTCCTAGACTTGCTTTGTAGACCAGGCTGGTCTCAGATTCACAGAGATTCACCTGCCTCTGCCTCCCTGAGTGCTGGGAATACTGGTCTGTGCCACCACGACCCAGAAAATAAAATTTATTTATTTATTTATTTTATTATGAATACAATGTTTTGCTTACATGTATGCCTGCATGTCAGCAGAGGGTACCAGTTCTCATTCTAGATGGTTATGAGCCACCATGTGGTCACTGGGAATTGAACTCAGGACCTCTGGCAGAACAGCCAGTGCTCTTAATCTCTGAGCCATCTTTCCGGCCCAGAATTTATTATTTTCCATTGGCTTTCCTAGTGTGGTGTGTGAGGGGAAGTAGGCAACTGACTTCTAGTATAATGCTTAATTCTTTTGTTTTCTGTTTAGAAAAAGCTTTGGTGATTGTGATTTGTTATAAAACCAACAGAGGAGGTCAATGAAGCTCTGTTGTGTGTGTGTGGGAGCAGGGGTCAGGGAGTCAGAAAAGGGAGGTCCAAGGAAGTTGTTCCGTTGTGAACCTGATGACCTGAATTTGGCTCCCCAGAAGTTACATAAAAGCTGAACTGGACAGTGAGCATCCGCCTATAATCCCAGCACTTCCGAAATTATTTGGGAGGGAGAGACAGGAGAATCCCCTAGGAACTCACAGGCCACTTTCCCTGGAGTATGTGTGAAGCAGCAGAATCAACAAGAAAAACCCTGCCTCAAAACAAGGTGGAAGGAGAAAACAGATTCCTCAAAATCATCAGGTTTACCCTCCGACCACCACATGTATGCTCTGGCATTAGTGCACATACACGCCACTCACACACATCTATATACAATACACGCATGTACAAAGAAAGAAAGAGAGAGGACAGAGTGGGGAGAGGGCTAACCAAAATTAGGGGTGTATGAAAAGTCTCGTGGATATGGAAAGCCTTATGAATATCCACTGCTTTGTAAAATTATTTTAAAGGAAAACTTAAAGGGAGTTCGACGATGCCACAAGGGTTAACGATACCCCAACCCCTAGAAGCCACAAGTTATTAAGTGAAAAATCCCTCTGCCAGATGTGAATGATATAAATCGGACAGAGAGGTTCCAGAGCCACACCTCTGAATGATACAGGCTCCTGCCACTGTTTTTGGATAGCCACTAGAACCACAGACGAAGACCTAACCGCCTAAAGTCACCCCACACTTTGGTGGCAGGGCATGAAGGAGACCTGGAAGTTTACTCTGCTGGCTAGCTTTCCCAGGGGCGGAAGGTGCCATGTAAGCCACCAGGAGAAAAAGTCATCAGTTATCTTACCAGTAGCATACCCTGCATGGTACAATACTGACCTACCAGGCAAAACTGGCCCACTGATGCAATAGTGCCATCAGTTTTATAATGGTAAAACCAACCACTTTCTGATGGGAGTGGAGGTCTGTTCCACAGCACGTAATTCAGAACCGGGTGCTGTAGACTTGTTCAAAAGCCCATGTGGGGGCAGTCACAGGGGAACTTACTATAGTCATTTCCCTAAATGAGCATGTTATCAAACTGCCTTCTAAATACTTGTGTTTATGTCCACGGACCAGTGCTGCCCTTAGTCTTGTTCAGAGAAGCTTCTTTTCGCAGTGGGAATTATTGCAGAGACTTATTTGTGATCAAGATGCTGGGAACAAGTGACTTCTGAGGTTTCCTGCCTGCCTAAACAGGTCATTTATATTAATCACCTCGCCCCCACCCCCACCCCAAGCTCAGGGAACATTGAGGGAAGAAGGGTAGAAAGAATATAAGAGCTGGAGGATGAAGAAGAGTGCTGTGAAACACTTTCCTGTATGTGACATGGAATTACACTCATGAACTCACAGCAGCTGTGGAGAACATTGACATCCCAGAATAGGCATGAGAAAGGGCTATATGAGGCCTCACCCCTAACTGAGGAGCTATTGGCAGCTGATAACGTTGGGGAAGGAAAAGTTATTTTTCTTCAGGGGCGTAGCCACTGGTAAATAACCCACGATGAAATATGGTAAAAGCTCATAAACGTGCAAACAACCCCAATTAAGCTCACATTTTGTTTTGTTTTTAAGAAACACATGAAAGTAGGAAGGTGACATGTTGGGATAAAGAAGGAAAGATCCTAGCGGCAGTGGGAAAGAGACAAGAGAAGGGGATGGGGAGGACAGAATAAGCTGAAAATACACTGTATGCATATATGAAATTGTCAAAGAATAAATAAAAACTATTTTTAAAAATAAGAAACAGGGCTAGGGAAATGGCTCAGTGGTTAGGAGCACTTTGGCTCTCACAGAGGATTTGGCTTGGCTCCCCGCACCCATGTGGCAGCTCACAACCATTTTTCAGATTAGTTCTAAGGGATCGGATTCCCTCTTCTGGCCTCTGCAGGCACCAGGCTCCCACTTGGCTCATTCACACGCATGCAAGCAAAACACCCAAAAAGTAAAATGAATGTAAAAGTAAAAATAAATGTTCAAAAAGAAAGAAAAGGGGAACTTTTCACCATCTGAGAGATATGCATACCTCCTAACTTTTAGTGAGTTATATTCGGAATGAATGCGATTATCCACGCTACTCTGTAATAAAACCATACGTTGCTTTAAAAAAAAAAAAAAAAAGTAAAATAAAAAAAAATAAGAATAAAGAAAAAAGAACTGGAACTGATCCAGAAAAAAAAAAATGGTCACAAATCAGACTTCTTCAAAGGTCAAGTGAAAAATATAACAACCTTCAAATGAACTTACATGCAATCATGCATGCGAGGGAAGACTTAACCTCATTGATTGTTCATTTGCTTTGAGACAGGGGTCTCCCTGTAGAGCGGAAGCTGGCTTCCAACTCACCATCCTCCAGCCTCAGCCTCCTGAAGGCTGGGGTTACAGATGTGCACCACTGCACCTGGCTTTGTAGGACATAATTTCGATAAGGCAACTACCCTATTATTAAGAAGTGAATATTTTCACAACAATGAGCATTAGGAAGTCTGTTCTTTGTGCCTCTAACTTTAGAAGTGTTGAAAGGCTTCCAGAAGGAGCAGAGTTTTGGCTTTATTCTGGATTTTGCTGCTCTCTGACTGCACGCTTATGGCCTGCTTGTCTCTAATCCTTGTCTCTCATCTGGAAAATGAAAAAACAAAACAAAACAAAACAAACAAACAAACAAACAAACCAGGACAAGATGGCCCTCCAAAGCCCCCTAAACTGAAATATTTGGTTCTTCTTTGTATTTTTTTATAACTGACTGTGTGGCGTATGGATTTATAAAGTAACCAACTTTTCAAAGACCCCTTTAAACACAATCATGCATAAACCCTCTCTTAGAGCACTTTGATTCCGACCAGATTATCTGAAAACTAAGGGTGGAAAAAAAAAAACAGGTGAGCCCCCCCACCCCCCCAGGTCTGTACTCACGGGTCTGAGCGCTGCTTTTTCACATCCGCGGCTGCTAAGTCCTTACACTGGGCCACGAAAACGTGCAGCTCCTGCAGGGACTCCATGTAGTCGAGTGCAAACTGAACGCTTCCTTTTACCTCTAGGTTGCCAAAGTCTCCACTGTAAACGCTCATCACACTGCCACTCACCTGGAGGCATCAGAAACAGGCAGGGTTTTGTCTGCGTCTCATTTCTGACACCCCAGGGCAAGCATCTCGGCCGTAGTCCCTGCTTGGCATGACTTTCCCAGCACGGGTACAGAAGCAGCTAATTTAATACGACAGAAGGTAAGACCAACCCAGGCCATTTGGCATGATGCGTATGACTAAGATTTATTCTAAGCTGTTCCTAAATGACAGGCAGTGGTGCAATTAAAAGTTACTTAGATGCTAGTGTTTTTCAAAACAGGGTGCTTTTATGCTCGGTGGCATTCATTGTTAGCCATGCTTAGTGTTTAAAAAGTTAAAAAAAAAAAAAAAAAAGACTGTGAGAGACTCCAGGCACACAATAGTGACTCATGGCTTAAAATTCCATGACACTGAAAAGGCATTTTACCTTGTTTCTCATCCTCCGAATCTGGGAGAATGCTTGCTGAGCCATGCACTTTCAGAGTTCAGGAAGGGTAGACTATAGATGATTGATGAAGGGAACTTAAAGTCTTCCCAAAGCATAGATTATCGGGGGAGGGGTAGAAATCAATCTAAATAGATTTTTTAAAGGGCTTCAGAAATACAAGGCTAGTAAGAATTGAAGCATGGTGTCATTTGTCTAGCATAGCTGGTGAGCTCTATGAATGTGTATGGATGGTTGAAAAATGTTTAAATAAATCTATGACAATGAGATTCCATATGTATATTTCAATACTAACACTACATGCACACAGAGCTACGTTGAGTTGTGAGAGAAATTCCATATAACCATGTTCACTTTCATCAAATCTGAACAGCTGTACTTCAGGAGCTTTCCATTTAAAAGACCTCTCTGGGTCCTTCCAGAAGGCAAGGAATTACTGTCCCATCCTCAACCCAAGTTCCAAGAGGCTCGTTTAAAAGATAGGTTCATCTCTGTGCCTGCAAGTGGTATGTAAAGGCAAGGCTGAGATAAGCAGGCTCTGTAATAGCTACCCTGTTTGTGCACAGAAAAACTGAGTGGGTCATCTTGTTGCCAATTTAAAACTTTAAAGCACATCCAAAAGGTTTTTTTTTTAATATATAATTTATAATGTACACGAATCCCCACTTTCTATGAGAACTGGAAGATATAGCTAGCCAGAAGCTAATTGCAAATTAAAGAAAATGACTGAGTTTTAGAGCTAAGACAAAAGGGCACTTTACAGTGAGCAGTGGCACAGAACGGCAGGGTTTAGAGCAGCAGAGAGAGATTAACATGGAGCTTTTGTTTACATACAGAGGACAAGGACGTCATGCCAGAGGAGCTGCTAAGATTGGTTAACGAGCTGGGGCTCTTCTTGTATCGCCTGAGCTGGTAGCTGCTCTCTGATGCTGTATCTGTTTCTCTGTCATCACTCTACAAAACATCACATCACATCCACAATGTTTAAATTTGGAACGAGGCAAGGTCAGAATATATTTTAAGTTTGGAATGAGCTAGAGTCTATGTTCAGGAGAGGATGATATCTTGTTACACACTGATCTGTGACGTTCCCCGAGGGCAATGGCTGCTGGTGCTAATTGCTGGGCATTCGGGACAGAGTGGTCCTGGTCTGCAGTGGGCCTCACCTAAGGGGTGAGTGTCTTGAGAGAAGAACGTAGTGATCTTTTCACCACGGTGTGGCCTGCAGATGCTGTGGAAGACAGCACTGCTATGAGCTTTCTTGTCACGTTTTTAATATAGCCGTGATTCCTAGCGAATATATATATATCACATATAATAAATATATATCATAAAATAAAACACCATGAAATACTATCAAATCATAAACTACTCTGTTTAGTTATTTCCATTCTTATTTTAGCTTTGGCTTTCTTAAAAATCAGAATTTTTACTTAAGATACTATTGAACTAGGAATAACAAAAACTGGTCTGACCTGTTTTAACTAAAGTTTGTGTTTTGTAATGTAAAGCATCCCTTATGTAACCCTACAGTGCTGTTGTACCTATCCTTTTGTTGCTTTAGAAAAGTATATTAAATTATCCATTCACTAGATTTCAGCATATTTCTTTGAAAATTAAAAAGAGAGAGAATACTTATTTTAAATATGTCCCAAAGAACATCTCCCTGGAACCAGAAAGAAAAACAGCAATGACAAATTCAATTGGATTCATCCTAAAAGTTTGTTGAATGTTTTCTTATAAAGTTTATTATTCAGCACGAATTTCTTTTGGGGATTACAGGACATATGGAGCAGTGCAGTGGCTCCTAGGTTATGGAAGAATAGTTAGTTCATGCCAGCGTATTCCAGGACCATGCAATTACACATCAATATCTGGATACCGATTATAATGCAGATTAATGAAGAAGGAGTTAAAGGAAAATAAATTAATGACTTACATGGGAAAGAAAGTAATCTTGTCTCGAAGATTTTTTTTAAATCCATACCTTTTAAATATCTCTGATGTTATATTTTCTTTCCACATACTAAACAATACATCCCCCTCTATCAGAAACACATTCTATCTTCTACCTAGCATAGCAGATCATTAATAAGTTATTGGGAGGACGGAGTCCTGTCTTGATGACTTGGAACAGCATTTTTCACATAGCTAGCACTCAACAAATGTGACTACGTTTCAAAGGGACAGCTGACAAAGGAGCAAGAACTGATTTCATCACTGAACCCTTTAATATCCAGTTCAAGCTACATCCTTTGAAAGGTAAAGTGATACAGTTTCATTCCAGTGTCTCTGATATACAAAACCAAATGTCCGGCTAGGGGCTGAGGCAGCAGGTTAAACTGAAGGAGAAACTTCAAAAAAAATTACTGGTATAATTCACCTCTTAAATCATATGTTTCACTCCTATGACCACCCAAGCCAGAGCAGATCTCCGAAGGTCGAAAACCACACACAGAAATTGTGTGGAGTTTATACTGGCTGGCATCCAGCTAAAGAGTTGGTTCTCCCCACAAAAATGAGTGATCTTTTTCCCCAAACTGTGGTAAGGGTCTCTTAAACATCTATAAGGACTAAATATTTGCAGGTGCAATTCACCCAAAGTTCCTAGTGGACAGAAGGGTACACACGGTGGGAGTGGGGTGTTACTTAGATCTTACTTAGAACGTTGCTCATATCCTGTCTTCTAAGAAAATTGGCTTGAGTATAAAGCCTTTCATTTCCCCTTCAGAAACCAGGGCAAAACCTAGAATCACAGACGCTAACCTTTACTGAGTGTTCACTACGTTCCATTTTGTGTGTCTTCTCTGCATTAGCTCACTCAGTCCCAACAACCTCATAGAACAGATACTCAAAACCAGACACACTGAAACTAAAGAATTTCTCTGTTCCTGGTAATACAGCAATTTAGCTTTATAGCCAGAACTGGAGATGTCTGAGCACAGACCACAGGCTTCTAACTGTGTGACAGCAACAAACTGGGATCTTTCTAAGTCAAAAGATCTCAGGGCAAAGTCTTAGATCTACTTGTTTTAGTTGCTGGGTGTTTGGAAATTAACAAGCATTGAGTCCCAGTACATGTTCTGTATGTGATGAACTGTAGAGCCTAGCTGCGTTCTTACAGGGTACGGGCATAGCGCTCAGCAGCCTGGCAGTCAGATCTGGTCTCCAGTCTCCAGTCTGACTGTGCCAGGCTACCTTAACTCCACAAAAACAAAAAAGATTTTGTTTTCTCACCTGTAATATTTGGGGATAATGGCCCATGCTCACTGGAGAACTAGATGAAATAATAAATGTAAAGTCCATGGAACCTGGTAGATTCTCTTGGAAGTTTGTATCGTAATTACTTTGTTATTTTAACAAGTGCTTTGGGAGTAGCCACACCTCCTAGACCAAGCTTTTACAAACCAGATCCACAGTTAATTTATGCAGCGTATTTCTCCCCAGATGTTCTATTTTGTATCTACTTTGAAACAAAAGTTTCACATTTCCAAATCTATGAAGTCTGACTTCATTGGCCAGATAGCTACTGTTTGAGTGAAATGAGACATGCCTTGCCCTGTCCCTGGATCAGCAACACTGCTTCCATTGACTTGGGAGGCAAGAGCCAGCCCCACAGACCTCTCTGGTCTAAGCCACAGTCAAGTACAGACAGCCCAATGGTGGGAGATAAAAAAAAACATGCATCAGGCTCCATTTCCCCAAAGGTTCAAAACATGAACTTGCCTCATCTTGAAGAAATGCTGGAACGGACTTGCTCATCCTTTTGAGTTTTTCAGGGTGGGAAAACTGATTATCAGGCAGTGAAGGCACTGTGGAAACTAGAGAGTAGCATTTCGATTTCAGAATTACTCACAACCACCAGACCGTAGGCACGAGCTGAAAACACACTTAGCTTTCATGTATGAATGGTGTTTGACATGAAGATTAAACATGTAGTAGTTTGCATGCAAAGGATCATAAGGTAAGAGACATGCAATTTGTGTAAGTTATACACACAGAGAGAATTCAAAGGGAGTTGAACCAAATACCAAATGAAAACAAACAAACAAACAAACAAACAACAAAACTACTAGTTCCTTTCAACTCATGTTGGTCTTGAATTCTATTATTTACCAAGCATGATGGCTCGGGCCTATAATCCCTGAAACGGGAGTGGCTGAGGCAAGAGAATCACTGTAGGTTTGAAGCCATCCTGGGCCAGTCTGGGATTCAAAATGAGACTGACCACAGTGTCAAAGGGACCCCTGCCTGTCAATATAAACTGATTTTACTCATTTTTTTTTCCAAATCATAGCTTTGAACCTCAAGTGCTGTCACGTACTGGTTCATCTCCCTGCCCCACCAAGATCCATTACATTTCTAACATGCTGCAAGCTGAAAAACTATTTCATTTGCACAGTAAAAAAAAAAAAAAAATTGTTCACAACTTAACTGTAAGGATCCTTGGCTATGGAATGCCTAAGACTGGGTTTGTTCACTTAGTGATTATGAAAATTCCTATTCTCTGTGTGTGTGTTTATGTGTCTATGTGTGACACCCACATCACACCTGGATCTGATGGTGGTACTGAGCCAGAACTGTGAAAGACTATAATGTTAAAATAAATTGTTTTAGTCAAGTGTGGTGGTGCATGCCCTTAATCCCTACTCTTGAGACCCAGGCTCTGGAGAATTTTTGTGAGCTGAGGACAGTCTGGTCTACATGTTAGCTTCCAGGTCAGCTAGGGCTTCACAGAGAGACCCTGTATCACACACACACATACACACACATACACACACATACACACACACACACACACACTCATTTAAAAATATATTTAGATAGCAAAGAGTTTCCAGTATAACAGGGCCAGGTTTAAACAGTCCAAGTTAATATACTCTGCTAATTGACTAAGAAAAGATAGCCCATGACTTCTTTTATATACAATGGTATATGAAAAGAAGGCCTAATTAAAGGGTGAGCTTGAATCCTAATTTGCATATCTCCAGAAAGCTATTATCTTCTTTTGTACATGAAGCACAATATATAAGCTTTTGTTATGGTTGGTAATAGCTCTTACAATGAAAGAGTTTCTATTTCAAGGAATTCTACAGTACCTGGTGTATGCTAGTATGCTGTATAAGTATTTTTAAAATACTAATATTTCTGATACCTCATCTTCAAATTATGTCTTGAACACAAATACAAATATGTTAATTTGGCTTTATCCTTTAAATTGCCATCAGGAAATAGATATGAATCAAATCGCATTTCTCTTCACAACTCAAAAGGTACAAGTTTAACCTTAAACATGAGCTAATCTCATCTTTGTTGAAAGAAATATAATGAAGGAAAAACAAAACTGAGCTACATATGTTGAATTTATGCTTATTCCCATCAGTTCTCTCCTGGGTTGAGGCTCACAAAGGTAAATACATACACCAAATCCATTCACAGTGTCTCGTTAGAATATTCACTGTGCCATTTCACGTGAAGTTAATGTGTGTGTACATGTACATGTATGTGTGGGCGCATTTGCATTTGTGTATCTGTGTACACGTCAGTGTGTGTGTGTGTACATGTGTGTGTATGTGTGTACTTTTAAGTAAGTTACAGTGGAAACAACTCAAGATTAGGTCATGTCCTGTGTATGGTACAATAAGATTATAAAAGCCATTTTGTTGCATCATTTTGTTGCTGGATAATATAAATAGGTCAGATTCGGTTACACCCACTACTCAAATATAAAAAAAAAATTCATATTTATGAGCTTCAGTTATTTATTTTTAATCATACATTCATTTTGTCTTATGGTAAAAATATGTTATTTACTAATGAAAAGTCACTAATAATTAATTTTTTAAAATGGATAAGAAATGAATTTACCTACATTACAGCACACAATTGATCTATTAAGCCATGAATGAAGACAAGAGATATAGATGCATATATCCATGCCTCAGACAAAACATTAAACAAACAGCAACCTAAAATCAGATGCCCAAACCTAGGCGCATCCCAGTTCAAAGGAAACAGGAAAGGTCTCTTTCTCCATGAACATCTTCAGGCAGAAACTCGCCTTGTCTGCAGCCGCCAGACAGAGCCGCAGCTCAGAGCCAGGCCTGTATTGCCTTCCTTCCTAGGCAGCTCCTGAGAATTTGTCAAGTCATGTGCCAGAGCTCAGGGCCTTCAGGAAGACCTCACATCTCAGATTTCAAGCTAGCCTTAGTGATTCCCAGTATCAGCACTTTGTTGCTCCATCAGCTGGCTCCTCCGCTGAGAGGCTCTCCTCTGGAGGCCCATTAGCTTCTCCAAAGGCTGTTGGGGGCGGGGGCTATTATACAAAATACTGTGGGCCCAGGGGCAGGCCTGGGTAGCATTTGCTTCATTGTCTACATTGTAGACGAATGTAGACATTGTCCAGTGTCTACATTTATGAAAGAGGGGAGGTAACAGTCATGCAAGCCTGTCTGTATGCTGTGTCAGCCCCCAGAGAACCACTTTAAAGATATAATTTGCCCTTAAGGCAGTGGTCATACCTATGCAGAATAATCTTAATACTGAAAAACTGTCCTCTGGTGGATATAAATTAGTTGATGGACATTAGCAGTAAAGGTATATATTTATTTTGTTTAGATTCAAATGTTCACTTTTTTAAAAAAAAGATTGAGAATTTACTGTTCAGAACCACTTTAGAACCTCAGAATTTAAACCCTTAACACAACAAAATTTACTTTTATAGACATTCAGGGAGATGTAGCCAACCATACTGGTCATGAACTGTCAAAGCATGTTTCGTTTAGGGGATCCAGATAAGCAATAAATTGCTTTATGACTCCTGCTGTGTAAAAGTTAAAGAGGCCTGAAATGCACAACTATAATGCAACATAAAAGGGAACTCTAAAAATGTACCCATTCGATTTTGAGCAAAGATTCAAAGAACAGAGTAGGAGAAGTTAATAAAATCAATAACAATATACGTAAACTTAAGATATACAACTCTCCTTTAGTGAAAGCACATTCCTTTGGCATAGGCAGCAGTAAACAGTTTTTAATATGCCCTTATCAGAATGAAATAGTTTTTTTGGCAAGCTTCAGAAATATAGTGATAATAGGTGCTGTGGTGTTAATAGATTAGCTCATTAGTATATTTAATGTTATGCAGAATGAAACATTTAGTCATTTATGAGAAATGTCCTGCTACTCACTTCCTGGTACACACTCATTTGTATCTGGCTCCTGGTCCGCTTTCTGATCTACCCAGAAGAGTAACATTGAGAAGAAATACCATTTCAATTAAGGGTTAAACAGACATGAAAGCAAAACTCAAATGCTCTCGTTTCACAACTGAAGCTGCAGAATTATCTGACAGGTTTTCACCTGGTCGAGTCTCAGTTCAACCCTTCGTTAGCTTCTTTACAATCTTCTGTTCGATTAAAAAAAATCTAAGACGCAGCCCAGAAGACCCGAGCTTGCTTTCCTGTCAGCTGCTCAAGCACAGCCTGGACACAGAAGCAACACCGGGGCCAGGAGCACGCAACTTGCCATGCCCTGCTCCTTCACTGACTGAAAAGCTGCACAATCGTGAAAAGGTCAGCTTATTTCTCTGACCTTCAGAATAAAAACTAAAATTATTTTCTCGTTTGTTTCAACAAGGTGGTTGTAAATATAAAACGAGGAAACCTAACACAAAAGTTAAGAGAAAAAAAATTACCTCCAAGCTCTTGTTCTGTATTTTGCATAGTAAGTACATATTTTAATGATTATACCAAGAGCAGCTTACAGAAATTAACAACTGTTGGCAAATAAAAATCATGCATTTGCTTAAGTCCTGAACTGTAAGAATGAGACTCACTTCTACCCTTCCCCCACCAGGCCTCCATTATACAGTTAATTTATAACAAAAGTAATACATGACCTGATGACATGCTCCAAGAGCTTCCGGCCCCTTAATATTTGAAACCAATTAATCTCACCCTCATTCCATACTCATTGATAATCAGAGGCAGGTTTCCCTACCCTCATCCTGGGGCCCTTTCCTTTGAAGTTAAGAACTATCAGTTGTGCCCAGAGCAATCTAAATGCTGCGATGACAGAATCAAATACAAGAATAATTTAACCCAGGATCCCACTCAACTTCTTCCACCTTCAGAGAGTTCTGCAAGTCAAAGTAACAAAGATTAGCTCGTACCCACAGAAATATGATTTCCTATTTATAGAAACCCTAGCTTGCCGATTGTCTCTCCCGAGATCCTCACGCCACACCAGCAGGAGCTCTAAGAACGTAGGCAGTATTAAATGCAGCAAGTCAGAATGCTTTCATAACTTAGGCGCTATCGGCTGCGTACTGGCAAATGACGTTCTTCTATTTATCCAACAGCTGCATCCCAGTGACTGCCCGAACCATCCCAGAAACTTAGTACACAAACAGACATGCAGACACATAAAGATATTTACCATCTTCAGCACTACGTACTAAGTCTTCAGGCAGATTATCTACTTTTGCTTGATCTGTGCAGGAAAAAATTTAACAAATGAGAAGAGAACAATGTGCCGGTCCCTGGAAGCAACCCGGAGTTGGAAGCAATTAATCAAGGTGCGGTAAGGGGTGCAACCAAGATGTCTTCCCCCCAAATACTTTCTCTTTAGATTAGCCACTTGAGCCAGTGCCTTAGCAGGCGCTTCCATTTCGGCATGATGCGCAGCTCACATCAGCCAAGGCTCTGCACTGACTCCCAAGGGTTAGAGGGTTAGACTCAGAGCAAGCAATCCGCTGACAGCAGGGGAAAGCACAGGGCTGAAGCGGCCTCTCTATTCTCCCGCGGAGGGTAAGACTCTGCCCGTGACTAACACCTTCCCAAACCTATGGTCGTTAACAAATATTTGTGTACGTGCATCATCGTTAGCAGATGCCCCTGGGAGGCTGGCTTGGGAAGCCAGCTGAAGAGATGCGACTGGGGACCAGCTGCCGAGTGGAATCTTGGCAGGCTAGTGTGAGAGTGGGTATCGGTATTTGGAAGAGAGAGTTCAGGAATACCCGTCAGCTGACTGTGGCTGTTTTGTTTTGATTTTTTTTTTTTCCTTTAACCCTACACATTCCTGAGTACTTTAAAGCTGCACCATGGAAATATCCCTATACCTCTCAGACAAAAGGGTTTTGTTTTCTTTTCTCTTTGTTTTGTTTTACTAAATAGGACAATTGTTGTCTTTTTTCTTCTTCTTCTTCCTTCGGTGCCCATCACTGACCTAAGGAAGGACCATCAGAGCTGTCCAACAAAGGATTGGACTAGCCTGTTCTGGAAGCATTCAGGCAGATATGGGGGTTGGCCACCTGCTGAGGAGGCTTTAAGGGGAATTCTGATGCTGAGAGGTCTAAATGAGTGACCTTCAGGGTCCCTTCTAACCTCAAATTCCAAGATACTTGAGAGCTCCATTCTGAATTGGGAATACTGTCTTCCACACCCTGGAAATCTCTGAATTTTATGAATTTTTTTTTGGCGGGGGGATTATTTTCTTCTTTCTATTTAAAGCCTGACTTTTGTTTAAAATCTCAAATTGCAAATACTTAAAACTTACTCTAAGCCCGACAATGTCAGCAATCATTTGAGTCTGGCAGTGGTTAATTTTTATTTAACAAATTTTTTTCATGGCCGTCTGTGACCCCAGGACAGATCATCACTTCAAAATAGTAGGAAGAAAACTCCAGCGGCCATGCCTTCTAAGTCTGCTGGTCTGGCACATGAGTCCCAATGTACATTCTTCCACTTCTAAGGACCTCCCTCCTTCACCAGTTAAATCAGCAGCCTGGGTGAAACAGGACCTGAAACATCACTTCATGTTAGTCTTGGGCCAGTATCAAAAGAAGTGAACTCCAGGTTTGGTGAAAGATCATGCCCCAATAAAAAAGGGGACAGTGATCAAAGAAAACAACCATGTGAGTAGAAAAGAAGTGATCAAAGAGAAATAAAAGTTCTTGTAGTAAAGGGACTAACTAAATTCCTATCATGAGGAATTTATTAGGCACCCAACACTGTCATATGTGATATGGTCACTTTGTGAATACTATTGATAGTAGTCTATTTTGAGCTTCAAGTCTGCTATCTAATATGAAACAAGGCATTTGGCCTCTTAAATTCCATTTTCCTGTTATGAAATGAAGATAACAATTCCTCTCTCATGGACAGGAGCTTGTAGAAAATCCTTAGACGATTTGTTGAACGTAATATTTAATAGGCACTATTAGTACAGATTCCACTAGCATTACTATCCACTAGCTAGTACGATTCTTTCAAACTCACTCTATGTGTATTTCTTATTGGATTTTGTGTGTGTGTGTGTGTGTGTATGAATATTCACATACATGTAGGTGTGCATACATAGGGTGTACATTTGCTTGTGGAGGTCTAAGGTTGATGTGGGTTGTTTTCTTTGGTCACCCTCTCCTTTGTTTATTGAGGCATGGCCTTTCACCAAACCTGGAGCTCACTGACTCAGCTAGTCTGGCTAGTGAGCCTGCCCTGCGGCTCCCCGGTCTCTGCCTGTCCACTGCTGGGATTACAGACGTGTTGCCACTCCCCCTGCTTTCACGTAGGTCCTGGGGATACAAACTATAGTCCCCATGCTCGCACCTGAAGTACTTTATCCACTGGGCCATCTCCCTACCTGGTGTATTTTTAAACACTAAAGCTGGGATATAACAGGTCAAGGAAATCTAGCTTTCTCATAATTAGACATCACGAGTCATCTTAAAAGCAACGTTCCAGACAGTGAAGGGCAAGCCACTTGAGCACACGTGGGAAAGAACAGTCGCCTCTGGTAGCAGCCGCACTGGAGGCTTCCGTGAGTGCCAGCATGCAGTGGGGCCACAGAGAACACAAGCGTGTGTAAGCTTAGGGGGAGGCACGGCGGCGGGGCAAACTGAAATCTCACTTGACGGGTCTGATGAAATGTCTTGTAGACTTTTGCAAGGCATTTTCCTAGCAGCACTCCTTTCCAGAGTTTTCAGAACTGGACTGTGTTCTTCTTCTGAACCTGTCACAAGACAGAACCGATGAGGGCTGCACACCACCAAAGCCAAAGCTCCTCAGTGAGCAGAGGGCCCTGGACTGCTGGTTGAAAAGAGAAATTTCACACCAAGCCCCCCACCCCGCTTCCCTCTAAGCACTTCACGAAAGAAGTGAAAATATCTCTTCTACCAACAGGCCCTTCAAAAATACTTCTCTGGGTTATTTACAAGCACAAACCAATAGAACTGAGGTGGCCAAATTAATACAAAAGTCCTCTCTGAGTTATTCACACTTCTATTTTAGGCACATGGTTTATTGAGCTACACTCTGAATCTTCCCACTTAACATGCCAGTTTTTGAAGACAGCCATGAAAAAAAAAAAGTTAGCAGAAAACCACAGAAGTCAGGATTCAGATGTTTAACATCTGGGAACAGCTGGGCACTCTGATGGGTAAGTTCTCCAGATCAATAGATGTAGGCTTTCTAATTTTTAAATAAAAAAAGGAACCAACTTTTTATCTAACTAAAGTATTTTAAAGGGGAGAGAGGACTTCATTATTTAAGGATGCCTTTAGATATGTAAATATTATATTTTCATTATATAGAAAGATGTTTTATATAATATGTATATATAATGCATTATATATTATATTTATGTACTATTACATACACTTATAACTAAAATAAAAAAGGGGCATCATGTAATAAGAGCAGTCCTCAAATGCATCTGACTTCACAAAATGTTTAAACTGTCCCTAATGCTTTCATTCAAACACTGAAAAGTTCATCATGGATAAGTCCTGAGTATTAACATTTATGACTAGAAGAGTCACCAGTGTACAGACTTCAAAAATATGAGCTGAATCATCAAATGATTCAGTTGATCAATCTACAATCGATCAATCAGTTTACTTGAGAACCACTTTTCCAGGAACTAATTTCCTGGAATGCATTCCAGATCTGCTCAGTGTGCCCAATACGCACCCTACAGCAAATGGGTTCTAAGAAAAATTAAATTCAGGGTGCCTTTTGTTCAGAGGACTTCCAGAAGCATTTGGCCATGGAATACTGTCCCTGCCACCCCTAGGAAGATATTAAAGCAGTAGTTGTTTAAGAACTTAGTCACAAGTCCAGCATGGCACTGCTCATCAAAGCAGGTACCCTGTAATAAGTTTCTTCCCCAGTGCAGCCCACCACTTCCTGTCCATTGGTGTTAAAGGCTATAAAAAGCAGGAGAGACTCATCATTTTAAAATATCCTTTTGAGTTCTGTCTTTGACTAATACTGTTCCTTACTTAGACAGGTGGTCATTGTCCAACAGTAAGATACTGGTATGCTACAAGGATGACTACACACATTACATTAAAGTTTCTATATTAAATGCAGATTCACAAATCCCCTACGGCCAGTTTTTCCTCCCAACTCAAAGGGCATTTTAGTAAGAATATACCTCAACAGAGTTAGTGCGATTGTTTTATTTATGTGTACATTCGGTTTTAGAAAATGGTTCGTGTTTCTGCTTATTTTTTTTTAAATAAGCAACATTTGTAAAAAGAGCTTAACCTTGATTGATTGTGATCCCATGTAGAACCTTTGGTCAGTGGCCAAGAAAGGATGCTATAGCTGCTTGCTAAAGAACTCACAGCTCACAAGCCAGCCACCTAGTAAAGCTCATCTCGTTCCGTTGACACTGCCAAACCACAAGGAAGACGGTCAACTGCAGTGAAGCAGCTTTGGTTCAAATGCTCCAGTCTGAGAGCACCCTCTGCTGCCTCATTGCTCTAATCAGACCCCAATTTGCTCTGGGGTCTTTCTGCCAAAATGCCCAAGAGCTGATGAACATCAAACCAAGTATGTTTGGTTGAAAGCAGACCCCTCAGTGCACTCTGATAAATGTGGCCATCGAGGAAAAGCCTTCAAAATTTAGCCAAGGCGGCAAGGCCAGGCAATGCCATCAAGTGGGATCAGGTGACCTCGTCTGCCTGAAAGCATAATTGAGACAGTGGTTCTGCAGGTAAATGGGAAGAGAGAGGGAGACGTATAGGGTGGGGTGACCCACAGCACCAAGAGGGAAGAGAGGTTGCAGCCTTGTATTTGGCCATCGATGTTAGCTGCAACTGTGCTGAAGCTCTGATCCTAAGGGCTGAGTTTTGTGTCCATTTGTGGCAGTTTCTCAGCATGACTCTTACTAGAGACATCTGTGAGGACTGCCAGTGGAGAATTCCTAATCAATTGCCAAGAAAACAACTCGTTTACATATCTGAAAGACTCTTGCTATTCCTTCCCCCCCGCCCCCCAAACAAGTTATTTTAAAATACTGTTGGATTCTGGAAAAAAAAAATTATAGATTTGATGAGATGATTCTGAAACACAGCCTTGTGAGGAAGCTGGTTTTGTACAAATGATCCTAATAAAAAAGAATATTGATGAAGTGACCTTTTCTGATTAAGAAAGGTTTAGGAAAACTAAAAAATTCAAACAGACAGAAAGATGGGGGAATCATCATGGGGGAATATCAAATTGATCCCAATCTTTAAAAAAGTAATCCTTCACACACGTATCCCATAAAGCAGACTCATTATGGAGTAAAAATTCCAGGCCACTCACTGGAGGTATTTCTCCAGCTCTCCCCGTTAGAACTGGTGTTCCCATCTGAAAACTCAGATTCAGGGCATGCCTCTAGTCCTTGCTCTTCCTCTTGTCTCTTATGCGGTAATGATAGCATCAGTTTAACTTTACTCATTTTTGTATGGTTTCCTTTTGTTCCCAGGAGCACAGTGGATTGTTTATTTCTGGACACACTCATTTCTTTTGAAGCTTCTTCAAAACCCGGTTCCTGGGGGGCCCGTGTTCCCTCTACAATAACTCCTTCTCCATCCCTGCCCTCTACAAATGCAGTTTCAATGGTCTCTATTTCCCGGTCTTCATAAAGTTGGGAATGTTCAGGGACCCCAAAGCCACTTGTGTGACCCTGAGCATCTACTGATGGACCAGCCACAGCTTCATGACCTCCTAATAGTTGATCACACTCGTTGACTTGAGATTTCAAGCCAGCACACTTAACCTTCATTCTAGAGGCTCCTGAGGCATCGCAAGAAAGATGGGGTATTTCTCCCAGGCGCTCGGCTTGCTCTGACTGTGAAGGCCATTTCTCCAAAGTGTCTCCTTCCACTGAGAGCGGCAGCTGACAAAGCCCTTCAGATATCTCTTTAAGAAGTCTCTCAAAGCCAACATCAAAAGTACTCTCCGTTGCTAATGGAGCCTTGGCCCGCTCTACGGTTTCTTGTATTTCTGTGGGATGGAATTCAGAAGCAAGTTGCTGGGACATCTCACCACTACCTGTTATAGCTGATGGAGAAATACTCACTGTATCCTTTTCATCTTTTGACAGGGAAGTTTCTAGTGTTTCCTTCAATAGTTTTTCTAAGCCAGCCCTAAATTCAGGGCACTCTAACTTGGGCTGAATAACCGTTTCCCTCACACTCTCTGCCACTTCCTGAAGTAGCTCTTGGGCACAAGGAGTGACAGTAGAAGCAGGTGAACTAATGACGTGTGCTGATGGTGACATTCCAGAGGACACGCAAGATCTGTCTTCATGAGTTGTATCAGGAACTGTGCAAAAGGAATGGAAGTCCGTATTAGGAACAACAGCATCTGCAGCAGCCCACATGCGGCTCATTCCCTGAGGACACGAAGGTCCATATGGTGTTTGCACTCTTTCAGGAAGTTGGGCTTTCGTGTCTCCGGCTTCTCTAAGTAGCCTCTGTAACACAGCATTTACATCCATCATTGCCGGTTTGGAGGCAAGAACAACTTTCTCTACAGCCTCTGAAATTTCACGCTGAGAAGGCAATGAGGCATCCTGGGATCCAAGAGGAGCATCCCAAGATAAAGACACATCTACTGGAGAACTGGAAACTCCCTCCAAAGAATGGCAAGGCTGAGCCAGGGAAGGAGACCCTTCTGCAGCCGACTGAGGCGTACCTTCTGTGTTCCCGTGTTCATCCTTGTGGGTGAGGGCTGTACAAGTTTCAGCACCCTGGGGAAAAGAAGCTGTTGTCACTCTCTGGTCTGCTGAAGGATGGTGATTCTCTTTTACCCACTTTTCAAACAATCTGTCATCTTTAAACGGGGAGGTGGGTCTAGTATTAACAGGTTCCAGAGTGGACTGCAATGGAGTTCTAGCCGCTTCCTGCAGGAATCTGTCCACACTAGAGTCCTGTTGAACTCTTCTTCGGGGTTCACTGGGGCTCTTCTTGGGCCCTGTAACACCTTCCTCTTCCTCAGCAAAGCTTTTCTTTTGAGACCACGTCCTGTTTTCAGAAACACCTCCCCTGAGTGCTTGCTGTCCATGAGCTTTCTTGCCAGAAGTCTGGCTTGCTGGTGACACAGCTTCTGCCAGCAACCTCTGTAACCTGTCATTGAAGGTGTCTTTGGAGACTACGGGCAAAATGCTTGTTTTCACTATGGATTCTTGAATCTCTTGATCTGAACAAGGCTTTTTAATCACTGGAGTAACAAAACATTCCGTATTTTTTCCTACATTTTCCTTTGAAGGCTCATTTCCTCCCAGCTGATAAGTGAACTTCCTGGGTGGTTTTCGTGGAGATGTGGTTTCATCTGGCGGCACTTGGGGTGCGCACTTTGAGTTTAATTTCTCCATCTCTTCCACTGCCGTAACATTTCCCTGTCTTAAATGTCTTCCTTCCTCTACTTTGTGGGTACTTTCTCTTGATGATTTCATGCTGTTAAACTCCTTGGGTTTCTGGCTATTATATAGCACAGAGTTTTGTTTGTTTGCTGCAGTGATATTGTCATCATTATCTTTTCTGTTTACATTAGCTCCCAGGCCCCAAAACTTTCTCAAATTCTCAAACTGAGAGTGATTATAGACTTGCTCTGTACTGGGTCCATCCATCCTTTCTCTTAGGGACAGAACTTTAAAGTTGACATTTGATTTATCAATTACAGATCTATCTTTCTCCAAAGGAGGGGGTGCTTCATTCCCAGTAGTTTGAAGGAGCAGAGACACTTTATCCGATTGGTTAGCTGAAGGATGGTTTTTGGATGGACCTGATGCTGAATGTTTGGTTGTTGCGGGTTTATTTGAGGAATAGAGACTGAAGAGATGGGGCATTTGGTCATCCTCATCAAGGACCACTAGTTTAGCAGTGACTCGACTGTAGTCACTCTGGCCTGAAGACAAACCACCTGGAGACATGACCTGAGACTCCATGGGCTGCTGTGCTGTAGCAGAAGATGGCTCCTGGCTACGAGAAGATGTGAGTTCACGCACCTTTAACTTAGTGCCAGCTTCTCCTCCTTCCCAAAAGGATATTCTGTCACTCACTGGCTTGTATTTCTCCCTCAGCACTTGGTGTTGGGGATCCTCAGTGGCTTCTTCTGGGCCCTTGGGCTTCTTCCAAAATGATCCACTGTCCGCAGCCCCAAGTGGGAACTGACTATTCTCTGTTGCTAGGTGAGGTTTTGCAAGGGAAGTATTTCTGGTTTTGCTCTTACTCTCCATATCGTCTTTCAAATCAGATCCTAGAGCAGTCGCTGAGGAGTCGACATTCAGATGTGTGTTCCCCTGACTTTTCTGAAGCACATGAACTTTGGGTTCCTCTTCCCCTAAGTTAGATTTGAGAAGTGTATCACTGTCGTGGCAAGTTTCAGAAACCAGCATATCTCCCTCTTCTTGGACTGTAGAATCAGCCCTCACAGGCCTCCACTTAATTTTAGTGGACAGTGGGACATCTGAGTCGTTTTCTTTTAGGCAGGCGTTGTCTGTCATCAAGGCAACAGTCATCTGTGATTTTGAGTCTGTTTGCTGCCCGAGATCTATTTCTTGGAGGTGTTGGAGAGCTGATACATTGTCCTCTGTCTGAGAACTTCGGTTAAACCAGTCTAGGACTTTAGATATGGAATCGTCAGTTGTCTTTCTTATCTCAGCAGCACATGGGCCCATGTGTGAGGATGTCTGAGCACCGAGAGCCACGAGAAAGGGCTTACCTTGCTGATGGTCTCTAAAACTGTGATCTGACATCTGAGACAGCTCAGGCTCAACACACGGAGTCAGTTCATCTGCAACACAGAAATGCTTTTCTAAATAAGAAAATGTTTACGGGACCGTTATCCAACCGTTCATACTATCTTCTAAAAAGGCCACTTTCGACCATATCAGCTGCTCGTACTCACATCTTTCAGGGAGTTTAGTAGAATGAGGTATTTGATTAGAAATATTCTATTTAATTAGAATAAGATATCCTAATTAACCATTCTGTCAAAAGTGCCTTGTAACAAGTGAGGGTGCAAATGCAGACCCCTTTAAAGTAGCATGGAGAGGCACTGGAGAAAATTTTTTTGGATAAGTTTGAAAAATCACATGAGTTTTACATTCTGCTCCCCATTCTATTTTAAGCATTAATCTTCTCCAACTTCCAAATATTTGGAAGGAACTGAAAATCCAGAAAGGTATGTCCCACTGGTTTTATGGCTTTATTCATCCAGTGGGAGATTGTCATAAACCATAGAGGAAGCTTTGAGAAGCACAAATTGAAGCAATTTCAGGGGTTAGAAAAAACAACTTTCAAGTAAGACTAAACAACGAATTCTTTCCAGAACATTTGGATAAGAAAATGAGAATATTTGCATTCCTGGGTCTGAATCCCGACGTATTAAATCAGAGTCTGAAGCCAGGGCCCAAGAATCTTGACTAACAACTGTCCTGGTGATTGACTTGTACGCTAGAGTCTCAGAACTCTAATCAGAACAGCCTCCTCCCAGATTTCCCATTTTCTTTCTGCTGTTGGTGAGTCAGAAGTTACTTCTGTAAGCCAAGTCACTGGCTGTTGGCTGTCAGCTAAGCAATGGCCAGGAGTCTAAAGGAGAGTGTTTACGTGCTCTGTGAGCCTTAAACACAACATACACAGTACGTTCATGGCATTTCATGAGAATTCAGAAGGCATTTACTTAAGCTATCTTGGAGGCTTTAGTACTTTTGGTTGAAAAGCTAAGCTACACAGTATTTGGGGAGGTATGTTCCTAAGATAAGATGAGCTGAATTATTATGAAGTCAGCCACATTTCCAGGCCCAACAAAAACATGTCATGTTCATAAAATTCAACCTTTAATTTTAATCAGCTCTGACTAAATGTGAAAACATAAGTGATCTGCGTAATACCGATACACAGCAGATATAATCTTCCTTACCTAAGTACGCATTGTATCATTAAATATTGGTCAATAATTGTGAAAGTCTTAAAGAATTATGTGTCTGTTTACAGACCATTAAATAATGTGGAAAATGTTTGTGATAAATCTTAGTTAAAAATAAAAAAAAAAAGGTCTTGGGGGATAGGGGTTAGAGATGCCTCCGTGATTAAGAGCACTGGCTGCTCTTCCAGAGAACCTGGGTTCAATTCCCAGCATCCACATGCTGCCTCAAAAACCATCTGTAACTCCAATTCAGGGATTTGATACCCTCTTCTGGCCTGTAAAGCATGGTGAACAGGCATATAAACAGGCAAAACACTCATATACATAATTAAAAGTAAATTCTTTAAAAGGTCAGGGTACTGTAAATATAATTTATGAATTATATATGTGTGTGTGTGTGTGTGTGTGTGTGTCTGTGTGCCTAAAACTTTTGGCAGGCTTTAAAACTACAGGTTAGCAAAAATTAATGTTGACCAGCAATATCACAGGTGAGATTTTTTTTTAAATTGTCTGCATGATTTTTCCTAAGTATTTTATACCTGAAGTTGTTACATTAAGAATAAAAATAGTTCTTTAAAAAATCTACAGTAATACTTTCTTCCCTCTGAAGAATTCCTTTGTGTTGTTTTCTATTGTGAAAATGAGCTGAATGTTGACTGCACTGAAGCTCATAACTAAGGCCAAGCCTTGGGAGCCACATGTGTAGAGGTGGCTCTCTGAATGTCCCTTGTAGCTTGGGACATTTGATTATTTAAAGAACCAAACAATGAAAAAGGTCTTAGTGAATGGGCAGGCTTTTCTTTATATGTAGGCAATCTCTGAGACTAAGATTTTGTTGACAGAATTTTCTTCCAAAAGTGAAAACAGTCAGTCACGATTTTAAAATCTGACAGGGCAAATACCTAAATACAAAAATCACAAAGAGAGTCTGTAAGGAAGCAGATGTAGTTTCACAACAAGCAGAGCCTTATTGCTTTCTCTTTATAAATTAAAAACAAAGGGAAATACTATCCCTGATTTTTTTTCATCCTAAAGATAAACATTTAAGACAGTGGTTCTCCACTGGGGGGTCATGACCCATACCCTGAATATCAGATGTTTGCATTACAGTTCATAACAGTAGCAAAATTAGTTACAATGAAATAATTTTATGGCTGGGGGGAGTCACCACAGCAGGAGGAACTGTATACAAGGTCACAGCATTGGTAAGGTTCAGAACCACTGATTTAAGTAAATGCCGCATGTTTATTTGCTAACGTTTGGTCAACCATTAGCCATTTCTTTTCATATGAATTCTCTCATCACTTGAAGAAGCACTTGTTATTTTTAAAAAGAAGTTTCAATATAGCCAAATCATTTAAATGTGCTAAGAGCAAAGGGACCTAGTCTCCTAACAAGGGGATTGACTCAATCATGTATGGAACTGCAGGGTTAAGCTGCAGTCCTTCAGAGCCAACCTAACATGAACAGGAGAAGAGGTAACAAAATCAGAAACTTGATTATGGCCATTTTAAAATCCTATGGCTTTAAAGAAATCATAAGATTAGATAAAGACTATTTAAGATGGGAGAAAGTACAAAACATTATATTTCCAATTTGTGTTTTTCAAGGTCCAAGAATGATCACCTAGAAGGGATGTGGAAAGGTGGTTTCAGGGTTACACCCTCCTAAGTCTGGTTTCTCAGTCTGATGTTAGGTAGATAATGATGTATTTACTCTATACAAACACATTAGGGTTTACTTAATTCTTACTCTCTATACAATTTTTATTGAACTCAAAACACTGCATTGTCATTTGTACTAGTGATTTATTTCTTTTCCTATTTTTTGTCTTTTTGAAACATAATCTCTCTACTATATAGGTCTGGATATCTTGGAACTCTCTGTAGACCAGGCTGGCCTTGGACTCACAGAGATCCTCCTGCCTCAGCCTCGGAAGTACTGGGACTAAGTGCCTACATCACCACTTCTGGCTGAGCTCATTTGTTTTTAATTTTTATCTTTAGGATCAAATGTAAGGGAACTCCTCTTAAGCATAAGCTAGACACTGTGCTATCCTGGTTCTTTTGGCAATGAAGACAGTTTAGGAAAGTCACCAATGGCAGCTGTTTGACTTCTAGCCAGCGGGCATAAAGGGAACCTTGTTCTTCTGCAGGGATGACTGGCCTGGTCATCTCAAGCCAGTGAGGTCAGCTTTGTAACCTGCAATGGTAACTCTTACCCGCAGGGCTCTTGGACAATTCTGATTCAGGCTTTGTTAAACGTGATGATTTATCTTGGTATTCATTGATGATGGATGAACTCTCAACAGACTGTGGTCTTGTGGGTCCAGTGTCTGACTGGCAAGGGATCCCATCACTCGGAACAGACCCAGGAGGCACCGGCTGGCATATTTCCCTTTCTGGAACACTTGGGCTTGACACTGACTGACAAAGAGATATAGGTATTCTGTGGGGGGGCTTTGGGTGATCCTGACACTCATCTGTATCCCCCACATCTTCTGTTCCATTCTGCAGCCTGCCAGATTCTAAAACAGTAAATTCTCCGACTTCCTGGCCAAGGGCAGGTCTAGGGCTCTGTGGGAGTTCGTCCTTCACAGCAGAGAATCTCACATGCTTCAATGGCTCCAGCGAGCTTGGGGAAGAGTCATCTTCTAAAGAATGGTCCTTCTCAGAAATTCTTTCATGGATGGTTAGGCCAGGTGATATGATTTTGTTTTTCGGATCAAAGCTGTGATTTAGACGGAGAGTTTCCAAGTCGGTACTGCTGGAACTGGAGTTGCGCTTCAGGATCCCTCTTGGAGCTGCTTTGGCATTCAGGGAGTCCCTGCTCTGTCTAGGGAAAGACTGGTTATCTTCTTTCTTTAAGTCATTTGATTTGCAGATCAGTCTTCTGGCCTTAGGGATTGGAGCTTTGACTTGAGACCCATTTTCAGGCTCTAGGGATGCAGGTTGCTTTAGTTTCTCTACCTTTTGACTTGAGATATACGGGGTAGATGGCTTTTCTTTTGATTCTGACAGTCCACCTGAAGATGAAAACATATTAAGCGGTATAGTAAGTGGAGAGCGACTCTACAGTTTTAAACAGCTCTAAGTTTAAGTCTGCATTTATTAAGCAATATTAAAGATAGTGGGGAAAGAGCTTACAGATGCATGTAAAACACCGATGAGTTATTCTGTGATACTATAATGGTAAGACACGGTATTATATATTTGTCCAAAGTCATGGAATGGAGAATTCCAAGGGTAAACCCTTGTTATAAACTATTGATTGTGAATGACAAAGATGTTTCAAATTAGCCCATCTGTGTGGTGCGGTGGTTGGAAAGAGAGTGGCCCGTACATGCTCATTTATTTCAATGTTTGGTCCCCAATTGGTGGAACTGTTTGGGAAGGGGTAGGAGGTGTGGCCTTGCTGGAGGAGATGTCACTGGAAGCAGGCTTTGAGGTTTCAAAAGCCCACCCATTCCCAGCTTTCTCTCTCCCTGCTCTATAATTCCAGTAAGATACAAGCTCCTGCTTCTGTCCCAGCACCGTGCCTGCTGGTATTCTCTCTCCATGATGATCATGATCTCAGCCTTTGAAACTGTAAGCAAGCCCCCAAATTAAACGGTTTCTTTTATGTTACCCCAGTCATGCCATCTCTTCACAGCAATAGAAAAAATAACCATGCTTTCGTAGTTATAAAAACCATACCGCCCTGGTGGTAGATCCTAACCATGAAGGAGGAACAGCCTGTGAGGGAGGAGGGCATGTATAGGTATTGTCTATGCCTTCTGTTCAGTAGTGTGATAAACAAACTTTTCTTTTCAAATTGATGCATGGAAAGTTCGGAGGGTGAAAGCATTTTCCACTCAAGTTCGGCAACTGAGTTCAATTGCATGGAATCCATGGAAAGGTAGACGGAGAACAAGTCCACAAAGATGTCATCTGACCCGTGTGTGTGTGTGTGTGTGTGTGTGTGTGTGTGTGTGTGTGTAAGTGACATAAAAGCTGAAGAGAGTTTATTTCAGGGAAGTGGGAGGACTAACAGGAGTGGGGTTGATGGGGGAAGGAGTGGGGATGAACATAAGCAAGATACAATGAAATATATGTGTAAAATGGCACAACAAGATTATTTGTTTTGTGTTGTTTTGTATGTAAAGAAATTGTTGAATATATTGCTATGCTTTATTTGCTTTGTGATATTTTATAACTTTTTAGATAGAGTTTTTAGGGACTAGAAAGATGTCTCTGTGACTAAGAGAGCTGTTGCTCTTGCAGAGGACCTTGGTTCAATCCCTAGAACCCACATGGCTCACAACCATCTGTAATGTGAGGTCCCAGGGAATCTGATACCTTCTTCTCAACTCTGAGGGCACCAAGCATGCATAAAATACTCTTTTTAAAACTTTTTAAAAATTTTCTCGAATGAAGTCTGAAAGAAAACACAAATGCCATCTTTAAAAATCGTATGTTAAGCTCTTCTCCTTTCCTCCGCCACTGTGCGCCTTATGCTTAACTCAGCTTCTCGCCATGTCTTCTCACAAGACTTTCCGAATCAAGGAATCAGGCAATTCCCGGCCAAGAAACAAAAGCAAAATCGTCCTCTTCCTCAATGGATTTGGATGAAAACTGGTAACAAAATCGGGTATGAGTTCATGAGAAGACACTGCAGGAGAACGAAGCTGTGTCTGTGAGGAATCACACAATGGCGAGACGGACTTCACAGAAATGCCAAATCATGACCGTGGATACATCCTACCAGAGGGAGTTTTTACATTTTTAACCTGGAGACTTGGTCCTGTCTAAATTGGGGATGGAGTTTTTCCAGTAATAAAATGTAGATCCTTTCAAAAAATCATATATTAAAATCATAAATCAATGTTCAAAATAAATTTCACAGCCGGGTGCAGTGTTTCCCAAGCAGGCAGGTCTCTGTGAGCTTGAGGCCAGCCTGGGCTACAAAGTGAGGCCAGGACAGCCAAGGCTACACAGAGAAATCCTGTCTTGAGAAACCAAAATAACAAACAACCAAACAAATAAAAATTTCAATACCTAGATCAAATGTCTTGTCAAAAAAGTTTAGAAAGTAAACAGCTGACATGTCCCAACGACTTTTTCCCTGCATGATATTTGTGTATTATCAAGTATACCCAATAGGAAACATATTGAGACAGGCTAACTGAAGCTGTTTCTCATCCTTGACTCATTTTCAGTGAGGGACATCTTCTTACAGTTGCTTTTGAAGGGACAGAATTACCTAGCATTTCCCCTTCCTGGCATGTAAAATTCTGAGAGTGACAAACTCCATCAAACCTCACACTTGATCAAGTGCTCCTGAGCAGGAAGCCTTATCACCTCTTCCTGGGGCAACTTTAAATTTGTTTTTTTTTTTTTTTTTTACCCTCTTTTAAACAACTGTGTCAGCGCATGATAGACACGCAAGAAATACAAAAATTTCCCATGTCACTGATGAGAGAGCTCAAAGCGTGGAGGTCACAGAGCAAGTGGCAGCTCTGGGGCTGGAATGTGCAAGACGGTTCAGTTCCTAGCATCTAGACAATGGACACAGCGACAGGAGAAAGCCGTCAGGGCTTCTCACTTTCTCCAGGGAGTTATTTTAGTGAAAGGAACTCTGAGCATTTCCCCCAGTCCACAGATAACAAAGATAAAAATAGCTAGTCCAAGAAAATAATATTTACCCTCTTTTGAAATCTGAAATAAACCAGCTTTTCCAGTTTTTGACTGCTCGTTTTTGGTCTGTTGCGATGAGTGATCTTCTGGCAGTGTGGAGCTGTTAAATGGATTCTTCCTCTGCTGGGGGAAAAATATTTATTAAACTTGGTTTAAATGTCATAACAGCAACCCAGCATTAGCAAATGCTTATGATCTCACATATTTGATAGCTTTAACCAGTCCAATCTATTATCTGCCATGTTTGGGGCTAGGGAAACTGTTTAATTTGGCTATCATGAAATCAGTATAGATCATACATAAAAACATAGATACAATTGCAGAAGTCCTTTAAAATTAGATCAGGAATACATTTTATTGGTAAGAATAACCCTGAATGCTAGCAAATGCCTTGTCAAGGGCAAAGCAATCCTAGGTTTCTAATCAGGTCAGATTCCCATCAAAGCTCTTCCTACCATATTAGTTACTACACTAGACTACAGCTCTTCGAAGTTTTCTTGCAAGACGACCTCCGTCATCTCGAAGTGCCTCACAGTCATTGCTATGGCCAACTCTAATGACAGCAAAGGTGCAAGTACATACAGACAGGCTTTGTTGTTGTTTTGAGACAGGGCCTTCCCGTACAGTCTGTAGAACGGCTTAGGGTTCACAATATTCCTGCCTCTGATTGTTCATATTAATACAATACTGACTACAAATGACTACCGCTTGTAGTTTTATAAATTGCCAGTTCTCCTGGAAACAGCCCTGTGATAGAGATTCGAGAAGCTATGCCTAAAAATAAGGACTGTGGTAGGACTAACAAGCCACATCCAATAGCCTAAGCGCAGCAGCACTGCAAAGAGTCTTTAGCTTTTTGAGACAGGGTCTCATTATGCAGCCCCAGCTATCCGGGAACTATATATCTAGATAAAGCTGGTCTGGAACTCACAGAGATCCTACTGTCTCTGCCCTTCACCCAACCCAAAGCCTGGAATTACATGATGGGCCACCCCTTGGCTCTTTAAAAAAAAAATTAAGGTTTAATTATATATATTGCTGGGGGTGGGTATGTGAGCCAGTAGGTCCCCACAGAGGCAGAGGCATTGGATCTCTGGAGCTGGAGTTCAGGCAGTGAAGAAACTTATGCCCTCTATTAGAACAGTGAATGCCCTTCAGCGCTGAGGCCACCCCTCCAGTCCTTAGACTTTTTAACCCTTGAGGACAAAAAGAAATCTGGGTGGTTAGCAATGCAAACATTAATAATAATTTTCAACTTTATCCACCACAGGAGTGACTTCTTAAGTAAATACCCAGTTTAGCTACATATGGTACACACAATCAATTACAAAATTCTCTGTATTTCATTTTGCTGGGATATGGTGAGAAAAATGGCATTCCTGCCAAAAACAAGATTTTAAATTATGGGCTCAATCTACCTTGGGCAGAGAGACAGCTGGATTCCTTGTATTTTCCTGGGACATATCAATCATGCTGGAAGCTGGATCTGCCACACTGGAACTGCAAAAGAAACAATCATTCGGAAACTAAAACCTTACCCTGTAAGAACCATAAATCACGGCTCCACAGCCAAGAGTTTTTAAGACAGGAGAGGAAAGGAAGTTTATAAGATCAACCTGGAAGGAAGAGAGAGGACACTGAGGTTCAGCCAGGATTAGGTACCAAAACAAAGGTAATGGTGAAGTGAAGAATGTAAGGGCAGCATGAGGAAGGACACAAGCACCTACGAAGACTCTTAAAGTTATCCAGGGCACAGGCACACAAGAGGTTCACAACCTAAACTTGCAGAAATTAACTCACTTCAAACTGAAATCTAAGATCACATAAAAAATAACCGATGATCAGAGAGCGAGCAACAGGTTTTATGGCTGAAATTAAGTCACAAAATCTCAATTCCTTGGCAGTGTTTCCCCTAGTGCAGATAGGGCATAACTGAGCAGAGACGCAGTAAAGTATGCGACCTGGCAAAGAGATAGAATGACTAAGTCAGGTAGCTGGACACCAACGCTAATGGGTTGGGGCAATTTCCTACGACCTTTCAACTCAGTAAGTTAATAGACGAGTTCTTACTCAAACCCAAAGAGCCAAGGACCAAAGGGCACTGAGAAGGTAGGGGGTAGATGCCTGTAGCTGGTTTAAAGACGTGCAGAGGACTCTAATCCATGAGAGGCAGGGCAGCCCCAGGGTGAAAGTAAGACAAGTGTTCACAGAGAATGGTTGAGCAGGTCACTCCCTTGACTATGAGTAAAAAGGAAAGTGGGTCACAGAGTCCCAGGGGAGGAGGAAAACCAGCTTGCTGAGAAAGCCCGCTCCACTAGCCTTGCCTTAGACATTAAAAAAAAAAAAATGAAGTCATTATTGGCTGGAGCCAGTGTTCCCTATTAATCTCCACCAACTTGTAGTGACATCAGAGTCAAGAGCTTGGAAAAATCCTCTGAAGGTGATGGCTTTTCCCCACATGGCAGAGGAGCAGAAAGCACAGGCAAGGAAACAATTCACCCTAGGGCCATGGAATGTAGCCACTGCCACTAAGCCCCAGAGCTGGCTATTTCATGGTTTCCTTTCCCTATTTCTGTACTCGAACTGCTATTCTTTTCCACAGCCCATTAAGTCCCCGGAGCCCATTAAGCTCTTCAAAAAGCCACTCTTCCTTCCATAGCATTCCTTATTGATCCAAAAAGTAAAGTATAGCACATGAGGTGTCATTTACAGCCCCATCACACAAAGGAAAGCAATGCAAAGGTGGGATGTATAAGATCAAAATCACAGGAAGAACTTAAAATGGAACAAGAATTTGGACAGAAAGAGACCTTACAGGAAATCTATTCCTTCACGAGGTGGACACAAAGTCAAATTAAGTTGTGTAACTGCAACGTGTCAAACAAGAAGCATGGCCACCAATGGAACTTGGTATTCACACAATGAAAGGCCAACAGCTTAGAATTAGGAAGCAGTTTCTCTCCAGTGCCATTTTAAGAGGAGGCAAGTAGTGGAAACCCAGCCAACTTCCCAGTGCTTGTGAAGTCATGGATCTCAGAGGAAAACCTACAACTGTCACTATATAAAACTAGCATAATTCCTGACTACATTCTAAATATTTGTCCTTATACCCATAGATAAGTGTATTTATTCTTCATTCATCTTCAAGTGAGGTCCTTTGCAACAGACTGCGACCATTAAAGAAAATCATAACATAACAGAATTGTGGAGCCGAGTCCCAAATGATATATACACAACACAACTCCTGCACCATAGACTCAAGGATCATTGTGGAAGAGAGAAAGACTGTAAGAGACAGAAAGGAAGTTTGCTATAAGATTGTCTCTTAGAAATGCCAGAGGCTATACCAATAAAGTTTTACCCATGTGTCTGACTAACCGTGAGCTGAACAAGAACATCACCAGTAGACATATTAACACAGACAAGAGAAAGCCCATCCATACAAAGCCCACCCCACACAGTGCCCACCCCACACAGTGCCCACCCTACACAATGCCCATCTACACAATGCCACCCTACACAAAGCAACTAAGGAATGCTGAGAGCAAGAGAGAATCTTGCCCCAGGGAAGAGTATACCAATTAGTTATCCAATACTGAATGGTTGACCCTGAAAACATATACATACAAACAACAGTAAACAGGTTACATTTATGTATTTAGGAACACACACACACACATTTAAAATGCCTCACCAATTTGAAGGAGAACAGGAGAATACATTGGAGGGGTTTAAGGGAGGAAAGGGGAAGTAAATGTAATAAATTACTTATAAAAAGTACCAGTACAAAATATGATGAACAATGTACAGTAGATGCCTGGTTCAGTATAAATGATCTCCTCAGAGAGTAAAGCAGCTGGATAATCAGAGGGCCTGAGCCAAACAGAGGTTGGGTCCTTCCCATTCCCCAAAAGGATAATTAGGACCTCTCTACTATTTTCCCTGCATCCTGGGAATTCAGCTCCTGTGTCCCCAGGCTCTGGAGGCCTAGGTTGTACATCCAGATGACTCTCCTCACTAGAGATAAAGCCAGTCTCTCCCTCACTGAAGTCTGTTCTGGAGTTCTCTTGTCAAACAAAGCAGTTGTCCTAGTCACGTGACTCTTGGCTCTTTCCATTCAACTCCCCACCTCATCATCTGCCAAAATCAGCCCTATCATTTTCAAGCAAAATCCAAACCTCACCTCCTGTAGCATAATTTGTCTCATTATGACACATTTTATTGGGACTTTGGATTAAGAAGTTGCTCCCTGCTTGGTACTGCTTGCTATCATGAGATCAGATCTTTATACAGAAACAATATCTTTCCTAAGGTTATAACCTCTTTATGGCCAGATACTGTGTATTTTCCCTTAGAACTCCACTCCTCCTAGAGAAAGGCAAACTGTGTTATGAATATAGTCACTATATTCCAGATGAGATTTTTATTTTTTTGAGACAGGGTATCACTGTGTATCTCTGGCTGTCCTGGAACTCTCAATGTAGACCAGCTGGCCTTGTACTCACAGAGGTACACCTGCCTCTCCCTCCTCAGTGCTGGAATTAAAGATGCCAGCCACCATGTCCAGCAGCATGATGAGATTTTTAAACTGGAAAGAAAGCCAAGTTCCACAGCCTGTGCTCTGCAGCTTTCTTTTTCCACATAAAAAAGGGCCTGTGATATCTGAAATCACACTTAGACAAAACTGGCTTATTAAGATGATTAAAATATTAGATGTTGCTGGGCATGGTGGCAGACACCTTTAATCCCAGTATTCTGGAGGCAGAGGCAAGCAGATCTCTGTGAGTCTGAGGCCAGCCTGGTCTACAGAGCAAGTTTCAAGACAGGCAGGGCTCCACAGAGAAACCCTGTCTCAAAAAACCAAAACCAACCAACCAACCAAACAACAACAAAAAAAAAAAAAAAAAAAAAAAAAACCAAAAAAAAAAAAAAAACCCAACTACTAAATGTCAATCTTAGTTCTAGAACCAAAAAGAACTACAAATGATTATTTTTTATTTTAAAAGTTATTTCAATGTCATTTGGGGTGTTAAGTTTCTTGGAGGCTACTGTTGTGTGTCTCCCCCATAATCTAGTACTTGGGTTGGCATGTGGAGGTACTCAGTGATACTCAGTGAAGCTTCAACAAACAAACAAACATGGAGCAATAACCCAGAGGCAAACAAAGGGAGTGGATTAGAAATTATACTTCAAGCCTTTCAAGTCAGCAGTGTTTCTGTGAGCACACACACTGCTTTCCACACATGATAGTCTTGCTGAGCACAAATATTCCCATCTAAGCCTGAGTCAGTTTGATGTGCTTATAGAACTTTTACAACCATAACTGAGTGGAGTAAATCTAAGATCTGATAAGATTAAGTATTCTCTTGAGAGCTCAATATAAACAGTTTTGTGGGCCAGGCATCTTAGAAATGAAATTTATTATAACCAGATATCCTATGAGGGGCTGAGGGAATTCTCAAATGCACTGTCTCATTGATTGGCTCATCCCTTTTTAATTCAAGAACAAGTTTCTATCTTACACTGATCCTATTACTGGGGGTTTTAGCAAATATCTAATTCTTCTGGTAGAAGGAGATATATACAAAAGCCTTCCTGGAAAGAAATGATTCATGTAAAAAGACAATAGTATTTCAGAGCTGAAGATGAAGTTGGGATTTATTGGCTCTTTTTCCACAGAGGGTAAAGGGGAGGTTGGTGACAGAGTGAGCATTAGTGAAACACAAACACTGAGGCTGACACTTTGGTTCTCTATGCTGATACACAAAAGAACATCTAATTCTTCCCAAACCAAAGGTGAATGGAATGCTGGGAAGTTAACCACGTCATTTCCTCACCACCTCAGATGAAAATGTTTCAGTGTAGGGGAATGAAATACCATAGTGAACCCTAGTCAACCTCAACTCATTTTGGAAACATTTTCCAGAGAAATTTCAGCTAATGGACAAGTACATCTTGACCACAGCCAACTTCCCTCCTGATTCCATGCCTTCCAGTTTTCCATCTTCAGTGTTCCAGTCTCGGGATTACGTAGATTTAAGAGGGCAAACCTCCTTCTTCCATCTTTCTCTGATCATCAGTGCTCCCAACACACACACTTGGTGTTACTGGATACATCCACGTCCTCACAAACAGCACAGTGTCTAAGTTGACCTACAGTGGGCTCACGTTTGATCCTCTCTCTATTCTACTTTCCAAGTAAGAAAGTCTTAAAAACAAAGCGATGCAGGCTGGAGGCTGTTGGTTTCATTATTACCCATAGTTTTAGGTTTTTCTTACTCTTCCTTCTTTCTTTCCTTTCTTCCTTCGTTCCTTCCTTCCTTCGTTCCTTCCTTCCTTTTACTCTCTTTCTTTCTGCTTAGCACCTGGAGTTCTAACCACTTCACTTATTCATTAATTTATTTACTGATTTGTTTTTTTTTTCATCCACTCCTCCCTCATTATTTAGTCTTTATTTAACAATTCATATTTTGTTAACTCATTCACTCACTTTTCTTTATTTGTTCATTTTAGAGGTTGTTTGCTAGGCACTATGTGAGAACTAAGAGTAATTTAGTGTACTAAAAGTCCCTTTTCCTGAGGATCCTGGAAGGAAAAGACAATAAGCATACACATGAGGACCACACTGAGAATCTTTAATCAGGTCACCCATATGCTCTGTATGCATCATTGGGGATTTCTGTGTCCCTAATCAATACTACAGTGTCTTTCTAATGATCTACAGATCTGTCATGCTCTGTCCTTTATCTTTTGCCTCATTCGTTTCTCCACATCTCTCACCCAAACAGCTACAACAACTCCATCGAATTATCTATCCCAGTTCTGTACACAGTTGCCATAGGATTGCTCTAAGAAATAAAGAAAAGAAAATCATTTGGTATTTCCTTGTGGCTTGACAGAAAAAAGAAAAAGAAAAAAAAAGTCTAGCTTCTTGGATGCATTCTCGTTCTTCTAGCTTCTTTCACCCATACATTTGTCCACCATTCACATCTGACCATGAGACCACTTCCACTCTCCAACAAGCCAGGACCTATCAGAATCCCCTATCTTATCCAACTGTTACGTCTAATGTAGTCTCACCATCCTTCAAGAATCACCCTAGATGAGACCATGTCCAGAAAGCCCCTGCGGTCCCTCCACTCCAGCCCCAAGGTGAACAGAATTGGTGATGCCAGCTATGTCCTCAGCCTTTTCAATACTGCTTCCAGCTGGGCCTGGAAACTGAGGGCTGCAACTCCAACTACTCAAACAATTGAGGCAGGGGAATCACTGATTTGAGATCTGTCTAAGCCACAGAGTGTGTTCAGGGCTAACTTGGGCAATTTGGCAAGACTTTGTTTCAAATAAAAATAACATAAAATGAAATAAAACTTCACGGGGACTGTAGTTCAGTGATAAAGGAGCTTGCTTAACATGAATGATGCCTGCGTTCAATATCCAGCGTGGAATTAATGAATGTAAAAAGTAAATACTGCTACCAGCCCCTTATGCAGAGAGTAGCTTCCTAAAAGGGGAGAGTGGGGACCTTATTCATCTTTGAACTCCTTGCTACCATGTGACAAATACTGAAAGTGCTGGCTGAATGAGTAACTACTGAATGAAGAATGAACTCGTGCCTCTAGAGAACTACTGACTCTATCAGGGATTAGCAAGATGTTAAACAGGTGCTCTGAATTACTCACAAAGATGGACATTTAACTATGCCATTTCCAAACACATCCTAAAAGTAGATGTAGGCAACTTAAGAATTAGTGATTGTAACACAGGGGTCTTCCCAGAGACTCATATTCCAACCAAGTACCATGCATGGAGATAACCTAGAACCCCTGCACTGATGTAGCCCATGGCAGTTTAGTGTCCAAGTGGGTTACATAGTAATGGGAAGAGGGACTGCCTCTGACATAATCTGATTGGCCTGCTCTTTCATCACCTCCCCTTGAGGGGGGAGCAGCCTCATCAGGCCACAGAAGATGACAATGCAGCCACTCTTGATGTGATCTGATAGGCTAAGATCAGAAGGAAGGAGAGGGGGACCTCCCCTATCAGTGGACTTGGGGAGGGGCATGCGTGAAGAAGGGGGAAGGGAGGGTGGGATCGGGAGGGGAGGAGGGAGGAGCTTATGGGGGGATACAAAGTGAATAAAGTGTAATAAAATAAAAAAGTATAATAAAATAAAATAAAATTTAAAAATATTTAAATCATAAAAAAAGAATTAGTGATTATACTTTACCACACATACCATTTACATTCTCTTTGCTCTTTTTATTTTATTTTATTTTTTTAACATACACACTTATATCTCCTAACTTTTTTCCCTGTGGCTCATATTTGTCAAAGTGTTTCCCTGGCTATAATGAACGTCATCACTGACCTCTGTTAATGAGATTTAATTGTTGGGCTTTTTTCTTACATAATATGAAAACACTGGGGTAACCACTACCCTCAATGGCCCTCCTAGGGATTTGCCTTGTCTGGGACTCTGAGATTTATGAAGATGCTTGTAACAAAACAACTCTTAACTCTTAGAAACCATCAGTCCTGATAATTTTTCTAATAAAGCTTTCACAGTACCAGGGCAGGGACCTCTCAGACATCTGATTACTGCCTGGCTAGACTTTCTTTGTGCTACACAGCAGCTGAGGACCACCTGGCCTCTCTGCCTGGATGGCACAAATACATTCGGATTCACATTTCAGGAAGGTGATTGCTTAGTAAAGAAAAGAAGATTGGAGCTTCCAAGGTCAAGTATTCTTTGTAATTCAACCCAAAGAAGTCCCTGCAGCAAAGACATTAAAGGCCCTGATCAGCAGACACCTATTAGACTCTCAGACCTGGGGCCCCATACTTGTTTCATGGAATACATCATTATCTCAGATAACTGAATACGTTACACTTCATTTACAGGCCAGGTTCTGACCCACAGAGGAAAGAGCCTCTCTTGTCTTCATTCTGTAGGCCTCATGTTGACTAAGCTGTATCCTGTGGCCTGTTGTGCACATGCTCAGTGATAATTTTAGGAAGGAATATGATATGCTTTCAATATGGAGTCCATGGGCAACTGGCAATCCATAAGCTGCTTAGCATTGATTCATGGTGGCGTAAGTAAAGGCACTGAGAGTACGTGCTAGGGACCATTTATAGCAATTTGTCAAAAGGCCCAGTAGACGGTCTACTGGATGCTTTTTTTCTTCTGTATCTCATTTCTGTGTTTTACAGAAAGCATCAGCCTGTGACATTTATAAATCAACGTTTAAAAAACAAAATGAAGCAGGTCCTCCACCATAGCTTATGAAGTTCAGAAAACACCATCCAGCTAAGTTAGTGACCAGGACTATAGCTCCTGGGTTCCAGACTTCCATCTGCTTCCCTGCAGGGGACAGTGCTCTGTTTATAAACCTCTCCGAGCTTCCTCATGCTATAGCCGTGCACAGCGGTGAGTCCATAAAAAACGAGGGTGGCTGCCCATGCCTTATTGCTTGCTGACCACCCACAGCACTTTAACTTGATGAGTGGCCCCCGCAGTCTCATGGCTACAGTGCAACAAAGGATCTTGCCACCATGCCTAATAAAGAAACTGTGCTATCCAGTCTTACATGCCCCAACTCTTCACTCCTAGCTAAGAAAATATTGACAGGCATTGAGTCATTCTACTGGAAATCACTTAGTCTAGAAATACAGGGCTCAAAGCACACTGAACATACCCATCTCCCAGCTCACAAAGGTTAAAAAAGCACGAGTGAGAAGCATTGCAGAAGCTTGATAGCAAGGAAAACGGTGGCCTCTGACATGGAAAGGAGGAAGTCAAAGGTAGCTCTGTGTACGGTTGACTGATTACTGCCCATGCCAAGTCTCACAGAACTGGCCTTTACTGAGCAAAGCAGCCTTGATGTTCCTGGCCTCTGCGCACTACCCTTCTCAACCACACACAATCCACATTATATGATAGTATAACTGTAACGCCACCTGGAAGTTGCCAATTTCTCTTCTTCCTAAGAAATGCTGCCTCGTTCCCATACTTTAACTTCAGTTGGTCTGACAACGTCCTCATAAGGCAATCTGTTTACAAGTAAGATCTAAAACACCTGTCTGAGGCCACAGAAGGCAATGCATATTCAAATCACATGCCTTATAATAGCCTGGGAGTAAGGAAGACTGAGGAATGCCCACCATCCTGAGGGGGGCATGAGAAAACTGAGGTGAGCATATTTGCCTCTTAAGTCCTTTGAGATGGAATGAGAGTCTGGAGGAAGGGTGGGAAGATGGGGCTTGACCAAACAGCGGGATGAGCCGTTTGCCTCTGGTGCCCCAGGTTGTCTTCTTGCCTCTTCTGTAGCGGTGTTTGTTCTCTCTGCTGACAGTGAACATGTCTGCTCCCAGATCCTTGGTCATGTGCCTAAATGACTGTCTTTTCTACCAGGGTTTCTAATAGTTTGGCCTCATCTTTCGTTGTTGTTGTTGCTGTTTTATAGAAGTCTTATTATAACTTGATATGCTATGTTTGGTTGATACTCCTGGGAGGCCTGCTCTTTTCCGAAGGGAGGCTGGGGAGGAGTGGATCTGGGGGGAAGGGGAGAGAGAAGAAGGACTGGGAAACTGCAGTCAGGATGTAATACACAAAAGAAGAATAAATTAAAAAAGAAAGCAAGGACTTGCTTTCATCAGGGACATGAGCAGGCAGTGAGGGTGGGGGAGGGACAGCAAGGAGTCTGCGTAGAGTCTTTCCCAAGTTCCTGGGTTTCACAAAATGCTACATTCAAGAGCCTACATCCCTACTTTCCTGGCACCTATTACATGCTATGAGCTTGTTAAGAAGTCTACATTTACTGTCCTCAGAAGGGCTTCATCCAGGCACTGATGGAAACACAGTCAAACATTAGGCGGAGCTCAGGGAATGCTGCAGAAGAGGAGGAAGAAGAATTGTGGGAGCCAGAGGGGTCAAGGACAACCACAAGAAAATCCAGAGAATCAACGAACCTGGGTCCATAGGGCCTCACAGTGACTGAACCATCAACCAGGGAGTCTACACAGAACTGACCTAGACCTTTCTGCATATTTGTTACCATTGTGTAGCTCGGTGGGACCCCTAACAGTGGTAGCAGAAGCTATCTCTGACTCTGTTGCCTGCTTTTGGGTCCCTTTTCTCCTACCGGGTTCCCTTAATAACCTTAATAGGAGAGACTGTTCCTAGTCTTACTACAACCTGGTATGCCACGTTTGGTTGCTATCCATGTGAGGCCTGCCCTTTTCTGAAGAGAAACAAAAGAGGAGTGGATGAGTGGGGAGCAGAAGTATGTGGAGGAGATGGGAGGAGAGGAGGGAGAGGAAACTGTGGTCAAATGTTAAAATAATTAATTAATTAATTTTAAAAAGGAATTTTATAGTTACTATATATTTGGTTTCCTAAAAACCCTACTAGAAGATTATTAGTCTCGGTATTTATCTGTAGAAGTAAAAGCTTAAGAAATTAAGTCAGTATTACTTTAAGGTCACATATCAATCATCAGCTATTATCGAAGCACCTTAACCTTGAGCCAACATGGCAGACCAACATAGATGAAACAGAATATTAACAATGGTTCCAGAGAACAACAGTGAGGCCCACCACTCATGGGAAGTAGGTAATTAGTAGACTCCTTATTAGAGTCAGTATTCCATTTCTCATGTGGCATAGCTACTCATAGTTGATTCTGAAATGCCTATTGCTAGCTGTATTATACACACATCCTTCTTTGCCTTTAAACTGCTGGAAATATCTCTGTTTCCACAGGGCCTCGGTCTTGGACTTCCATGTGTCCCAGCATCAAAAACATTGACTTCATTCCAGTATGAGGTTCTGAAGTGAGCTGTCTCCACCGAGGCCACCAAAAGGCAGTGACTGTAACCCCAAGAGAAAGATGCTAACGAGAGTTATCTTCCAGTACCTAAATCAACTGATAAAGCCCCAAAAGTCTGAGAGCAACACAGCCCCACAGTTGGCTTCCTGGAAAAGGCATACAAATGCCAGGTAAAAACATCCAAATGTCAAAACCGGAATACAGAGGAGGCTGCATTTTAAAGAAATACTTGCTGTCTGCTACATGCCCACTGTCCTGCAGACATTAGAACCACTTCTGGCCAGTCTTTATCCTTCCTGTCTCTCTGGATGCACCAGATATAACATCCTGATTACGATCTATCTGTCCCCTGAAATAAACTGTAGCACCCCCGGACCTCTTTACCCTACCCTAAGACAATCTTCAGTACAAATAGAAACCTTCCACTCCTGAACCTGGAAGAAACAACCAGTTAATATTTTGACTCCAGGGTTGAGATTTAGTGGAAATCCTGGCAGGTAGGAAAGATTCTTGTACAGATTCCATTCCCATTGGAGCCAAGAATTCCCCCCCCCAAAATGTTACCCATCCTCACACCCGTGACTCTGCTCCTGCATTTGAACCCCAAGCCCACGTTTGCCTGCATAGCACAGCAAACCACAAAACTCACAAGTTGTGTCTCACCTTAGTCCTGCTGGAGCTGTGTCGTCTTCTGGGTCTTCCAAAACAGCTAGATCTGGGGGAAGGAAAGCATCTTTGTTGACATTATTTACCCAGCTCTCCTTTGCCCTCATTGCTGTGTCCTTATTCTGCTCAGCTGAAACAGGAAACAATAAAGACAGAAAAGTTATCTCTCACTTCTACATTCTCCACCCTTCTTATTGGCTCCTATCAGTAAGGGCTCAAACCCGAACCTCGGCCTTCCAAGTACCAAGATGACCCACTGGGTCTCAGAACCAAAAATATAGCTATGAAAGAAGTCAGTATGGTCCCTGACTTCAGGTGCCTTCTTCCCAGTCTACTGTGAAAGGATAGGAATGCCTTTAAATGTACAGGTACATTAGAGACCACTGAAGCCAAGTTCTAACTGACCTGAATTAGAGCCAGGACTGGATATACTTAGCCAAGTGACATCAGAGTGAAAGTAATCATTGAGATCCCTATTTACTAAATGCCTATAATGGGACAAACATAACACATGACTCTGAGTACAAAGATAGATGAATGATCCTAATTCAGGATATCCCACTCCACTCTGGTGCCCTTCCTACCCCATAGTCTCTCTATAAATCCAAATTTTAAATTCTCCACAACACACAACCCAGGTGTCATGGTCCCCATAAAACCTCTATGCTGTGTCTTCAGGAACCTTTTCTCCCTCTTGACACTCAGCATTCTCTGAACCTCTGTAACAACTAGCATCAACTGACTGGTGATTAATGACCAAGAACTACACTGAGTTCTTTGTGAACATTATGCTTTATGGCGAGAGGTATTTTCCAAGTCTGTAAATTTGTAAACTGAAAATCAAAAAACTCAAGAATATTACCTCCGGCCGCATTGTATGTCTAGGATACTTCCATCAGTGTTAAGATGGAGCCACACCGGGGCTCCAACTTCTAAATGCTTTCCATGGTGGAATTTATATGCTGCTGGTCTTACCATATGTCCGTCTAGCATCTCTGATTGCAAATGGAGCCCACAGTAATAACCAGCACCACACAAGATGTCTTACAGCCTGAGTATGCTTGAAAACCAAGAGAACTGCAGGCAGACAGTTCACTTTCCACACTTAGAGGTCAGCCCTTAACTGCAGTGTGACACAGTCAAAAAATCTGAAATCCCAGCTCCTCCATTTAGCAATTATATGTCATCATAACCTTGGGAAAGTCAACCCAAGGTGCCCGATAAAGTTTACAGGAAAAGTAGACCTTATAAAATTGCTGCTAGAGTTAAAAAACAAATCATTAACATTTGTTATACATTAAACGCTTTAAAGATAATGTTTTTGTGTGTGTATCAGCTATACCTAGATGTTTACAATGGCTGATCTTGAGTTGAATAGATATTAGTTGGATAGAAATTTATAAACATGCAGGCAAAATGAAGTGGTGAAATAAAAAGAATTCTAAGTGAACTCTTATAGTCCTTTAAGTAATGTGTTTGGCAGATTAAAGAACCACATGTCAAGACTGTTGAATATGAAACCTGATTTCTGTCCGAATCTTTTGTGCTACTCAGAGAATTTTGAATTTCTGGAATTCAAAGCCAAAGAAGGAGCTGGGGAGGTGATTCAGCTGCTAAAGTGTTTTCCATGCAGACATCAGGACCTGGGTCTGATGCCCAGCACCAACGTTTAAAGAGCTACCAGGGGATGACTTCTGGCCTTGGCACACATGTGTATACCCGCAGGTGTATCTATGCAAACCCATGTGCACGTGTGCACGTGCACTCACTCACACACACACACAGACACACACACACACAAAGCCAAAGAAAGGCGTGCACAGTCCTCATCATCACATTTAAATGTGATGCCCAAAGAATTGTCTTCCTCTATAGCCAGCCATCTTAGTCCCATCATCATCCATCTGAATTCAAGAGGAGAGGACGTTGAGGGAGAAGGCAGTACAGCAACGAAGCCTTCCCGTGGCTGACTCCCTTCAGCAGATTTCAGTGAGGGGTCACCCGCTTCCCCTCCCCCCTTCCCAAACAAACGTTGGCTGTGACCTCACCTGCCACGGGGAGCCTCTTCCTTCGCATGGAGGCTCTGATGATGTCAGCGCCATGGATCTGGTCCCGGTGTCTTTTCGCCTTGGCTTCATAAAACCACTGGCCACTCATATTCTTTAGTTGTTTGTCATCCTTAATTTTTTCAGGCAAGTGTCTACAAAAGAAAAAGAACTTGACTTTGATGGGAATCACTGTGTGGCACTGTGAAGAAATTTGTAAATACCCAGGCAAAATGAAACTCTTACTAATTTATGTGCTACATTCCTCCCAGATGACTTACAAACGTTCTGCTTTGGCTTAAAAAAAAAAAAAAAAAAAAAAAACCTAATCAGATAGGCCAACCATGTTTCTTTAAGATTTTATTTATTTTTATTTTATATGTGTGAATGTTTTGAGTGTAAGGTAAATGTGCAATAGGCGTGCGTTGTCCACAGATGCTAGAAGAGAATATCAGATCTCTCTAGAACTGGACTTACAGACACTTGTGAGTTATAGGTGCTGGGATTTGAACCCAGGTCCTCTGCAAGAGCATCAGGAGCTTTTAACCACTCTGCCTGACACCTCTCAAGAGCAGATTCACTTCTTCAAACAGGCATACCAGAGAGAAAAAAAATGGAGAAAGCATCCCTGGCTATTTTCCTTATCTACAAAATGGGGTAGCTACCCCACCTCACAGGGTTTCTCTGAGAATTAAATTAAACCGAATAAACCATGCTTGCACCCGCTGGATGGTGTCTAAGCGTTCACTAGACAGCTCGTGTGTGACAGGCAGTCTCTTTGTTCTTCCCTTTCAGTGAAACAAGCTTTTCGGAGATTTTCCAGGAAGGCTGGGAATAGAGGGGCCATGAAATTCCATGGGCTGAGACAGGCTAAAATGAGAAGGTTCAGAGATTGCTTAAAGCTTCTGTAATCATTCATACTCACCGGATAACTAAAACCTAAAGAGCAAACTAACTGAGGCCCTCCTAAAACATCCCTATTTTTATACTGGTTGGAAAAATGTTCTAATCAACGACCCTTTTAACCTCTATGTCCTTCCAGTCAATCAAATGAGGTTTCCAAACCAAGCTTTTCTTCCTCATAGAGATACACTCGGAGTAAAATTCAATAAAAGTCCTTGAGAAACTTCGAACTCCGAAAGATAATGTGTTGCACAAATTCAAGCGGGTTTACGGTTTTCCTTCAAGCTTAGATGCCCCTTATCTACGTGCAAGTCTGCATTAGTCAGAGAACGTGAACGGGCCATCGTGGTGGCTGGGCTGGGATGAGGACAGTGCAGCTACATTGGGAAATGGGGATGGAGCTGGGGGGACTAGCAAGGATAACCCTTCTTTCCTAAGTATGCTTGAGAAAAGTGGGTCTTTGTCTGTCACGTAGAAACTCCACCAGAATCCCCTCCCCTCTCCCGATCACCCGCAAAAAGGCGATTCTGCCCTGCAGTGCTTATCACAGTCCTTAGCCACACATTTTCATGACAGCCTATCTACAAATCCTGACAGGCACAGCATCATCGGTTCACAGCCCTGAGTCACCCAAGGATTATGGTCCTTATTAAATGCTTCTGATAGCCGCTCGTTGCCAGAGGCTTTTGACCAAGCAGGAAGTCCCTGCTGAGCTGCTAGCTCTTGTTCTTAATTTTTGTCCTTCCAATAGGAACAAGGCCTTCTGTCCAATTCCAGAAGGGGAAAAAAAAAAAAAATTCCACCTCTCCATGGTCAGACTGGGCTCCTGTAAGGAGGGCCTTCATTCCACATATATTTGCTTAGTGACTTTGAAACAGTGTGCTGGCAGAGGAAAGGAATGCCATATGACCACCTGGCTTCAGAATGACGTTTTGGGTTCATTTCCCAGAAGACACTCCCAAAACCACACTCAACTTCTTGTTGTTCTCGACGCTACTCTCCTGTGACCTGTAGGTGTTAGGGGCAGAAAGGGATGACTGAAAGACGATGGGCTGAGGCTCTCCCAAATAGAACCAGAGCTTAGCCTGAACTCTGCCTAAACAGGACAGTGGACAGGTGGACACCGCTCTGCATGGATTGGGGGAATAAGCCCTACTCTTGAAGACTTCTGAGATAATTCATTGACATGCTTGCCTGGAAGTACTCAGCCCAGCTTTTGTAAATTTGACAGTGACCTCTGGATGTCTTTCTCTGTCCAGGGTATTCCTCCTCCTGCTGCTTCTGCAGTCTGAGCATCACAAAGACACACTTTTTCTTATTCCCACAATACCTCCAGCATTCACACAGTATCCCAAGGCTCTGTTTACACATTTGTTTCACTCAGTCATCTGTGGAGGCTACAAACCCCTTCAAGACAAGGATTACATCATTATCACATTGATAGCCCCACTATGAATCACGGGGACTGGCTCGGGATTGATACCCAGCAACTGTTGGTTGAGTGAGTATGCCACTGAGCAACTGAAAGTTCCCAACAGCCACTACAGTCTGAGTAAGAGAAGAGATAATGAAGATCCCATCGCTGCCAAGTTTCAGTGGACCAGATCCCACCACAGTGGCCGGGTTTTCTGATGAGGTAGGACTGTTCATCTCTCATCAGAACAGGAAAAAACACATGAAATTCGGTCACCTGTCAGCACACCACAAACCCTCCCAGCATAGGGGCTCGGGTTTCTCTTCATGAGATTGTTGTTTGTTAACTGAAAAGTACCTTACAGTGGAGGCTCTGAAGGTCTTTGCAACCTTGGTCTTCTCTCAACTTCATAACTGCCTGCAAGGCCCTGATGAGTGCACAAATAGCCCAGAGGCTGAGTCATGCCCACAAAGACACAGGGTCCCATAAGAGTTGGGTAAGCATTATGGTAAGGACAGGATTTCTGGCTCTTTTGTTTGAAAGTGAAAAAAGGATAAGAAATATTTCACATTTAGTGAGGGCCACTTTCGTATTTCCTAACATGATTATTGCTGCTGGCTTTGATAACCACTGTTTTTTGTTTTTCTATCTTGGTCACTTATAATATTCTGTAGATGACTCCATATGCGTGACATCAAAGATCAAGATCATAAAGATGTCAATCATTTGAAAAACCTCACTGAGATGGTGCTAAAATATTCTCTTCTATTTATATAGCTCTATTATTTTTCCTTTCTTCTGACATCTACTTACAGGGGGAAAGAGTAATTTTCTTGGCACTGACACTGTTAGCATTTCACCACACTCTCTGCACATGCACACTAGCAGAAAGGAGATGCCTAGGTAAATGCCAGTGGACGGGTGGGCAGGAGAACACCACTCAGCCCAGAAAGGCCACTGTGCTGTCTGCCCTTCAGACCCAGCATCCAGTTGTTTAGTTAACTGCAAAGTTCTTTGCAGCAGAGCCTTTGGAGGTCTCTGTGACCCTGGTCTCCTCTCAGCTTAATAACGGGCTGCAAGGCCTGATGAGTGTACAAACAGCACAGGCTACGAGAGTCGTGCTCACGAGCAGTCCTCCCCTCTACCCACTGACTTCTGCACAGTCTCTGCTCGGGCGAGGGCATGCTTGGCTTTTAACCTCAGCACGTCATTTCATCCTTGTGATTTTGCTACCACAAAAAAAAAAACTTAATCAACAGCAAAAGTTGGCCATTGTGCCTGCTCTGTATGCTAAATGCCATGTCTAAGCCTTTTCTGATCATTTGTTTACTTAGTCGTCCAGTAATTTCCTAACATATATACCAGGAATATTCTTGGAGTTACACATAGAACCCAGTCTACAGTGATTGGGCCTGATAGCCCGTGTTCTTTTTTTTTTTTTTTTTCAGTACATGGGGAGTATACAGACTTACAGAGAAAAACAAGAACAGTGGTGTTTTGCAAACTGGATTCAAAGTTGTCCTCAGCCCACCTCCTTTTCACTGTGTGCATACCTGCCCTACAACTTCCAGCTCCTCAACATGATCCACAAAGGCCTGACATCACGGATGTGATCAACACTACCTACTCAGATGTGAGTGGGAAAGCTCCGTAGACTGGTCAGAAGCTGAGATGCTCGGATTCATTCTCCATGTCTGTCTGTCTGTCTGTCTCTTCCCTCCCCCTCTCCCTCCTTTTTCCTTCCCTCTCTCCCTCCCTCTCCCTTTCCTACTTCACAATATATTCTGAGAAAGATGATAACAAGATTGTGTGGCTTAAATAAGATTTTCTAAATAAGATAATTCAGGCCCAGAGAAGTGAAGAGAGTTGGCCAGGGTAACACAGAGCCAGGTCCAAAAGTTAGCTTGACTCTCAGCTCTCCCTTCCTGTCCGAGAAAGCCTAGCAAGACTTTGGATTCTAAGGTTCATTCTTTCTAGCAAGGGACTCAAGCATTGATGAAGAATTTGGAAACCAACAGACCTAAAAAGAAAAGTGAATTGAAATGGCCCTTAAAAAAGAAATTCATTTTGAGTGGATGCAGGCACATCACAGAGCCCCACAATCTGCTGAGATTCAGCACAGAGTGGAAAAGCACATGAGCTTTGCTGTTGGATCAGCAAAACTGTCATCTTGCAGGCTGCTTGCTCTCTTCCACTCTGTCTCCCCATCTGGTGAAGTGGCTTAGACTACACTGTTCTGAGAACAAAAGAAAACACGTGAGAAGCGCTCCTGGATGCCGCAGGCCAGGACAAACACGGGTTCCCCTCCGCTTTGCTTTCATGGAAAACGCCACCAGAAGTCCCAGAAGCCTGTTTTTCGATGAGAACTGCCTTCATTTAAAACAAAGCGGGATCCTAAAGAGGCAGCTGAGACTCCTAAGATGTGGTGGCGGTTGAGATGGTATCTACTGCAAAAAAACGCCCATCGCTGTAGATGTGGTTGTGTGCCTGTGGGGGTCGGGACATGGTGCTGGCGTGGTGTACAGACAGACATATGCAGCAATTTCCTGCTGGCAGGGTGACGCAAAGCACAGGAAACGCCACTTCAGCAGTGTGTCATTTTCAAACCATCAAAGTCTAAAATTACACATGTGTATGTATAGTAATGCTCCCCTCAAGAGCGGAAGAGTCAGACAGAGGGCCGGGTGAAAGAGAAAAACATCCATCTTGATGTCTGCCTCTCTGCCAACCTATCAACTATCTCCACTCGGGAGTTAGGAACACAAGATGGCAGTAACTTGAGCCCAATGCTTATGACTGGGGTAGAAATAGCACAGAAGACAGATGTGGCATGAAGAATAGCCTGGAGCGGCTACCTTCCCACATGCAACCCTGCGAGGATATTGCCTTGGGTCCAAGTCCATTTTCTAACACTAATAGCTTGGGCAGTTCAGGACCTGGGTGGGTCTCCTGCATGATGCTCATTGTTATTACCCATTAAGTCAGTGTGGAGGCGGCATGCCACCTGCATCATTTCCAAAGTGTCTTGCACAAATTTGGACATGAGCAACTCAAAGCATTAGATGCATGAAAAGTGACAAACCTGTTTCAGTAAGAATGTAAACCTGTCTACATAGCCCCACCGGCCAGGATTCTGAATCAGTGCCTGGCCTTGTAGGTGACAATGTGAAAGTTCTACACTGACGTACCCATGGCTGTGGGATGGGATGGGTTGCATGTCCAATGCCATAAAGGGTTAACATATGAAAGTCATTCACAACTGGAATCCCAGCTCAGGAGAAGCTGAGGCAGAAGGATCACCACCATTTGAAGCTAGCCAGGGCTACAAAAGAGGAATGGGAAAGGGCTGGAGAGATGGCTCGGTGAGAAAAGCACTTTCCATACAAGCATGGGGATCTGACTTCAACCCTCAGAACCAACACAAAACTGGGTACAGAAGCATGTATCTACATGCTCTGTATTTCTACTGCAAGATGGGAGGCAAAGACAGGAGAATCACTCATAGGACACCTAGCCCGATAGCTGCAGTGGTGAACCACAAAAGAGACTGTGTCTCAAAACAAACGGAAATGGAGAGGCAATACTCAAGGTTTTCCTCTGACCTATGTCTGTATACCATGACATACACATGCCTTCATTCACACAAACACACAAACACACACACACACACACACACACACACACACACCACATACCTACAGAATAGATAGTAGTGGCAAGATTACTTTTCTAATGATGCTAACTATAATTAATACATCACTGAAAGACAAATGAAGCCGTAAAACCATGTTTTGAACATGATGAAGAAAAAAAAAACACAGTGAACAAAATTTAAACTTTTTTCAAATTTCCAATTGATAATTCTTTAAATTGACATAGGCAGCCATAGGATGGTAAATTCCTGAAGGGCGAGGACCATGTTTTCAACATCCTTCGGATACCATTCACATCACTCTCCAGGGTAGTTTCTTCATTTATAAAATATGCAATTAAATTTTGCTGTATTAAAAATAGTTGAGGCTTGGGGAAGGAATCAAGCTATTAACCAACATCCTCTGTACTCTTTTTCCCACTCTGCGTGGTGGGAAAAAGGATTCAGATGTACCCATCACCTTTTCATGCCAGGAAGATTCAGAAGCACTTTTTCAACCCTGGCCTCCTCAGGACCTTGTCATTCTAGGTCTCCGTGTTGAGCCTCAGAAAGAAAGTTAAGTGACTTGCCCTCATGAACCACAGATGATTAACTACTGGTGATGGGATTTGACTCCAAGGTCCACGTGTCATTTCTAAACTGACATTGCTCAGTTCCGGAGGGACGTTTTCAAAGAGCAGCGTACGACAGACCTACAGAGGTAGATTGAGATTATGGCTTTCTTACTGACCAGGTGTGTGATACTGGGTAACTCATTTTCTCTCTCCCTTCTTTGCCATCCTACCTGTCTGTAAAATGACTGAGGCAGATCAACAAGTCTTGCCAGAGCTATCAAGCCATGACTGACTGAAGAGGAAAGGTAAACTGTGAAGGATTACGAAGGAGCTGTTAAGCCAAAGCCCAGAAGGGATCATTTTTAGAAGCTAGAGAACGAACCTGGGCCAGAAACAGGACAGAGTCACAGTCATCCCTACAAATCCCGTTGCCTTGGAGCAAATGCCTTGCAGAGCAAGAATCTTCTTGTGTGGAGCACATCGAATGAGGCTTTTTCAGTAGTGCCCACACTCCTGTGACCATCTGCCCTTTCTAGTGCTCACTTGTCACTAGTCCTAAGGTCCTGGCCCCCTCTGTGGTCAAGTCCATGAGAAATTTTTGGTGCCTACTTAGAACAATGTCCAGGAAGTGTTAGTATCTAGGGATGACACAAGATTTTTTTTCATCTTTTGCCACCTCCAGGCTTCTTCCTATCGTGTGTTTACAACAGCAATAAAACAGCAGTGCCAGGAACCCTGAGAAACACACGAGGTCCCTCCGGAACAGTAGACCCAAGGAGAGTCTGCCAAAGGACCCAGGGCACTACTGCAGAGTCACCCACCTCTCACAAAGTAAATTCCCACATGCAGTGAACTGGGGTCATCACTCACATGCCATTGCTGGGCTGCATGAAGGAGTGGACATTCGTGAGAAATAATGAGCATATTAAGCCCCTTTACCTTGATGAACACTGTTTATTTACTGTCCTCAGTAGCAATAACCAGGCATGCTATAACATTGAATTGAGTTGTTTTAGAAAGCATTCATGTTTAGTCGAATAAATCTATTATTTGTAGTCCTGGTGTTCCAGGAAGTATTATTCCTTCCGGAAAACTGGAATGGAAACCAGTAAGCTAATACTGCTAACTTACATTCAGGAACTCTTTCACTGCTTTCAAAACCCATGATCACAGAGACAGTAGGTGGCAGGGCCCAGGCCTAGAAGGGACAGTGACTAATTAAGTCCTGTCATCCAGCATCATGCTCTAAATGTACTTTCTCCCATGGAGATGGGTGAAAGTGGTAGGAATGTGGACAGGGAATATTTGGCTTCCATTCAAAAAGGACAGTAGGTCAAGTTGACACTTTTCTTTCAAGGACCCAAGTCAAATGCAAACTTGACCTGTTTGGAGGGCTCTTTTAATTTTCTCTTATAACTAACGCTAGAAGCTCTGAAAGTATTCACCACTGTGAACTACTTCTCTTATTTTTTAAACGTCAGGAATTAAAATTTAACTTAGGTCATGATTCTTTACAAAAAAAAAATAAAACACAAGAGAGCGAAGCGAATATAAAAATACATACAGAGTTAGATAGTCATAGTAATGCATGCCTGTAAGACCCCCTCCCTATTCATGAGTCTGAAACAGGAAGATCCTGAGCCTGAGGCCAGACTAGAATTTACAGCAACACTGTCTTAATCTCAATCTTTCTTCTCCTCCTCCCTCACCCTTTCCTATGTGTGCGCGCACATACACACACACACACACACACACACACACACACCACTCAACTACCAGTTACAGTTCTTCTTTTTTTGTTTTTAAATTTTATATGTGGCATTGGGGGCGGGAGTGGCCAGGGCATGTACGTGCAGGGACATGTGAAGAACAAAGGTTGACAGCAGGTATTCATCCTCAATTGCTCTCCATCTTGTTTTCTCACTGAACCTGGCACCCACCTATTCAGCTGGGCTGGCTAGCCAGGAAGCCTCAGAGATGCTCAGTGTCAGCCTTCCCAGCAAGGGGATTCGAGGCACATGTGGCCATGCCTGGCAGGTCATTGTGCTTAGGTGGCAAGCACTTGACTGACTGAACTACCTCTCCAGTACCTTTTCTGTTAGTCCGTTTGCTGTTTTTGTTTGTTTGTTTAAGAGATGGGGTTTTCTATGATCATCCAGGCTGGCCTTGGATGCCAGACAATCCTCCTGACACAACCTCTCAAACTCTGGCACTACAGACGGACATGAGCCATCATGCCTAGTTCTATGCCTCATTTAAAAACTGAATCAAAGGCATATGGAGGTGCGTTTCCATTTTGAGGGGCAGGATCTTACTGTATTACCCACACTGATCTCAAACTGTGAGCTAACTCCTGAGTAGCTCGAACTACAGGTTCATGCAACATGCCCGTCTAAAGTTTCTAACTGAGACCCTATTTCTGGCCGGCATATAAGAGATAAATTAAGAAACATCAGGAGGAAAGGTCCTGTCCAGGAAGTTAACCTAAAATTGGAATGGATAAGTTTAGGCTGCAAGACAAACCCCCAGTTATGCCCAAAAAGAAAAGAGCCTTATTTTCTGTGGATCACCTCTTTCCCTCGCACCCAAGCACTCTTCTGGCCTCTTACCTGACCCTCTCCTCTTCAGCCCTCTTCAGGGCAGCATCCCGCTGCAGAACCTTTAAAATGGCATCTTGTTCCTCCTCTGTCAAGAAGCTTAAGTCAATCATTTTGGAGTGAGGAGTACACAAAAATAACAATGGTAACAAATGTAGCTTGGGATCCCCAGGGGAAAACAGCAAAGACTGCAACCAGGATGATTATAGGATGCCAAAATGAAATATTATCTTATTTAGTGGAAAAAGTCTTTGCCTGGGCTCTGCAAAAGTTTTAGGCAGATGACATCAAAATCCTAAGAGGAAGGTCCCTCGAGGTAGTCGTGGTCTATGGGATGATGAGCAGGTCTCAGGAAGAAGTCACATTCCTTGCTTGTGTCTTCAGCAGCGTTTCTTGGGTGCATACTCTCTGGACCAGCCTTTGACACAGTCTCGCCATGCTCATCACCATCTTTAGAGACAGCCCTGTTGGTGCATCCCTAACCTGGAAGACCATGAGACAACAAACACCAGTCAATGAGAAGCAATTCCTGTCAGCACTGCTCAATGGTGCATCACAAAATGACCATAGGTGTTGGTTTTTGAGCTGATCAAACCAGTTCTGCTGGCTTCCTGAGCTCACGGTCAAAGTGTCAGAGACATGCTTCTACCCAATTCTACACCACGGACAGAGGGTCACACAAAGAGGCCTGTCACTGCTTAACAATCCACCCTAAGCAGTGGAGAAATTCCGGGCTAAAAAGTGATGCTAGAATTCAGCAGGATCAGGGTGAGGCAACTGAGGGGGTCAAGGAAATTTGGGAAATAGAGATCCTAAGTGCTTGCCACTGTGCAGGGAGGAGCATTCCCCCGGTGTGGATCTGACTTCTGCAATGCAGCAGAACTCACCGTGGGCAGAACTAAAATGGCTCAGCTGCCCCTCTGACCTTCACCGGGCCTGGAGTGAAGCTTGTCTTTCTTCATTTCTGAACACTTACCGATATGTACATATAAACCGGGGAAAGGAAGAAAGCAAGTTTCAAAACATCTCATCATCCCAAGTCAGCACTTCTGAGTCACAAGAGAGGTAAGTATCCCAAAGATGGGTGAAACCTGAAGTCACAAGGCAAGACTTTAGAGATAGATGGGTCTTTAAACAAGTCTGGAGCTGCATGTGTGGAACAGATACTCAAGGCCATGTGCTTAATTGCTCGCAGGCCCCTGTTTCACTGTGGGTCTCCAAATGTGAATAACTATGGTGCTTGAATCAGGCAGTCAGTCAGTCAGTTTCTACACATACTGTCACAAAGATACGGCCACCTCAGTTCTTCCCTTTCTTCCCACACAGCAACTTCCTTGCATCCCAAAGGTTGGCAAGGAAATGGAGACTTAGGCCACAGACTTCGAACTGTGTCCGCGGAGAAGCCTTCCTTGTGCTGACATCTGGTTCAGGAAGAAGTTGCTTCCAAGTTCAAGGAGTTGGGACAGGATGAGAAAAACAGTTTCAGTGGTCTCACAGCAGGAATGGGAAGGGCTGCCGCAGGCAGAAATGTTTCCCCAGATCCAAGCTGGGGTGGGGGTAGGGGGGAGATGGGTGTGCAAGCTAACCAGTGCTTGTGTGTAAGGATATTTAAGGGTTAAAACAAAAGCACCTCTTATGGAAGCAAGACAGAGCAATTTTCTGATTCTTCTGATGCAGCATGGGGCTGGAACCTAGATGGGTAGTAAGAAGTCTCCATCCAGTCCAATTGGAAGAGGCTGCCCAGAGGGCCATTGAGACTCCTCAGTACCACACCCTTGCCTGCTCCCACCATTTCAAGTGGCATTTACCTAGGATCTAGGTGACTGCTTCATTCATTCTTTCACTCAGCCAACTGGGAGCCTGGCACTCTTCTGCACACTACAAAGGCGGCAAAGAGCAAGGCAGAAAACGCTTCCTGACAAGACTCTGATCAAATTAAATAATACAAGTCATTCTTAAAAAAATAATTTAAGGCCTAAATAATTAAACTACGTATCATGTAGGAAGGTGACAAGTGCTGTGGAAGAAAAAGATGAAAAGGAAGCCGAATTATCATGTGAGAGAAAGGGGAATTGCTCAGGGTAGGCCTCACTGACATGACATTTGAAAAAAAAAAAATTTGAGAAAGATGAAGAGATACACCATAAAGATATCAGAGCACCCTGAGGTGGGAGTGACAACCACACACTGGCTAAGGCCAGGGCACCACCAGGATAACAGGAAGAGCAAGTCAAAGAGGAAGTGGGCCAGACTGCATTGGTTGTTGTAAGGACTGTCGCAGGTCTGGTTCTCAGTCCGAGATGGAACAGTGCTAAGAGGGGCAGGAAGAGGGAGAAGGGAATCGTTGCTTCCTGGCGCCTCCAACATGCCTGCTGATCATTCTGCTTCCACACAGAATGATGCTGAGGTAGGTCCTCTGCCTTTACAAACAAAGTGAGCAAGCCGAAAGAAGGCTTTTGCCATCAAGGGAGACTGGCATTTGCCAATTGCTTTGACAGAATAGATCGCCCTGCTGTTGGCCTCTCATTCAGTGCCTACTCCTGCACAGACTCCTCAAAATGAGGTGGCAAGATGAAGTGGACCACATTCTCTTCTCTCTTTTTAAATTTTACTTCATACGCGTTGGTGTCTTGCCTGCATGTATGTCTGTGTGGGTTTTGGATCTTGGCGTTACAGGCAGTTGTGATCTGCCATGTGGATGCTAGGATTTGAACCTGGGTCCTCTGAGCTGTCAGTGCTCTCAACTGTGGAGCCATCTCTCCAGCCCCCGTTATTCTCTTGTGAAGCATAAAGGAACCAGCAGCCCGCAGCTGTAAGGCGTTATGCCCTCTAAAGTGCCTGGCACTCTTCCCACACCCTCCCTGTAAGGAGAAGGGTAATGATCTCTGTAGGGAGGGGAAGTAAAAAAAGAATATTTCTCTATTCGTGGGGGGTCACTGATTCACAGAAGTATCCCAGCGGTGAGCAGAAATAGCCCTGTGTTCAGCCTCCCATCCACGTTTTGCATGATGCTAAGTGATTGTTCCATTCTCAGACCCAACCAAAATGTATGCTAAGCTGAAAACCCTTTGCCTTCTTTTCATGGCCCAATAGCTGAAGTGAAAAGTCCTTATCATGGCCTGGGAACCCACACTTGTTTCTTCCTCAAGCTCTTTCCCTTCATAACAGCCTTGCTGAACACCTGTAGTTCCTCTTGTCATTGGGTCTTTGCATAAGCTATTCTGTCCTTCTGGGTCCTGACTTAACTGCTACTTACTGTACCAGATACCTTCTCTAACTGCTCTAAGGCAGGTTGGCATTCTCTGGCATGTCCTATTAGCACCTGACTCAAGACTCTCACACCAAACATCAGTCCATCGCAAACTCAGCTCTACTCATTTGCCACCCAGCTACCATGAGGTAAAGGCTGGGTTTCTAAGAGATTTGTGCACTCCAATAGGGATGAAACTATTTGTAGAAATTAAAGAAATCCAGGTGGAGGGGGTGGAGCTTCTGCTTCACGCGAACGTAGCTTTAGGAGCCAGGAGTGAGAACTGAAGTCAGTGTTGTCCTGGATTCTAGCTCTGGGGTTATACTGTGGTTCGAACGTCACGTGACTTGTCTAAGACTCCTGTCTAAGAATCTCGTGTAGGGCAAGCGAGTCCCACAACTCCTTTCTTTGGGGGAGATTATTAAAAATCTCTGGTAAGGATGTAGGTCATGACACATGATACATAATATGATGGTTTGTTTTGCAAACTTGATACAAACTAGAGTCCCCCGGGAGGCAGGAGCTTTAATTGAGAACTTGCTTCCATTGGCCTGTGGACATGGCTATGGGAGCATTTTCTTAATTAATTATTTATAAAGGAAGGTCCATCCCACTGTGAACCATGCCACAGAACCGCCCACACACATACACACAGGTGGCCCTGGGTTCTATAAGAAAGCAGGATGAGCAAGAACTGCAGGCCAATAAGTAGCACTCCCCCAGGCTCTCTGCATCAGCTCCTGCCTCCATGCTCCTGTTCTGACTCCCCTCAATGATGAATTGTGATCATGATGTAAACCAAATAAATCTTTTCTTCCCAGAGTTGCTTTTGTTCACACAGCAGAAACCAAATTAGGGCACATGCAAAGTCCTAGGAACAGCAACACAGAAGGGAAACTGGAGATCTTTGAATGCAGACTGTTTGATTGACATTTCCTATGTGTCATCCCTGCCATAGCTCATACATGAAAGTGAGTGCTCCTCCTATCAGTTGTCCAAAAATTAAGTTGGGGAGAGAAACCATTACAGCACTTGCTTTTGCTAACTGCAAAGAGGAAGGCTGGATTTGCAGCCCCGACCTCAGTCACCTTGCTGACAAAAACTCAAGTTAAAACCCGGGTAATTATAGACTCTCTTTCCCATCGTGCTGTGTCACACAAAGAGAGCCAGACCCCACCTTCTGTTTTCCTGCAAAGCTGTTGGTGTATCAGATAAGGCCTTGAGCCCCAAGAAAGGGGAGGGAAACTCATGTTAGCAGTGACTCTCACATGATGAGGTTTTCAGAAGAAAAGCAAATTGTTCTGACAGTCCCATGACATCAAGGATGAAAGCTATAAAGAAGGAGGGGGAAGCCCACTGGGCAATAGAAGAAGAACAAAATCAAATATGTCTGAGTTGGCGGGAATGGTGCTTTTCTAGAAATACAATAAAAATAAAAACAAGTTCTGGTCAGTGATCTCTCATCCCCAGTAGTAACACTTTCGTGCCCTATCGTGCCTAAAGCTGCTGCTTCCTAACGCACAGTGGCATTGAAGGGTGAGTGATTAACCCACAGGTGTGCAAGAAAAGCGGAGGCCGGATGAGCAAATCAAAACTCTGCTGTCTCCCTCGAAGCAGAAAGGCCTCTGCTGAATATCCACGTTGTGAAGACTAACACTATTTCACTAGGGTGGAAGGAGCCAGCTCCTCACGGTGGCTCCATTTTACCCTGCCCTCCGGGACCGCGCTTACCTCTCTGTCCCTTCTGAGGGTCCTGGACTGATTTCCTTAAGCTCATTTATCTGCCCATTTTGTAACCTCTGGGCTGTTTTTATATGTGCACTTCTAGATTCTTTATCTGGCATTTTACCCACTTTTGTATTTTTAAAGCCCTGGTGAAGGAGTGCTTATCTTTTAGAGCAGCCACACGGCTTGTCTCGTCATGCTGCTTCTGTTTCTATGTTGAGACTTGTGCATCAGTTAGTTTGGGCACTTGTTTGGGTTAATACTTGGAGATCTTTTCAGAGAGCAGTTTATACTGGGGAGCCCAAGCCTCAGCACTGCCTTTGGATTAGGCTCTGCTACACCTCCAGCTCTTCTGGCTCAGTTGTGCAATTGGCAGAGTCTATATTTTAATATCTCTCTCTCTCTCTCTCTCTCTCTCTCTCTCTGTGTGTGTGTGTGTGTGTGTGTGTGTGTGTGTGTGTGTGTGTAGATGATATGAGCATGCCAAAGCACAAATGTGGAAGTCAAAAGACAACCTGTGGGAGTCATTTTTCTCCTTCCACCACGTGCATCCTAGGGATCAAACTCAGATCATCAAGCTTGACAGCAGGTGCTAATGCCCAGAAATGTGCATTTTCTAAAATGTCTCCACAATACTGTGTCTGTCTGACCAGCTCTGGGACCACTATGAAAGATTCGCAGTAGGTCAGAAATGGCTGACAGCTGGCTAAAGAGTTCGGCAATGATTAAAAGTTGAACACATTCCTTTACCTACCAATTGTTTTTCAGCTGTGGCAAGAGTGAGCTCACAACCCCACACCCACACCCAGTAACAGCTGCATGGTAGAACCCTGACTGGTTCTCTGTGCAGACAAGAAAACTGAGACAAGAAAACGAGTTAGAGAGTGTATCAGGTCGCACAGCTGCCTAACATTAGAGCCAGGACACTCAGAAAAAAACTTCTTTTTCTTACAGGGCATATCCCATTTCAGTGGAAAAACAGATTAGTCAATGAGATGGGCAGGAGTTCACAGCATTCCTGAACCCCCGCACACTGATAGCAAGCGGGGAATTACAGACAAACTAGATTCAATTATTTTTCAGGCTTCATGGTTAAAGGAAGGGAGCGGAGGAGCCAGCTGATTCATTAACTAGGCTGGAATTAAACCCAGAAACACGAAGTTAACTCAACTGGAGCTGCCATTCGCTCAGACTTAAAAAGCCTCATTTGGGTAGAGTTATGTACATTCCCAGCCAGGCTGGGGGTGAGGAACTCTCTCCGGAGGAATTAACGTGGAGTTCCCAAAAGCTAGCTACTGCATCACCTGAGAAACTTCAGAAATTCTAGCTCTCCCATTTGGGGGGAAGGCAGGGCTCTATCAGAATGCTCAGAGGAAATGGGAGGAGGCAATAGAGAGCGGGATAAGTCAGAATAAAGTACAGTAAGACACATAAAACATTAACAGACCCATCTTCGCTCTGTATACTAACATTCTCTTTCCCTGCCCCTACCCACCCCGAGTGAATTTAATGGAACAGGCCAAAGTAGGACCCCTATCTGGGAGATTTTTGTCGAAGGTTCCAGGGGACTATGATGTAGGGCGAGAGAGGAGACCACTGAACTAATTGGTTGTCTTCTCTATCTAAACCCTGCTCCAATCTAGTATATCAGAATGGAGTAAGCAGGCTACCCAGGCACAGAACACGGAGCAGTGCCACCGAGTTCAGTGCACCCTGAGAAGCAATGTCTCCCCAAGTGTGATGTATCCGGAACACAAATTTTAAGGAGATACTAAAGATATTGCCAGGCCAACAGCGACAACTAGCATCCTTGTCTCAAAAGCTACACTGCCCCAGGGCACCTCAGGCTCCTCACCCTTGTTCTGTCCCCACTCATCTCTCTGCTCTGTCCATGGATCATCCCTTCAGAGCTCTGTCAGTTGCTACCATGGACAAGGTCTTCCTTCCTTCTATTTATCCTCTAAACAGATGCTTTTGGAATCCAGTGTCTGCCAGGATCATTCCCTTTGCCCTCGATGTGGGCTGCTGGTGAACATACTGGCTTTTGAGTCAAAAGACTCTTGAGAGAAGATTGGTCTTTTGTGAGTCTTTGGGGACACTCCTAAGGACTCTGGTTTAGCGTCCTGGTCTCCATTATGTCGATGGCAAAACCTACTAGACAGGGTTATGAGGAGAGCGTCTGGCTCTAAGTAAAACAGTATGGGCATAGTGAGTGGCCTGTGAATACCCCTCCACAAGAAGGCCTGACATTTCACTAGCTCCCCACCCCCTTTCCATATTGATTGAAGCATGACTGCCACTGGTTTTCCTCTTACCCAAGAGACTCTCTCCTCCCCAACCCTTCCACCCCATTTTAGGGAGTAAATTACAGGTTTCTATGGGCATACTCATGTAGACCCCACCAAAAAGTCTTTGAGGAGACTTTTTTTTAATCTTCTAAATTTGATTATCTTGCGAAAGGGAGATTATCTATGCTAGATTATCTAGGTAGAGCCAACACAACCGTGGGGTCATTATGTGAAGTGGGGAGGACAACCAGAGAAGCTGGGGTGCGGGCGCGATGCCCCAAAGAACCCAGTGGTAACGGTGTGTTTTGAGGTTTCTGGAAGCTGGAAAAACTAGGAAAACCCCCAGGAGAAACTCAACCCTGTTGACCCTTTGAGTTTAGATCTTACGACTCACTTCATTCACAGTCTGGCAGTGTTTCGTGCCACTAAATTTAGCAGAGCAGGTATGTGTGACTAAATTTAGCAGAGCAGCTATATGTGAGCGCCTCTAAATCCCAGGTTTCCTGGATAGGCCTCTGCGGTTTGGTTTAGTGTTTAGAGTTCTGTTGTTGCTCTGTTTTGTTTTGCAGCACCTCACATACTGTAGGCAAGCAATCTTCCACCTCCCCAGACCCCTTGCTAACGAAATACATCCTCCAAAGCAACTGTGAGAACCAACCTGGGCACTTTTCTTCTCCTTGTCCTGGTGCAGTGGACTGAACCTCTGCAGTCTCCTTCTGCTCCTACTTCCAGCCTCCTTCTCCATCAGTCATGGATTATTAAATAAGCCAATAAATCCAGACCCAGAAGCCCTCACTCTGAGTGAGCTATCCCACCACTGAAATTACTTCTCCTGGAGCTTCCCAGATGCAAGACTCTTTATCCTGGAGATAACACCTTTCCTCTTCTTTCCCCAGACCTCTTCCTATCCCTTGAATCCCAGCCAACCCACTCCTCATTCATTCCCTCCACATCATTGCCTAGTGGTTGATCATACCACTTTCATCATCTAGAACACCTTTCCCGTGTGTTACACAGTCAAACATTCTACTCTCTCAAGTTCCAGCTTGATGATGCCTCCCCCATGAAACTGTTCCTACAGCCCATGTCCTTTCACAAATGCTCCTACCACAGTCTGGCTATAGTCACTCTCACTGAGCCCTTGCAATGTTTCTGCCTTTCTCCTAGGGAGTAAGAAAGAAGGTAGTATTTGGAGTTGAATAGACTCCCACAGCACTCATTTCCCTGAGCTTCAGACTTGTCTGTAAAATAGGCATCATACTGATCTTACTTAGTTGCTGAGAAGAATAAAGCAAATACAGGGTCCGAAAGACTAGTCTTTGCCGGGCATGGTGGTGCACACCTGTAATCCCATCACTCTAGTAGGCAGAGGCAGGAGGATCTCTGTGATTTCGAGGCCAGCCTGGTCTACAAAGTCAGTCCAGGACAGCCAAGGCTACGAGAAGAAACCCTGTCTCAAAAACAAAACAACTTATTCATTAGTGAATGTACCAGCATTATTGTAACTTTTAAATGCAATTCTGGCTTACACGCTCTTCAAAGGAAGGCTTTTCTCCACTTCGTTTTTTTTTTTTTTTAATGACTTCTTGCCCATAACAGTGAAAAAAAATCTTTTAAGTAATAAATAAGGTACTAAAAAGTTGGAAGCATTCCTCTAAGTTTTCTGCCCACCTAGACAAGAATGACGTGACTCCAGATGTTTCAGAGCAGAGGAGAAGAACACTGGATCTATTTTCAACCTCAGTGTTAGAATTCTTTTGCATCCGTGTGGCTGTGCACACTCATGCATGTATGGCATACACATATGTGTAGTGGGGTGTGTAAGAGCCAGACATCAGTATCAAATATCTTCCTCAGTTGTTCTCTTTACTTTTTTGAGACAGGGTTGCTCACTGATCCTGACATTACTGCTCCAGCTGGACCGGCTGGCCAGTGAGCTCCAGGTATCTGCCTGTCTCCTGCTCCCCAACCTGGAACTTCAGGTGTGGGCAGGTGCACCTGGTGTTTTGTTTTGTTTTAATGTAGTGCTAAGGATTCACACTCGTATCCTCACCTTTGGGTGGCAGGCACACTACCACTGAGCCATTTCCCAATAGAAATTTCTGTGTGCAGCATTTTTATATCAATTATTATTATTTATTACAATTCATTCACTTTGTGTCCCAGCTGTGGGCCCCTCCCTTGTCTCCTCCCAATCCCAACCTCCCTCCCTCTTCTCACCCTATGCCCCTCCAAAAGAAATTTTCAGAATCCATCCTTGGTTAATGCTACTAGCCCACTATTTATTCCAGCTGGGTAATGAGTATTGCTTATTATGAGTAGCATAATTGTACAATGTTATTGTGACGTCATAGAACAACAGCCACTGTTCCAGAGCTGGTGAGACAAAATTGTTTTGACCTGTCACCTTTTAAAAGCCATTCCATAGATTCAATGCTTAGCTGTATGTGTAGCAGAATTTCCTTCCTTTAAAAGGTACCCCTAATTAGTTTTTTTAATTAATTTTTATTTTTTTAATATTAATCACAGGTTACTTACTTTGTATCCCAGCTGTAGCCCCCTCCCTCATTCCGTCCCAATCCCACCCTCCGTCCTTCATCTCCTCCCTGCCCCTTTCCAAGTCCACTGATAAGGGAGGACCTCCTCCCCTTCCATCTGACCCTAGCTTATCAACAAATTTCTGTGGTAGGCTCCTGCAGAGGGCCTCTGAAAGACTCTACCCTGAAGGGTATCAAAGCAGAAGCTGAGACTCAGAGCCAAACTCTGGGCAGAGTGTAGGGAATCATATGAAAGAAGGGAACGATAGAAAGACCTGGAAGGGACAGAAGCTTGTGGAGAAAAACATCTGGACACAGGGGTCTTTTCTGAGACTGATTCCCCAACCAAGCACCATGCATGGAAATAACCTAGAACCTCTGCACAGATATAGCCCATGGCAGCTCAGTGTCCAAGTGGGTTCCCTAGTAATGTCTCTGACATGAACTCAGTGGCCTGTTCTTTCAGTACCTTCTCCTGAGGGGTGGGGGAGTACAGCTTACCAGGTCACAGAGGAAGACAATGCAGCTAGTCCTGATGAGACCTGATAGACTAGGCTCAGATAGAAGTGGAGGAGGACCTCCCCTATCAGTGGACTGGGGGAGGGGCATGGGAAGAGAAGAGGGAGGAAAGGTAGGATTGGGAGGAGATGAGGGAGGGAGCTACAGCTGGGATATAAAGTGAATAAATTGTAATTAATAAAACAATAAATAAATAAATAAATAAATAAATGTATCCCTTAAACCACTTCTATGGTGAGAGGGAAATAAAACTGTCCCTCTTTTCTCAGTCTGCTTGGCAGTGTCACAAGAGAAAATCATGAGGTTCAAATCCCCAAACATTGTTTGAAATGTGGTCACCCCGTTACTAGCTTACCGACCGCTTACTCAGGGGTTCCATTTGTTCTGTTCTAAAGTTGAGACACACCATTGCCAACCTCCCTTGGTGAAACAGCACAGGGAGCCAATAAGACCACATAGCCAAAGGCATTCTGTAAATAAAATGCTGCACAATTATGTGTCCCTATTCGCTTTCTAGCGCAGCACGAGCTTTAAGCAGACACCCTTGACTTTGGCTAACAGAAGGGTTAAAGAGCCCTGAGGAGGAAATGAAGGACGCCTTCTTCATCTGCCTTCAATTAGCCCCTAAGATACAAAAGGGGTAGTGTTGTGGCTATAGACATCAAATACCGTTTGAACCCCTCCTTGAAGTCCTGAGAAATATCTGGGTTGATAGCTATAAAGTTCTTTGAGTAACATTCTTGAGTCAGAAGTGCTATTGCATTATGGTAGCTGTTACAGGATGTTAACCAGCAGGTAAGTGGGTCAGGAATTCTTGTGCTCAGACATCGTACTAAACTGATTCCCTAAAACTTCAGATTCCAGCCATCCTCTGAGGGAGTGGGCCTTTGCCATAAAGACACCCTCCTTGTGTGTATGAGAAGGTAGGGGAAATGGCCACCTTTATGCGGAACTGCACTGAAGGCTGATATTAAATGTCAAAGGGAGCAGGGGCAGCTCTCTCGGAGCAGGCCCAGTTTCCCTCAAACTCCATCCCTCCGCTTATTCCCCAGATCTCCCTGACTCAGACCAGTACAATGCCTCACAGAAGGATAAATAAAAGTCCTAATGAGCAAATCTCATGAAATATTCAGCTGGTCTTTTTGAGAAAAACAGCTGGAGATGACCTTAGGAATTCCACCAATTCCCCCTACCACACAGTTTAAAAATAACCAAAGAGCATTCTAGGGAGAGATGGCCTTTCCTTTAAAGGCAATAGTATGCAAAAAGGCATGCTGGGGTCATTAGCCCAAACAGTACAGTCCCCGAGATAAATCTCAAACCAAATGTTCCTATGAGAATCTGCCTCCAAAAGATCAATGCTGCATTTCATTGTGACGGCCACCCTCCCCAGCCATGACACTCAATTATATAAAGGCATGTGGATACCATCAACCCCCTCATGACCCATGTGACCATGAGAAACCTCTCTTCCACTGGCAGAGTTTCTACATTTATCTAGTAAAGCGGTGTTCTCTGACCTAAGGTCCTCTCTCAGTTTAAGGCTCCTGCCTCTGATGTACATTAAATAGCAGTCAAACCTCCAGTGTTACACTGGGACCCCATGTCTGCCCCTGAGCCTTCCTCTTCATTTTTCTTACGCAATGGCTTTCACCTACCTCTCACACCTCTGTTCCTTTCCGATATTCAGCTCCCTCTACTGCAAGTCCACGCAGAACTTCTGAAAGGCTTACCCACCTTTCCACACATCTGCCTTCCTTGGGAAGATGAGACTAGACCATCTCACAAATCACCTTAGCATTGCTTCCATGATGGTTCCCTGGGCTTTGTGTTACAGAGCAGCTGTCTGTTCACTTAGTCTCCACACTCCTAACCTCTCCTGAACGCAAGAGGTATCCTGTCTGACTCCCCAGAATTCCCCAGTGCTGGACCTGTGTCTGCCACTCTATGACCTTGTATCAAATTGCACCAAAGAACCATGTGCATTTCATGTAGTTCCAAAAGGCTAGAACTTTCCTTTTTTTAGTTTTTCAAGAAATGTTTTCTGTACTCAAACAGCAAGAAAGTGGCTTTTCTCTAAGCTTTTGCCATATTAGGAAAAAACATATATAGCTGCTCAGAACTGTGACATAATCTTTGCTGAGGTTGGAAATATATATTACATCTATCCCCAAGAAGCTTCCATTGGTTTCAAACCAACTGAGCCACAGTTCTTTAAAAAAAGCAACTCAAAGCTAAAAATGATGCCCAGCTTGGTGGGTTTCTTTTTCTTTTGCTGAGCCCAAAGGAATAATTATATACTTCTTTTTTCTAAAGATCCTCAACCAAATACTGGAAACTCAAATGACAAGTAGCAAGAAGAATGCAATCTTCTACAGGAAAATCAAAGTGCCTTATTAACCACTAATACCACTAAGGCATGTGTATTGCTATAGAAGATAAAAAGAAACTGTTAATTAACACAGTCCATTAGTTGGATGCGCATTTGGTGGAAGAGTTAGAAAAGAAACAGACGTTTTATCTCCTTCCAATCCCTTTTCATAATATTGCTATATATGAGTTATATATTGTAAGAAAAATAAAAACAAAAATAAAAAACCAGAGTTGCCATCACCTACATTCTGGAGAAATCACTCACGTTCATGGAGACTAAGGAACTTAACTTACATCCATACACTTCTAAGCAATAGAGTCAGAACTTGCTGAGTGGAGCTCCACATTTCCATATGACTCATCAGGGAGAGAAGAGATAAGACAGAAGAAAGAGCCAGGTGTGCAGTGCTCTACACGGGAACTCCCGCAGACCCCTGCAGGGTGCAGATTAGACTGGACTTTCATACCTAGCCCCTCTGAATGCCTAAAATACCCGTTTGTTAAACTAGTCACATGATGCACACAATTTCATTCTGCACATGGCTCCGATTTAGCAATGTCTGTAAAGAAAGTCCAAGTCTGGGTCTAAGTAGGAAGGACAGTGTTGCCATGTCAACAAATTTATTTTTCCTGAATCTTTATAAAAAACAAAAATCCCATTGGAAATCAATCTAGTGCTTTCTCAGAAAATTGGGAATAGTGCTATCTCAAGACTCAGCTATACCACTCCTGGGCATATCCCCAAAAGATGCCCCACCATTCAATAAGGACATTTGCTCAACTACACTCATAGCAGCTTTATTCATAACATCCAGAATTTGGAAACAGCCTAGATATCCCTCAACCAAAGAATGAATACAGAAATTGTGGTCCATTTACACAACGGAATACTACTCAGCTATGAAAAACAAGGAAATCATGAAATTTGCAGGAAATTAGATGGAACAAGAAAAGATCATCCTGAGTGAGGTAACCCAGAACCAGAAAGACACGCATGGTATATACTCACCTATAAGTAGATATTAGCCATATAAGAAGACCAACAGAGTCAATAAATCTGGGCCCAAGGGGGCTTCAGAGACTAATGCACCAACCAAGGACCATGCATGTAGAGGACCTAGAACCCCTCCCTGCTTAGATGCAGACCATAGGCAGCTCAGTCTCCATGTGGGTTCCCTACTAAGAGGAGCAGGTGCTTTCTCTGACATGGACTCTGTTGCCAGCTCTTTGATCACCAACCCCTGGTGAGGGGGTAGGGGGAGGCCTTGCCAGGCCACAAAGGAAGAGGATGCAGCCAATCCTGATAAGACCTGATAGGTAGGGTCAGATGGTAGGGGAGGAGGGCTCCTCATTTATGAGGACTAGAGGAGGGGGATGGGGGGAAGAGGGGAGGAGGGTGGGACTGGAAGAAGATGAGGGAGGGGGCTATAATCAGGATGTAAAGCAAATAAATAATGAAAAAAATAAAAAGAGAGAAAAAATCCCTTTGCACTGATCTAGGAAAGAATTTGATGGTATTAGTCAAACCTTAAAACCTCTCCAAAGGCAGGTACAAGTAAGTGATGTTTACACTGTCTTCAGGTCAGCCATGCTGTATCTAAAGGAAGAAAGGCCTGGGATCTCAACCTTGCTACCAATGACCCTGCTTTTACTCACCTGGCTGGCTGATCACTCTTGTGAAATGAGGTATACCTACCCTAATTTTTTTTTTTATTCCTCATGGGCATAAAATCAAAATGACAAAGTAAATGCCAACAACCCCACCAGACAAAGAAATTCAGAGACAGACTATTTAACCCCCCCCCCCCCTTTTCCTTTGGTTTTTTTGAGACAGGGTTTCTCCGTGTAGCCTTGGCTGTCTCGGATTCACTTTGTAGTCCAGGTTGGCCTCAAACTCACAGAGATCTGCCTGCCTCTGCCTCCCTGAGTGCTGGGATTATTGGTGTGTGACACTGTGCCTGGCTATTTAAACTATTCAAGGAAAAGTGTCACCCTGCTGTATTGTGCAAAAGTCTAAGCACCTTTCACATGATACAGTGATAGTGACAGAGAGAAGAATAATTAGGAAAACAGGATATAAAACTGAACAAAAAATTTTCAGTGTATTTCTGTGTGGATGTGGAGGGGTAGGGTGTGTATGTGTGAGTGTGGGTGTGTGTGTGTGTGAGTGTGGGTGTATTAGGAGTGTGGGTGTTTGAAGCCAGGACCTCAAGCATACTGCAAAAGTGTTTTTCACTGAACTAGAGCCCCAGACCCCTTTTCTTTTTCCTATGCCTCCCTTATCTCCTCCCTTTCTTACAGAAGAAGACCAACAGAGACAATAAATCTGGGCCCAAGGGGGCTGCAGAGACTGATGCACCAACCAAGGACCATGCATGGAGAGGACCTAGAGCCCCTGTTGGTCTTCTCTTTGTGGTTAGGCGAAGCACAGCTGATACAAGTACTAAACAGGAAGACCCCGTTCCTGTCGTCAAGAAGACTGACCCTGAGCAGTACCAACCACTCCCACAGGCACAACGCTGAGGCGCTGCGCTGAGAGCAGCGTGCGGAGGGAGCGTGTGGAAGAGTAAAGGTCATGACGTGAAATCTGGGCTTACCGGAGGTCAGATGGCTCATCCGGGGTTATGCAGGTGTTAACTTGACGAGAGGGAGAAGGCAATGCGTTTGGAAAGGAGCGAAATAACTGAAGACACCAGGGTGTGTTTAAGTGTCAGTTGTGTGATCTGAGGAGGATGGGGGGTGAGGACAAAAACTAGAAAGAGGTGAGGGTTGACGTGAGCTTTGAGCAGGAATAGGCTTTAGACAAAGCACGACTCAACTCATGAGATTTAATGCAGACGACAAGACCCTGGAACTATTGGAGAGGGCAGAGTAGAGAAAAAAAAAAGCTGTCTGTGTCTCCACATAAGAAGTGAGCCTTCCTTGGCCACCATGAGTAATTAGCATGTGTATTATTCCCAGGATTAGAAGTGGGCGACCTTGAGCCTCGATTTTCCCATGGAACTCACAGTGGGTACTGTGAGAGCACGCACACAGGGCGAAGGGAGTGAGATCACCTGACCTTGGCATTGTTGGCCGTGAGGCAGCTGACCCTGCCATCAAGGTGTTCCCGTCTGTGGATGTGGCTAGTCATGTGCCTGCCTCCCCAGACCGCATTTGCTGCGGTGTACCAAGCTTCAAGAATGTAATTAATGAGCAACCTGGACCTGTTCCTGAGGCTGGAAGGGGAGGAGAATGGCTGGAAAGGTTTCAAGATGGTGATTGGGCCTCAAAGTCACAGAGTGGCTTAATCAAGCAGGCCTGTTTCCCTATTTGCAGCCAGTGTTCTGCATATCAGCTGAAACGCCAGTAGGGAGGCTACAAAATAGCCCGGGATGCTTAGGGAAAAGGCCTCATACACAAAGGAGAGCAAGACCTAAGCTAACTGCAGCCTGTGTTTGGAAGGAACTTAGATAACAATTCTAATAGTTACACTTAGAAGAATTACAGGCCTTACTTCTTTCTAGTAAGTGTTGAGTCAACCCTCCGGAATTATCAGAATTTATTTCATATGGAAACCTTCAAATAATATCTAATTCGTCAGGGATCATTAGTCAAAATCCACAGGTGTAACTCATATAATGTAGGGAAGGCATGATGAAATTAAAAATAAAACAAAAAACCTGCTCCATTCCCATTTCTAAGCAGTTAGCAAGCAATGTAGCTAATGTGAGGACAGGATCTGTGAGCATGTTATTCAAAAAATAATCTTGGAAAGCAACTTTAACAAAGAAAATGTTTCCTCCACCACATCAGCTTTAAAGCTAAGAGTGAAGCAAATACAAAGGGAATTGGAGCTCCAGAGCTAGAAAGCAGAGCCACTTCTACACATTTTTCAGGGTTTGTTTTTTGTTTTGTTTTGTTTTGTTTTGTTTTTTGGCATCTTGAACTCATTCATTTGAAGGTATCAAATTTTGTATAGACACTCGTCAATGGAGACATTAAGAGTTGTCTTGGCCAAAACCTAACAATGTTACTCAGTGTCTTAACTATTACTGTGAAGTGACGCCATGACCATGGCAACTCTTATAAAGAAAAACATTTAATTGGGGATGGCTTACAGGTTCAGAAGTTTATTCCCTTATTGTCTATCAGGAAGCATGGCAGCACACAGGCAGACATGGTGCTGGAGAAGGAGCTGAGAGTTCTACATCTCTCAGGCAGCAGGAAAAGAGAGTGACACTGGGTCTGGCTTGAGTTTCTGAAACTTCAAAGCCCACCCACAATGACACACTTTCTCCAACAAGTCCACACCTATCCCAACAAGACCACACTTCCAATAATACCACTCCCTGTGAGTCGATGGGGAACATTACATTCAAACCACCACACAGTAAGAAGAAAGATGTACGCATGCTACTATACTGTATTAACTATACTCTGTAGTGTGTGTGTGTGTGTGAGTGTGTGTGTGTGTGTAGTTTGTATGTAGTGTGTGTGTGATATGTGCATAGTGTGTGTGGTATGTGTGTGTAGTGTGTATGTGTGTTATTTCATTAGTGCTTAGGCTCCTCTAAAGAACGTGGTAATTCTTTCCTGCCTATCTCTCTTCCCCCTCCCAGTCCTTGTCCTGTCCTCTGTCCCCACCGCAACCCCAACCCCTGGTCTCTGCTTAGTCCCCAGTCATTTACATATAATTTTAAAAACTCATCCTGCAATACAAAGTAAGCTGGTCAGGGTGGTTGCTAAGTGGTACCCTCCCCGACGAAAGGATGTTCTAAACAAGGCTTGTTTATATTCAGATGAAGATGAATATTGGGAGGGTGGTAGCAAAACTATATGTGAGGTCACTATTGTTTTGATGAAGATCTGCCATACTTTTCCAGATAGTTCATCCAGGCCACGCTCAATACCATAAGGAGGGTGTCACTGCCTACTCCTTTACTAAAGAGGATAACGCTTATGGCCATTCCAGTATGTGTAGGCATATATGTGTATGTGTGTGTATACACGTATGGATGGATGCATGCATGTATGTATGTATATTATATTTATATGCTATTCACAAAGCTCCACAATACAATTTCAAGTTTTCATTTGAAAAATTTCAAACATGTGACTCAAGTAATACTTAGAAAGTCTGTATTTTTACCCCAGTAGAGAAAGTCCAAGCATTAACACCAAACAAAATCTTCTGATAAAACCATGTCATCTGAAATTCTCATTTCAGAAAAGCTAGCAAGCACTCATTTTGCTGTTTTCCTATCAATGGGGACAATGGACAAGTCTACCCTAAGGACGTGCGAGACTCACTGGGTGCATTTTGCCGTAGAGGGGTACGATTGCAGAACACGGGCGTGTAATACAAAGCCAAAGCCAATCTTAACCTTCTGAAGTTCCTATCTCCTCATTCACAAATGAAGCCATTGGAAAAGATGGTGTGTCTCATAGCAACCTTCCAGCAATAGGCACTCTGACTCGGACTGGAGAAAGAACACAATTCAAGTCACGGCAGAACGGGCTACAACCAATCATGCAGTAACAACTCATAAGCTTAACACTCATTTCATCTCCAATGCCAGAAGAAAGTCACCCGAAAGTGTGAGTTTAACAGTCATTCTTTCGATAGTGCTTAGAGTCGTCCAAAATTAAATGGCTAAAATAAATGACCCAATGGGATCACGCTTCCCTTAACACATGGGCCTTTTGGAGTTCTGTAAAGTTCTCTAACACTCAGTCGAGACCAAGCAAAAAGCAGCAGGAACCCCATTTCATACTCAAACAGAAGTATTATTCACAAGCGTCATCTAAAGCGAGGGCAGTCTTGTGGAACTGAGCCCCTCCAGCTGTGGGGTCTGACATTGTCTGCATGTAGACAAAGCATGAAATGAGCGCACTCAACAATCAGTCTGCGGGAACTGATTGCTCAGATTCGCTGTGGGAAACACACAATCTGGGGTCACAAAAGTGTTCCGTGTTGTGGTGAGAAAGGATTAGGAAAACACATTGTTTTTTTTCCCCCATATCCTTACAACACTGTTCTTGATGATAAACAGGAAACTGGGCATAGTTATTAACATTAATTAATAACAATAAGCCTATCAAAGGCTTTTATAGCACTTAGAATATGCCAGACATTGTTTCAAGTGCTTCGTGTTGATTGTCAGTCCAGCTGCGGTGTGCACACTCTTGACTTCCAAACCACACTGCCTTCTTTAGGAGAAGTGTCCCCACGTGCAGGCAGGCTGCCTGGACCTTTTGTTAGCCCTTGGCTCTTCACCTTTTACTATTGACCTTTACGACTCCCTACCATGGTTCTTTTTCCAATGCCTAGCACAGAATCTTCTCCTAAGTTTGACTGAAATTGTCAAAAATCCCAAGGAAAGGCGTGACTAAGAGCCTTCCCTAAACAACAAGACAGACACTGCTTAGCCACAAAATCTAGGTGTTACACAGCAGATACCTTCACACAACAACAGAACATTTGTTTGTTTGTTTGTTTGTTTTTGAGACAGAGTGTTACTATGTAGCCAAGGCTAACTGAATTCAAAACCTTCCGGACTCTAGGACAGTGCTGGGATTCTAGGGGCACAGCACAACTCCAGCTTGGAAATTTCCCCTCATAAACCCAAGGAGAATTCCTGCCTTTATCCAGAGACCAGCTCTGCAGGGGAAAAGAGACATTTCCCCAGTAAAAGTTCCTGATGAACTCATAAATTGAGACTGCAGTTTGCAAAAGTTTAATAGTGGAGATGGTGCAACACAGCGGTATGAAAATAAAGCTCGAGTGTTCAGGGCTGCTGAACCACGGAATGCCTGAGATTCCTCCTGCCTGATTCTCCCGTGAGGGAGCCAGAGTCCCCAAGAGGAAAGAAAGCCTTAGGACCATGTTGCACAAAAAAATAAGAAAGGAAAAGACACGTGAGGGGGGAAATCTTGTCTAAAGACATAAATTCTCTCTGTTCCACTGACTGTTATCAGATACATACACATGATATATAGAGATATAAATATATATAGTAGATGACCAAGAGAAATCAAGAATTATTGAGACAATAATGCTTTTTCACCTCAATTTAGAAACCAGAATTATAACCATCTTTAAATATTAGCTGACTATTAATACGAGGGAAATATATCATCATAGGATAAGTTTTATTGCATGTTATTTTTAAATGCATACACATTAGAAGCATAGAAATATACCTCAATAAATCTAATTCAGCACGAAAATGGCCTAAGGAGAGAAGTCACATGTAGTCATCTCGATAATGCAGAAAAGACCTTTGACAAAGATCACAAATACCTTCATGATTAAAAAAAAAAAAAAAAACATGAAAAAAATAGGGACAAAAGGGACATACCTTAACATGACACACCTATATGTTTCCTTTGAAATCTTATTATATATGTCAATATGGCACTCCAAGTCTTAAAGCAATAAAACAGGAAGGGAGATTAAAGGTATATAAACATAGAAAAAATAAGTCAAAATATCTGAGACAAGAGACCTCTATGATCAAAACTTTAACACACTGAGAAAAGAAACTGGAACATAGACTAGGAAATGGAAAGAATCCCCATGATCATAGATTGCCAAAATTAATACTGTAAAAGTGCTGTATTGCTAAAATCAATCTTCCAATTTAATGCAATCTCCATCTAAATTCCAATAACATTATTTGCAGAACTAGAAAAAAAAATTCTAAAGTTCACGTGGAAAAGACACACACAAAAACCACAAATAGCCAAAGCAACACCAAGCAGAAAAGGCAGTGCTGGGGCAATCACAATGCCTGGTCTCAAACTATTTTCCAGAGCTACACAGTGATTGTACTGGCTAGTTTTATGGCACCTTGACACAAACTAGAGTTATCTAAAGCAGGGAATGTCAGTTGAGAAAATGCCTCCATAAAATGCGGCTGCTTTAGTCTCTGCAGGACCCCCTGGGCCCAGATTTGTTGGTTTTGTTGGTCTCTTTGTGGAGCTCCTGTTCCCTCCAGGTCCTTCTAAACCTCCTCGCTTCTTCCATAAGACTCCCTGGGCTCTGCCCAAAGTTTAGCTATGAGTCTCATCATCTGCTTTGATCCACTGCTGGGTGGAGTCTTTCAGAGGCCCCCTGTGGTAGGCTCCTGTCCTGTTAACTGTTTTCTTCCTCTTCCAACGTATATCCTGTTTACCTTCTGAATAAGAATGAAGCATCCTCCCTAGGGTCCTCCTTGCTGTTTAGCTTGTTTAGGTGTACAGATTTCAGTATGTTTATCCTATATTATATGTTTAATATCCACTCATAAGCGAGTATATACCGTGTGTGTCTTTCTGCTTCTGGAATATCTCCCTTAGGATGATCTTTTCTAGTTCCCACCATTTGCCTGCAAATTTCATGATTTCCTTATTTTTAATTGCTGAGTGGTATTCCATTGTGTAAATTTCGGTACCCATTCCTCCGTTGATGGACATCTAGGTTGTTTCCAGATTCTGGCTATTACAAATAAAGCTGCTACGAACATAGTTGAGCCAAGGACCATGCACGGAGAGGACCTAGACCCCAGATGTAGACCATGGGCAGCTCAGTATTCAAATGGATTCCCTTCCTAGTAAGGTGCTCTCTCTGACATGATCTCAGTTGCCAGCTCTTTGATCACTTCCCTGTGGTAGGGCAACCTTCCCAGGCCACAGAGGAAGAGGATACAGGCAGTTCTGATGGGACTTGATAGACCAGAGTCAGATAGTAGGGGAAGAGGACTCTCCCTTTCCGTGGACTATGGAAGATGGATAGGGGAAAAGAGGGAAGGAGGGTGGGACAAGGAGGAGATGGAGGAGGAGGCCACAATCAGGACATAAAGTGAATAAATTGTAAAAACTAATATATATATATACATATATATGTATATATGTGTATATTAGAGAAAGAGAGAGAACGAACACCAACCTTGGAAATGATTTTATGGAAAAGTTTCTGGGAAGACAAAATGATCAAAAGGTTATAAGGAAAGAGGAATTTTTATCCACTGCTGGCAGGACTGTAAGCTATGGAAACCAGTATGGAGATTTCTCAACAAACTGAAAATAGAGTTATTTGATTCTGTGATAACCTCCTCCTGTGTCTGTGTATGTGTGTATGTGTATGTGTGTACTATTCTAACATGGAAAGAGGTCCAGGAGAGGAAGGAAGATACCTTACAGGAGAGGGAAAAGAGAGGACAATAGAATACATGTGACATGAAAGCCAGAAGTAGAAATTTGGGGAGGTGGAAGGACCAGGAAAAGGAGGTTAGCAGGAAAGGACAATGAAAGAAAGAGGGATGAGTTAGAACAAAGTGTGACACACATTTGTAGAAATACCATGGTGAAACCTATCACTTTGCTCACTTTAAAAATGAGCAAAAAGACAGAAGAAAGATAGATTAGGTTGAATAATTGCTAACTGGCTCAGAAAGTCATGAGAGACAGAAAAATGGAGGGAGAAGAGGGAGACCTGAGGAAGAGGAGGAGGAGAAGCAGTAACATTTATATATCATCTTGAATTTTATTTTACTTTCCATAATTCCACAGATCTACAGAGCTGGTAAAGAAAACATATCCCCATTATCCAGGTTTATAGACTAGTTTCAATTAGCCCTGGGAATCCCCAGCTGCTTAGAGGACAGCTAAGCAAAGAGTACACAGATTTCTCTGCACTGCTTTCTTTAACCTCATGCAAATCTATAGTTAACCCAAACTAGAGAGATCATCGTTAAAACCTCCTCAAGCAATTCTGTGTCACCAGGGGGCGGGGAGGAAGCAGCATTTAGCACACACAAAACCTCTCCTGCCATCACATCCAAAGTCATGTGGATGAATTAAAGGTATAGAAATGAAAAAGGACTAGAGAGGTGGCTCGGCCATTGAAGTCTAGGCTCACAACTAAAACAGCAAGAAAGATGATGAAATAAATGGGAGGGGCTGGCTCAACACAAAGATAATAAGGACACTACTATGAAAGCCCTTCTCTCCACAAGCCATGTCACAAGAGGCCTTGTCTGGGGCTTACTCATCTCTTCCATGGTTCCTTGCAGTGGCCATGGGCAGCAAAGAATGAAAAAATTAAAAACACCTACTAGATTGAAAGGATGGTGGACTGGATGGTGGTACTGAAAGGGAGGAGAGGGAAGCTGTTTATGGTCCCTGCTCGGAGGTGTTTGCTCTCAGGACTGGGAGTGTCTTAACCTATCCTTACCCCAGGGTGGTAACCCTCCCCCAAAGTGTACAGCTGTCTGACAATATATTTGCTCTTGATGTGTCATGGATCATGAGGAATTCTCTCACAAACACTTTACACATGGCTATCTCTGAGCCCAAGCAGTGGAGATACTGCCTGATCCACAAGGCAGGAATAGAAAAACATGAGGCATGGTCCCGGATCCAGTTTTTAAGAACTATATTAAATCATGTGGCCAAGCAATGACATTTGGGCCTTGATTATGCACCTGGCCTTTGCTCAGAATAGAAACGGAACCATCCATGACTGTGACACACATGGGCCCCTCCCTTGAAGGGCTTGTGGCTTTTTTCTTCACGTTCACATTTGTTTGCTCTGCCTCTGCCTCATGCTCTTGTGTGGCACGCAGATGTGCATAAAAGCAGAAGACTCAAATTTCAGAATATCATTACAAGCATATCCCCTACATGTAGGATTAGAACACAAGGAAACAGAACATAAGGATGTGTCCATGCTATCCATACAGGTGTGATATATCCCCAAATATCAGGAACAATAAAATATGGCTTCAGAAGCATCATAAATTTGTAGTGCCTGATGAGTTTGATCTCTTTCTCATTAGTACATCTTGGAATTGAATAATCTTTTTAACACTTACTATATGCCAGGTACTATATATATATATGATTAAATATATTTTATATATTAAGCCCTTCAAAGAATCACTTCATTAAAAGAAAAAAAAAAGAACTCTTGAAGAGATTTATAGGGCCAACAAGTTGTCTCAGCAGGAAACAGGACTTGCTCTTCAGGCCTGACAACCTAAGTTCAATACCAGGGACCCACATGAAGGTGGAGGGAGAGAACTGAGTCCACAAGGTTGTCCTCTGACATTCTCATGTGTCTCATGTATTTGCAGACCAACACATATGTACGCACATGTCATACATACATGCGTATATGCGTAGTAATGAAATTGGAAAAATTAAGAGTGGCGCACATATTACTGATTCTATTTTACACTCAGTACTATGTCAGCTTAGAAAAACCAAGGATGTAAGAGCTACTGAATCAGAATTAGTGTTCCAAAATCATTCCAACATTACTATCCACTTACTTGGTTATGGAAGAAAGACTGTTACTATTGACACTCCTAGAAATAAAATACATATAGTTTAGATTAAAAAAAAAAAAGCATGCTATGTTGATTTAGGCTGGCCCATTGTAGAAGCTGTTGGTATAAATGGTTTTGATCCACTAAATTTTCTATTCTCCTTGGTTTGGTCTTCTATGTCACAGGACAAACTAGCACGACCCTGGCCCCACCAGCACTTCTGAAGAACTGTATCACTCCAGCAGGTCACTTGGCATTTCTCTCTCGCTTACTTCACTCCATCAAGTGAAAAAGTTGAGTGGAATTTGTCTTTAGGCTCCCTTCCAGCTCTATAACTGTGCAACACTTGTTTCTTCAACCATTTGAAGATGGCCAAAACCTGGGCCATCTCTGCCACGCTAAGTTCATCTGCATTCATCTCCCTCTGCTTCCAGGAGCCTCCTGTGTTCTCTGCATGCTCATATGCTGAGACAAAGAACAAGTTTTAAAGAGTCTCCTCATGTTTAGGGAATCTGAGACGCACTCTAGGGTGCTGGCAGTTCTTACCAGATCATAATCCTACATCTGGAAAGGACCAAGGACATAGAAATCACTTCAGTATGAGATGACAACATTGGGCAGAGGAAACGCTCAAGGGAACAAACGTGTGTCTCCCAACAAAAGACAACTCTGTAAATATTATTCTTGTGGTGAGTTCCAAAATAATCTTCTTTACTTATACTTCCACAGTAGGAAAATTACCTAGACTTGAAAAACAAATTCCAGAAAGGAAGAGCCCTCAAACTTTCCTTGATGGAGCACTTTCCCATTTACTGGGGCTGATGACTGGGGCTTGAGGCCAAGGAATACCAGAAAACACCAAAGTTCAAGCCCCAAGACACCAGGTCAACATGCAGGCATGCAAACGCTAGCTTTATGAGCCTGGACTTACCCTGCTGGGAACGATGATCTCTAAGTGCCTTTCCTGATCAAAAGGGAGACCAGTCCTCTGATGTCTACACTTCTACTGTGGTTCCCTGCTGCACTGTGGACGCAGCTAACAGCTGCTTTTCAACATATCAACAACAGCTCTTCAGATATACACTGGGAGGGCCTTCCACATGCCCACCTCACTGTCTCTGCTCCGGCCTTAATCTACACCTTGAATGGAGTGCCGTGTTTAGCGAGATGCCAAAACTAATTCATGTGGACTCGTGTCTAAACTTGGAGCTCACGAGTAAGTGAATGCACGTAGCAAGAAGCTTTCTCAAATTCTTTTATTTGAGAAAATAAAAATGGGGTGGGAGAAGGACTGGGGATCCAACAACGGGCCACAAACAAGGAAAGTATTTTGTCACTAAGCCAGCATCAAACCTCTCAACTCCTTGTAACTACAAAATACCCATGGCCCCTGGCCCCATTCTCTGGAAATTCAACACGCTGTTCTGAGGATACAAAAGCTGCGAGACAGGAGAATCAATAACCTTGATACATGGACAATACAGTGAAAAAAATTAAACCTAAACACAGTATATAGTTGAATTCTGTAGGACATATTACTGCTGTGAGTTAAATTTATAGTGTGTGCCCAGCATGAGTCACAGGAAATCAGATGGAAAGGTTAGATAAGGAGTAGTCTGGTCCAGGGAACCCTGCTGTTCTCTGGAAGGTCAGACTCAATTATTCAACATAGCGCAACTTACCAGGGAAGCCAGGACACTGGTGTAGCCTCTAGTCAGGAGTAATCAATCTTCAAGTTAGGGGTTAACCTGGGCTCAAACAATACAGCGTCCTCAAACCTAGCTGTTAGGAGCAGTCCAATGCAGACCACCTGACAGCAAGGTGGAGGCAATGACAGCCAAATGCCCCGCACCCTTCTGTGCTTTATTTCATGTCAGGGCCAATCGTTTGTCTCTCTGTGGCCTTTTTAGCCTGTTTAATGCAAAATATCTCTGAATGGGGCCCCTGTGGAATGTGTCGTGTTAAGGGCCTTGCAGTCTAAGAAAGATTATTTTTGTCTTCTTCAGTGTTCTAGAAACAATAAACCAAAAGCTAAAAATAATTTCATATGAGAAATCACAGAAGCAAATTACCTACTAATGATTTCTCTGACCCAAGAATCCTAGTTTTGTATTTTATTTTGGCTCCTTCATTACAAAACACAAACACCCACAAGGAAAAGAACTGGGTGCTCTTCCTGCCAATTTTTGCATTCTAAAGTCAGGGAATTTTCTTTTTCTTCCTTGGGGACTTTGAGTCACAAAATTTCTCAGAGACATGCATAGAGAAAAATTTCAGCCATCTCGGACTTTCATCACATCCATGAAATTTAAGCTGATACATCTCATACCAATTTTTTTATACATCTGTCTTTAGAAATCAAGGCCATGGTCCCAACACTTCCTGTCATGGAAACTGCTCCAACAGGCAAAGAAATTGGCATTTCCACCACGAAGGTCTCCCAGATGCCACATAACTTAGTTCTGCACAAGTGAAAACCACTATTACTGAATGGAAGGTTAGCACATCCGTGACCAGGATCTGGCATGCATGTATTGCTATGCTGTTAGCCTCAGTATCCTCCTTCCATGCAAAACCATTTTGTTTGAAATAACTGTGATTTGAGAAAGAAGTCCAACGTAACTGCACATCTGTCAAAACCAGAAGCTAATGCTTTCTATCATTAGTTAATTTTGCAATTCATTAGAGGAAAAAAAAACAATCAATTTTTTCATCCCCATCTCCCAAAGAGTCAAAAGAGCAAATGCAAATTCTAAAGGACCAAAGAGGACTCTGGAGATGGCTCACTGGGTAAAAGTGTATCCTGTAAAAGCCTGAAGACCTGGGTCTGAATCCTCAGAACCCATACAAAAGCCAGACACACAAAGCAAGCACCTGTAATTTCAGCAATTCAGGAGGAGACAAGAGGCAGAGCTAAGAGAATCCCGAGAAGTTCAGCGGCTAGTTACCTGGTGTAGGAAGCCATAAAACAACTGAAGAGCCCTGTCTCAAACAAAGTAGGAGGCCAGGACTAAAACTTGATGCTGTCCTCTGGCCTCCTCATCTATGTCTGTGGAGCCATTTCACACTGCTTCTTCCAACAGTAATGACACAAGAAATGGCCGTGCTTGTTGAACGCCTAGGTCCTGATTCTTAGCAGGGTCACTAAAATATTGACAGGCTGCCCCGAGGGCTTGACAGCTACATCTCGGAACTGCCGTTTTCTGGGTGACTCTCAGGGAATTGCTTAGCATCTGTGACGATTCGCTTTATTTCAGCTCGGCACCAGCTAGACTCATTTCGGAAACGGGAAAATCACTTGAGGGAATGCCCCACCTCAGGCTGGCCTGTGAGCAAGGCTACAGTGCGTTTTCTTGGTTGATAATTGATGTGGGAGGGTCTAGGCCATTTTGTGCAGGAGGGGAGCAGCCCAGGAATGCTGCCGAGTTCTATAAGAAAACAGGTTGAACCAGCCATGAGGAGCAAGCCAATAAGCTCACTCCTTTCTGGCATTTGCATCAGCTCCTGCCACCAGGTTCCTGCCATGTTTGAGTTCCTGCCCTCACCTCCCTCAGTAATAGATCCTGATGTGGAACTGTAAGTTACAATAAACGTTTTCATCTCCAAGCTGGTTTTGGTCATTTTTTTTTTAATCACACCCACAGAAACCCTAAGATAGCATCTTCCTTGGTAAAATAGCTACCTAAATCACGATGTGAAAATTAGATGAGCTTATATGTACAAAGAGCTTAGTCAGACACAGGTTCACTGAGTAATTATTAGCTGATATGACTGCTCACACTGCTATGTTCTCAGTAGCCCAAATAAAATCAAGCCCCACCCTCCGGAAGAATGTTTGCATTTCTCTTCCCTGCAGTGGCGGAGACCTGGTCCCTGCTTCACCATCTAATCTAGAAAAGCTGAACCTTGCCACCTGCAGCCGGAGCACACTAGCAGGGAGAGCCTCCCTGCTCTTGGAGCACAGCTCATGCCCAGGAGTCTTGGTCGCAGGCATTTAATATTGTGTCCCTAGTCTGTGCACAGCAGTGCATCAGCCTAGAATTTATAGGCCCGTGCTCAGCTCTTCCACTGCACCCTAAGTTGCAATGTCTCCTAAGCGCAATGTGCTGATTGTTTCAAATGATCTGCTTTCTTCTTTCTTGTAGGTCAGTAACTAAGGAGGCAGGTTTTTTCCAGGTGATGAACTTTTACCAAGAAGGGGTGACTTTAGATACGGCTGGTTCTGAAGCCAACAGACAGAAGAGACCACTACTGCCCCTCCTATCCAAGAAGAATAAGAAAGCTTGCCACTCTTGAGTCCCATGGGACCCAGGAATGGAAACATGTACAAGTACAAAGCATGTGCTGTCTTCAGGAAGAGTGGCCTCCTCTGTAAGTTCAGTTAGGTTTAACCTTCTCAATAGAAAAACGACACCACTTGCTGATGCCCAGGAAAGATTCAACCACTTCTGGAGCTAAGCACGGTGGCCTGAGCCTGTAATCCCAGTACTCAGGAAGTTGGAGAGATGGCTCGGTGGGTAGAATGTATATTGTAGAAGCATGGGAACCTGAGTCTGGGTCTCCAGAACGCACAAAAACCTAGACGTGGTGGTACCTGCATGTAACTACAAGAAGGTTGGGAGTGAGGCAGAGGCAGAGGATTCCCCAGAGCTCACTGGCCAGCCCACCTAGCCAAAACAGTGAGGTCAAATTCAGTCAGAGAACAACAGAGGTGGAGAACAACAGAGACAGCCCACATTGACTCCTGGACTTTCACACACAGATGAGCGCAGCTGCACAGACACATACATGCATACCCAGGAAGGGAGGGAGAGAAGGGGGAAAGGAGGAAGGGAGAGAGGGAGAGAATCTTTGCGAGAATTAAAGAAATGTTTTATGTTAGACACGTGACACATAGTAGAAACTCAATATGATTGATAACTGCCCCCAAGGGGTTCACTGTGGGTATATAAAAATGATAAGAAGAAGGTGAAAGCAATTACTGACCCCAGTTTGTCTGGTAATTTAATTCTGCTATTTTTTTTTTAAACTCTGATAGTATCTAAGATGCTATGAGATGGGCACCTTCTCCCACTTCCTTTTCACCTGGATCCTGTAAAGGGCCAGGGGTAAGGCTTTCACCTTGTCCAGCAAATTATCACGAACACAGAACTGTATGTCACATCCTCACAGATCCTCTGCTCCTTTCTCTTTCTGTCCAATTCCCAGCCCAGGTACTAAAACAGAAAGGCCACTTACATTTTCTCCCTATAAGTAAATTGTATCCAAGATGGCACCCAGCAAGAGAAAAAAAAACTAGCCTTAAAGCTTTCACGTGGTATTCTGTGATACCCTTAATTTCTGAAGCGTGATGGATACCCACATTAAAGCTGGAATCCAATAGCATTCTATTAAACTTTGTGGAGCTTAAGCTTCTCTGGATCTAATTTTTTTGTTTGTTTTGGTTTTTCAAGACAGGGTTTCTCTGTGTAGCCTTGACCATCTTGGACTTACTTTGTAAAAGTTGGGTGGTAGTAGCTGAAATTAACCAAGTCCGTCTAGACAAGACACTCATTTTTTTTTCTGAATCATAGTTTTCTCATCTTTGAACTGATAATGCCACCTACCCTATAAAGATATTTTGCATCAAATGATAGATTTTTGTGAAAGCTGTACATCTCCATGCAAACACTGTGTTAGTCTTTTCATTGTTTCCCCCTTTGTTGGGTATAATCTTCGCAACTCAATAGATTTGGTGGTGGGTGTCATGTTTGTGAACCCTCCCATTTTCACTTTGCTTCCAAAATAAATAAAGAAAGAGAGAGAGGAAGGAAGGAAGGAAGGAAGGAAGGAAGGAAGGAAGGAAGGAAGGAAGGAAGAATCAAAGACTCCAACTTTCTCAAAATTTGGGATTTTAAAGCCTAATGTTTATTTTCACAGGATGAAACCTGATTTGGCTTATGAAATGACAAAACCCAATGAAGCTTTGAAGGTAATGTTTCCTGTGCCCATATACATGCTGGTCAAAAAACAGCACGTCACCATGGAAGGACCAGAAGTCTCTCTGAATCTTTGCATACACAAAGCCTAGCTGGAAAATTAAGATGAAGAGGAGGAGGAGGAGAAAACAAATAGTTTGGCTCTGCGCTTTGTGGCAATTCATGTTATGTTGAAGGAACGGGCACACGCGGTCTCAGGTTTCAACATCAAGTCAACTCACTGCTGATAGTCTATCACAGTGAACACATGCAGAGCCGAGTGAGCAAAGGATGAAACACATTCGGTAAAGTTAAGGGGATAAGTGGGTCTGAGCTTCCAAGGTCCTCACCAGGGGAGTCACACAGGAGGCCAAACAAATGGTAACAACATATGTGAAATGTTGCCAACTGAGAGTTCTTTAGAGATTTGGAGCAGGAGTATTTGGGGAGATGGTCACATAGGGATGTGCCTGCTTTCAGAATTTCCAGAAGGAAAGTCGGGTTTCCAAGCATGAACTATTTGTACAGAGTAGATCAGGGTTTCTCAACCTTCCTAACACCATGACCTTTTAACACAGTTCCTCACGTTGCGGTAACCCCCCCCCCAACCATAAAATTATTTTGTTGCTACTTCATAACTGATTTTGCTACTGTTAGGAATTATAAATATCTGATATGCAGGAAATCTGATATGTGACCCACGTGGGGGTTGAGAACCACAGGTTAAGAACCTCTGGTCTAGATTCAGTGAGCTGTGCTTGTCATTTAGGGTAAAGGGAATCCTCCTGGCATCCAGATGCCAGCCCAGGGCCAACATTACAAGTAAGGCCCCTATATGGATGAGCAATCTCGGGACTGCTAGATCAATTCTTTTCAACTTCTATGGGACCAAAACCTTACATTTGCAGTTAGGAACTGTTTGTTGGTGGGCTGGAGAGATGGCCCAGGTTCTCCCTGTGGCCTGAGTAAAGCATACTGCTCTTACAGAAAATGCAGTACTGGACCCAACTTCTGTTCCCCGTATCCGTTATCAGGTGGCTCAGAACCACCTGTAACTTCAGCTTCGGGGGACCTAATACCTCTATCCTCTGTAGGCACAATGTCTCCCATACACACACAAAATGAAAACAAAATAAACTGTTTTAAAACATAGAAAGTCTTATAAGAAGCATAACTCAGTGCTTCCAAATATCTCTATGCTGTGTACTTTCCCACTGCTGGTCTTCAGTGCTGGAAATTGAGGAACTAATAAGCTCCCTGAGGCCTTGCCTCTAGAAGCAATCAGACCAAGAAGGAAGATAAAGGAAGTGCATAAAATGATGACACAGCGCTGGGTGATGACGCCAGAAAAGAGGTATGAGGCTGAAGCGTGAGCCAGCCAGAGGACAAGACCACCCAAGGCAGGGGCCAGGAAGGCCTGGGAAGAATCACCAGGCCCTGGGGATTTTAAGACAACAGAGTAAGAGAGAGACTGGCCAGAAAGAGCTTGGCACAAGGAGGTAAAAATCCACTGGGAAAAAAAAAATGCCATCTCAATGGTGTAAACCTCTCCATGGTCTTTTCCAACCTCCCTGGCCTCAGCTCCCGACAGCCTTGCTTTGACTGTACTCCACTGGCCACCCTGTTATTTCCTTACTGCTTTGAACACTCCAAGTGCTATCCATCCAAGGCTTTTCCTCAAGCGTCTTCCTTTCCAGGAAGTGGTTCTCTCTCCCACCTGGCTGCCCGACCTCCGCTCCATCCTGGCTGCTAACATCATACTGCACAATGACAGACATCTGCCTTCTCCCACTGAGCTCTGAGCCGCAAACAATTTCTGGTATGCAGAAAACAGTATTTGTTGAATGAGTTAATGCAACCCTTCATCTGATATTTACCCCACTAGGGCTGTTGTCCATTTTATCAACAAATAGTCAGAGTTTAATAACAGTTTCAATGAACTGCCGTTTTATTATCAATGAAGAACAACCAGTCATACTGCAGTTGTGTGTTAATCTAGAATTGTATGCATGATTCAAGGACCTGAGCATTCCCACTCACATTTTATCAGTCATTAATGCCTTGGTCCCTAAGGAAAGAGACCAATGCAGAATCTATCACAGGACCAGGTCTATGCTTGATTAACACCCTTAGGACATGGGCTTTGGCCCAATTAAGAGGTCAGGCCCAGCGGTTTAGTAGTCCAGCGGTTCCACATGGGCGCCTCTAGAAGCTTAAAGTGCCTGCCTTGTACCCTGTGCCCCGAACATCAGCCCAAAGCTTGCTTTCAGTCTCTGGCTTCTCAGGGAGTGATCGTGGGGAAAGTCTGAAAAGGAAAGGTACAAACAAACAGATCCACCCACACTCCTTACTTCCTCACACCACAAGCAAACAGCTGCGCTCAGTTCCACGGCGGGGCATCTGTCCCTGGCAGGATGTGACAGGTGGAGTGCACATTTCCTCCACACCCTTGGCTCCTGCCCACACTTTGGTTCCTTCAGGGAGGCTCAAGTAACCAAGGCTAACTCCCCAGTGGCTTTCCCTAAGGAACTCCAGGTATAGGTCAGGTTCTCCCTGTGGCCTGAGTAAAGCAAGCAACACTCGGGAAAACATAAACATGGTCCTAGAAACACACAAACACACACTCGTAATATGCTTGTGTCTTCTCGTTACTGCCTGTGGAGAAAAGCCACACAGGTTCATGCAGATGCCCACTAGTGAGGGTCTGACCACCTGAGTCTCCCTGTTCCTCCTGCCAAGGAACCCAGAAGCAGCCAGCCACAACAATGCCCACTAAGCGTAAGAAACTGTCCAGGGCACTGACCAAACTCAGCACGCATTGGGGGTCTAATCATAGAATCTTCAACTTAATTCTAGAGATATGAAGAGGGGCTTTAGAGACTCTTTCTGAGCTTAAGCCTCGATCATATTGCCAAAAGAACACCTGTGCTCCTTATTTAAAATAGTAAATTGTGGTACATTTACACAATGGAATCCTACTCAGCAATTAAAAACAAGGAAATCATGAAATTTGCAGGCTAATGGTGGGAACTAGAAAAGATCATCCTGAGTGAAGTATCCCAGAAGCAGAAAGACACACATGGTATATACTCACTTATAAGCAGGTTTTAGACATACAATATAGGATAAACATACTAATATTTGTTCACCTAATGAAGCTAAGCAAGAAGGAGGACCCTGGGTAAGATGATCAATCCTCACTCAGAAAGACAAATGGGATGGACATTGGAAGAAGAAGAAGAAAACAGGAAACAGGACAGGAGCCTACCACAGAGGGCCTCTGAAAGACTCTATCCAGCAGTGTATCAAAGCAGATGCTGCATAAATAAACTGAAATTAATATAAAAATTTTAAAAATTAAAAAAATAGCAAGTAAGGGTTGGAGATGCAGTTCAATGATAGCCTGATGATTTAGCATGTGAGTGGCCCTGAGTTCAACGTCCATTCAAAAAATAAAAATAAAAAAGTTATTTTCACATACATGCATACACACCATGCACATCAATTGATGACTAAATGAAATAAAAAATAAACTTAGCATATATCTACCTTTTTTCAAATAAAATGCTTGAATATGATTCATATAAATTGAAATATAGGGACCATCAGTTTTCAATATGCCATGCACCTTTTAGGGGCAATCTTGAATTAAATAGCACTATCATGTCTACACATAATATTAACATCAAAAAAAAAAATCTTTAAAACATGATGCCTCATCTGTACCTACAAGTTCAAACAAGTACACTGGTCAACCTCAAGGGCGTCCTCCATCCTTTGGGGTGTGAACTGTCCCAAAGAGACACTTAGTCATTTCATTCACGATATAGTGAAACTTTCGTTAAGGCCTTGCAGCCTTGGTGATAAAGGGGTTTTCAGCCTGAGTTTTACTTTTGGCTGTCATTTTACCACATTAGAAGCACCTCCAGCCATAACTGCCTTCTGTGTCAACTCGGAGGTCTCTCCATGTTCCCATCTCAGATGCTTCCTTGTCTCCGTGCTTTTGAAGGTTGCATGTCTGGGTATCTGTTTTCTCTACTTTGTCCCCTTCCCAGCCTAGCAAAATGCCACTCAGCCAGACCTAGCTCACCTGTACATCCCAGCTTTTCTAGGTAGTTGCTTCCTCTGCAATCTCGCCATAAACTATATTTATTTTTTTTCCCAAAGCACTCACCACCTTGTACCATGACTATCCCTTTCCTGCTGTCATCCAAAAAGAACAAGAGAAATGAAAGAGGACAACAGAGAATAAAGGAGAGGAAGGAGGACAAGGGAATAGCAGTCAGTAAAGCACAGCCCGCCTGAATTCAGATTCCAGGCACCCTCAGGAAAAAGCTCAGTGTAGCTGCACGCAGCCCTAATCCCAGCCTCCAGGATGTAAAGACAGAAGAACCCCAGTGCTTGCTAAACAGCCGGCCTCACCAATCCATGAGCTGCAGGTTCTGGGAGACAGCCTGCCTCAAAAAACAAGGTGGAAAGTGATAGAGGAAGGCACCAGATGTCGACCTCCGGCTTCACATCTGCGTGCGCACCCATGTGCACAGACACATGCAAACATCCACACACACAAGAAAACAGAAGGAAACCGACACTGGTTGACACTGCTACCTCCCTACCCATCTCCTGATCCTTCCTTTTCTCTGTCCTATCTTCCTCCCTTTCTCTTGGCTTCCTTTGGCTGTTGGGAATGACGACGGGAAAGTACTACTCATGGTCTGATATGTGCAAGGTACAGCATTACCTTAATATATTTTTATCTTACACTAAGAAAGTATAAAGCAGTTTTTCAGGAAAGGAAACAAACTTGGAGAGATAGTCACTGCTCAACTGAGCAACTAGTAAATGGATCCAAAAGGATACCTGACTCCAAAGCCAAGTTCTGTTCTCCTGCCAATTGGTTTTGTGGGATACATGGGCTTCCAGACTCATATTTGACCATGAACACCAAGCAGAGAAACTTTCTTTACTATAGCCTCTTCTCCTATCATGTTGCTATATATATCACGCATCAGAATCCCAGCTTCTCTCTATCTATGGGTATACCTCAAAAATGTCTGCTGGCAAAGTGTCCCAGGATTCTAGTAAGACCACAATGGTTATGAATGTGATGTGTGTTATTTCTGAGAACTCTCCTTCCAAGATAAGCAAGAGACTGACACAGAGTGTGTACTTGGCAAACGATAGCTATTCTGGGGACTAGAGTATGACTAAGCAGTTAAGAGTACCTGTGCTCTTGCAAAGGATCTGGGTTTTATTCCGAGCACCCATATGGTGGCTTACAGCCATCTGTAACTCCAGTTCCAGGGGATCTGAGGCCATCTTCTGACACCATGGATACCAGGCACACACATGGTACAGTCATACATGCATGCCGACAAGACACTTATACACATAAATAAAAATTAATAAATCTTAAATTGATATTCTGCTTATCACCATGTTCTGGTTATTATCTGTAGCATCACCAAAATGAATGGGGAGGAAAAAGAAACAATGTTTTCTCTTCTAAAAACCATAGATGACACAATCCACTTAATGTAAACAGTGCTATTCTTAACCTCTAAGCACATCGTATTAATTACCTTATTCTGGAGCAGTATTGATCCTTTTTTAATATGAGGCGGGGGCATGTGCACACACGTGGAAGTCAGGAGACAACTATCAGCAGTCAGGTCCCTCCTTCCACCCTGTGAGGCGTGGTAGCAAACTTCACCTGCTGAGTCATCTCAGTGGGCCCAGTATAGATTCTCAAGTAGGCTGCCAAGTTGCTGACTCATCGCTTTGTAGTTTATTGTCACCCTAGATATTCCCTGAACGTTTTAATCCCAATTATTATCATCTCTCTATAGAAAGTTTTCCCAAATTTTTGCAACACGCCCATTTTCAAGTATTCCCTTATGTAGCCTCAGCACTATACAAGCTATGAGTTCTCCTTCTGCATCTAGAGCTCAGCCTGTGACCTCCTTCATCCACAAGTGAGAGGACAGGATGCCGGTAGGATGCAGATAGGTACCAGGTACTTTAAATTTTCTTCTGATGGTCCAAACCACGGATTCTGGGGTCAGAAGGCCTGCGTTCAAATCTCTTTTCCTTCACGTGTTAGCTATGTGACCCTGTACAACTTACTGGGCCTCAAGGAGATAATGTGCCTTGCTGCATTAGCAACCCAACACACCCCAGCTCAGCTGAAATGCTTTCACAGAAACTGAGGAAGATGAATTCTACATAACCAATGACAACACCTTGAAAACATCGACGCAAAGACTTATCGCATTTGCTGATTGAATGTCTGTGGTTTTAATTGCTCATGAGTTACCTTGAACACATCATACTGAAACTAGTTAAATCAGAAATGGCCCCAGATCAGTCTGAAGCAAAGAGGGTTTAAGGGATGACTCTTGGCCAACCACTCGGCAACAGCATCTGTTTTGGTTGGTTTCCATTACATACACAAACTTATCCAAGTCTCTCTGCAACCTAGTGAGGCAGATAGTGCCATAGTCACTCCAGGGACACACGAAGATTATAGGATATGGTAACAAGTTAGGATTTGGGGATGCATTCCCTGAAAATCCCCACAATGACAAAACTGAACCAAGCTTAGCATACATTTGGAAAGCATCAAACTGTACTTATAAAATTCAAATAACCAGTGTAAAACCGACAGCGGTAATGAATGTGCCTTAAAGAATCCGGCCTGCCACATCTACCTTCTTCCCCACGCAGTTAGTTCACTGGCAGAGGGGGCTGGAGTGGTCAGAGCACAGATCTGACTGAACAGCTTCTTCTGGTCCGGGCTCCAGCTCATGCCCTCAGCCTCACAGGCCTGTGTTTTAACCAAGTGACTCAGCCAGTGGCAGGAAAACCCAGGCGCCTGTGGCCATGAGTAATGGCAGCATAAAACACATCTGTCTGATCTGGGGCTGATGGTGTCAGTTCAGTGCTGTGCAAACCTCACAGTAAAACAATGCTTCCATAAGGGGGGAAAAAAAAAGAAGAGCCTGTTTGCCCAGAAACCAAATTGATGCTTTTCTATCTTCTCTAGCTCAGAAGTGTATGGAATTGCTTACAAGGTCCTTCTATGCATGCATGTGGGCCCACATTCCTGTGCTTCCATACATGCTGGGTATCCACCCCAGGTCCTTGTGCACACCACCCAAGCACTTCGCCTCCGAGATCGGTCCCCATTCCTGCAACTACTTCTTAGTGAATCTATAGAAAGACAACTCAGGAATAGGAAACCGAATCACTCAGTAGTTACCAAGTATAAAGTGTGGTGTTAGAGGCCAGAGAGATGGTCAGTGGTTACAAGCTCATCTAACAGGCATGAGGAGTTAGAAGGCTCAGAACCCACATAAATGCTGGGCAGACACCAGCCCCAGAAGCAGGAGAGAGGGGATCTCCAGTTGGTTAGTGAGACTAGTCATGTCTGCAAGCTCTAAGTTTGATTTAGAGAGCCTGCCTCTTTCAATACAGTGAAAGAGTGATTGAGCATGTTTTCTGACACCAACCTCAGGCATACACATGCATGTACACCCTCATATATGTGTATCACACACACACACACACAAAATGGGGGTAGTAAGAAAATGCTTTCATTTTAGCCATATTTTCTCTCAATCATTGATGAGGGATGATGCCTACTGTAGATTTGGAGGTTTGCATTCATAAAGGAGTCACGTGAGAGGCACAGCACCATGTTTCAGCAGAGTGATTCATTCATTCTTTCACTTGTTCACTTACAGTTTAATTTAAAATCCTCCACTGAGTTTCTATGGAGTGCCAGCCTCAGGGTGCAGCACTGAAGAGCCCAGCCTGAACCCTCAGAGCCTCGGACTTTTCCTACATCCCTGCATTCCTGTTCTGACCACAGCTGCGCTTCTCAGCTGTCTTCTGTAGCCTCTTTTCACTCCTCCAGTGCTGGCCTGGTCAAGAGGGGTCATGTGCCTCTTCCATGTTCTGCAGAAGTTCTTGCACATGGCCAAGTGCCCGGGGCACTACAGGGAAAACTCCATGCTTAGTGACTTAAGCAGCCAGTGCTTACCGAACCGCATGACTTCATTATGATTTTTTTAAACCCTGCTTTTGTTATATTTCTATAGACCTACCATTCCAAAAATTATGCCCCGAAATGTTTTTTCCTGCCAACATTCTGAGACATTCTAGGCTAAACAGCTAAAGATTAAATAACTAAAAACAACGGCCCTCTAAACAACGTGTGAGGAGGGGCCAGGTGAAGACTATCACCAAAGACTCACCGAAAGCTCCAGGCAACAGAGAGTGGGAGTATTTTCCGAATAACTGAGTCATTTGAGACACACATAGAAAATAACCCAGAATCAAATTTTTAAGACTGCAAGGACTCTCATTCAATCCAACTCCCGAACTGTTTAACTAAAGAAACAGGTTCAGGAAGAAGGAGAAGGATAGCCAGGCCACATGCTTCTCACAGTAGGTCCCATTTGTCTGTTCCCCAGTCCTGCAAAGAGTATAGCGCATGCCTGAGACAGCCCCCCCTGAGGTCACACTCATAGCTCCCAGTCCTCACCAATGTGCCGCTGCCTTCCAAGCCGCTCTTACTGTTAACTGCCTAGCATGCCTTTGCCTGGCTTAGAGAGCTCTCAAAAACCCCTGCACAAATGCATAGCTCCCTTGAAGGCCAAGTCTGCCTTCACTCCATAAGACGAAGTGTCTTCTCACCTCTCTGTTCAGGACTGTGATTAAGATTAAGAACCGTTAGCCACCAAAACACTCCTGGATTCTTAATTTTAAAACAAAAAGGGAAGGAAGGAAGGAAGGAAGGAAGGAAGGAAGGAAGGAAGGAAGGAAGGAAGGAAGGAAGAAAGGAAGGAAGGAGAAAAGGAAAGAAATTTAAGCTTAAATTCCATAAAACATTTATATTATAATTAAGTCCTATTGAGTCAAAAGTTGGATCCCACCAACTCAATCTGACAAAGCTCTTGAACTTTCTATATTTAGACATGTTACTAGTATGCACACTTGTGTGTAACTCAAGGAATAAATAATAACTAACATCTAACACTTGGTTCTCATGATGAGTGACAAAGTAGTGATATAGTTTGGTTCTGAAATGTCCCCTGAAGGTACTGCGTGTTTGTTGACACCCCTGAAACATACTAGAACTTTAAAAAAGAGGGATAAGGACTAAAAAGATGGATCTGTGGATGAGAGCACTAAGAGGGGCTGGAGAGATGGCTCCGTGGTCAAGAGCACCAGCTGCTCTCCTGCAGGATCCAGGTTTGATTCCCAGAACTCGTCAGACAGTTCACAACCATCTCTAACTCCAGCTCCAGGGGATGCAACATCCTACTCTGAACTCCAAGGGCACCGGGTTTGGCTCCCAGCACCACACGGTGGCTCACAGCCTTCTGTAACTCCAGTTGCAGTGGCCCCAACCCCCTCTTCTAGCTTCCATAAGCACTGCCTGAATGTGGTGCGCAGACATCCACACAGCCAAAACACCCACACATAATTTTCATTTGAAAAAGTAGACAATGGTAGATGGACCTTAAGACCCTGAAGGCATTATTCACCTGCAGAGGAAACTGAGGCCCGAGATCCCTCTCCTCTGCCACACATTCCCACCATCCTGCTCGACCTTACCACGGACTTGGAAGCAACAGAGCCCACTGAGCATAAGCAGAAACCACAAGCCAAGCAAACCTTGTCCCCTTCACTAGCTGACGGTCCTGGGTGTTTTGTCACTGTGATGGAAACTGGCTAACATAGGGTGGTTCGTCCTCTCCAATTTACAACAGGGGAAACTGGCTCAGGGAAGCTTCCCATTTTGTCTGAGGTCACATGGTAAGAACCTCAACAGAGGCAAGAGCAAGCTTTCCCGTTGCACTTGAGACTTTTAGCAAGGAGGAGCACAGCTGGGCCCTGTAACCTCAGCAGCAGCCCCACAGCCTGAAACTTCTCTCTGCTAGAAACTGAGTGATTAAGGGGAATTAGAGGGCAATGAGATGCACTGGGGCCCATGGTGCCATTAACCTTTATAATTCTTTAAGAATTTATCATTCATTCTCTCTATTCCTTAAAAACAGCCAGATGGCGGCTGGGCAGTAGTGTCACATTCACAGAACTCAAGAGGCAAAGGCAGGTGGATCTCTGTGTCTCTGTGAGTTCAAGGCCAGCCTGGTCTACAGAGCAAATTCCAGAACATGGAGGACTACTTGGAGAAACTGTCTGGAAAAAAAAATAAAAGCAAACAAACAAAATCAGTCAGATGGCTCTTAACTCTGCTGGGAATTCAGCCCAAACTAATCTCTCTGTGTGTGCGTGTGTGTGTGTGTGTGTAGAGAAAAGACTTGGAAAACTATATTCCAAGTTTTGTATTTGCTATTTCTAAGCATAGATGTATTAATTTTCTTTAACATTTCTAGTAGTATTCTGTGTTTATCTTTTTCTACAATCAGTATGTACAGTTTAGGTAATAAAAAAGAAACAAAAAAATTAAAAAAACAACATTTTTATTTTTAAAACATATTTTTCATTATGCAAAGCGGGTTAAGGGCTTGCCTCTCCCAGGGATTTAAGAAGCTGGATGACTGTGAAGTAGAGACTGGAAAACATACATTGTTCTCTAAGCCTCCCGACCAGCGGCTTCGCCCTGCTTCTCCATCTGGGCTCCCCTAACCACTATTCTGCCTAAATCTTAATTTAACCCAAATATCCTTTGGGGGAAACTTTTGAAATTCATTTGTCTTATTGCCCTTGTGTAATTGTGTGTGCATGTGTGTGCGCGCACTCGCACAAAGGCGCATGCGCACGCTATGGCATGCATGTGAAGATCAGAAGAGAGCTGGCAGGAGTCAGTTCTCCCTTGCCACCGTGTGGGTCCCGGGACTTGCACTCAGGTAGCGGGACATGTTGGCGAGCACGCATACCCCTGTGTCATCTCACTGGCTCAGCAACACTTTTAACGGACAGTTAGGTTAGGATGAAAACCTCCTGCGTCGTGAAAGCAATGATCAGACTTGCTGGGGCTGACCTGTGCCCATCTCCCAGGAGCACTTGGTCTCCTTTCCCATTAGGGATTCTTCGATAAGGAAATTTGGGGCGCTCTAAAGCAAACAGCACCATCTTATAGGCCCCCTCCTCTTCTGAGAGCATGGTCAACCTTATTAATATTAAATCACTTTTCAGGTAAGTTTTTTTTTTTAAGTCAAAATTTTCTTTGTGTCCTGTTTCTTTTAAAACTCTGTAAAACAGGTGTAAATTCTGGCTAAGGAACTTTGGAAGTCACAGGGCACAGGGCACAAGCCACAGGACCTCCCTTGCCCAAGAAAGAGCACCCTGAGACTGGCATCGCGGGACTGGGGGTGAGGGCTCAGGCTGCCCCGCCCACTACTGCCTTGCTGACCTCTGGGCAGCAGATCACTCTGTTACAAGGTGCTAATTCATTCATTCATTCCACAAGTGTTTACTGAGTAAAGCCTGGAATGAGCCTCTTAGGGGACAGAGGGATCATTCACAAGCCAACCGTCAGGGCTAACGGATCAGATGCGGACAATCAATCTTTCATTAGACCCCGAACCATTTCTAGCGTAAGGCAAACAGAGCTCCTGCCCTGCCCAAGCAGTAGCAGCTGAGCGGTTCAGGCAGGCCTTCTGCAGCAGGGCCGCTGGGAGAGCGGCACTGTCAGTCCTCGGTTCCCCCAGAAGGATGGACATTGCTGCCCAGAGATGCCAACAGGCCCTCTGAGATGCTGTGAGGGTGCCTGGCACTTACTGAGAGTTCAGTAATGCGTGCTCGCTCGCTCGCTCGGTTTTTACCTGACCCAGTTTGTCTTTACAGAAAAGCACGAAGCAGTTTTAGAATTAAAAAGTAGATTTGAATCCCAGCTGCGCCAATGGTTAGCTATGAGAAAAACCAATCTTTCTGAGCCTCGGCATCTCTGTTGTAAAACGAGGTACTGTGTACCAACCTTATGAGGCTTGGGGAGAAGCTGGGGGCGCATTACACAGAGAACAGTGTCTGGCCCATCACAAATGTCCAGTAAAGAGCAGTCAGCGTCGCTCCTCCCTCCTCTCCTGACCCTCTCTTCTCCTTCCCGGACACGTAGTGGGTCCCAGCATCCGATTTCAAAAGGGTGCCACTCCAGGAATGATGAGCGGCAGGGCGGCACAGGCGCAGGAAGTAGTTGGGGTGGGGGAGGCGGGTGCTAGAGAGCTACCGAAACTCATTCAAGACCGCAGCTGCTTTCGGCTAGCTCGCTCTGCCTGGCCGCTCCATCCTGCAGCCTGCAGGGACTAGCATTCTAGCCCGGAAGGACCCGTCAAAAGGAGAGAGAGCTGGACCGCAGTTTGGACCCATCCTGCCCCCCATCTTCCCATCCCCCCCTCCCCCCCAGTGTCTGTCAGAATCCCGCCGGGCTTCCTCTGCGCGCCGTTACTAGGCTGTGGGGTCAGAAAACTATGGTTCAAAGGCTGTGTCTGGGCTTCCCTCTGAACCCGGAGCCCACAGCCTAGAGTCACATGCTAGCCCTTGCTGAAAACAAGAACTTTTCAATGATGCAGGAAACGGAGCCCCTCGCAGCCAAAGATCACTTCTAGAGGGAGGAAAGGGAAAAGGGAGGAGGCGTGATGAGGGCAGAGAGACCCACTTCCTACCCCACTTCCTACTGGCAGCTGGAGTCCTCACACCCAGAAAACAGCCGTCTTTGCAGTGTGAAGCTGGCAAATCCCACCCCTGTGGCTTAGCCCGCTCCGAGAAGCGGGCGGTCTGCTTGGGTGGAGAGAAAACTATCCCGCAACGAACCTGATGATTTTCGAAATAGAGTTCGCGGGTCCCCTGGCTGCCCCTCCCTGCGAAGCACCTGCGGAAAAGACCCAGCCTCTGCCGGTCTTCACCTGAGCGCCCTGCCGGCGATTGCTCCGCAGCCAGGTCCTGCTGGCCTCCAGCCCCAGGTCTGGGGTCTGTCCTTCAGAGCACCTCCCACCGCGACCGCCCAGCATAGCCCCGCCTACCTGGGGTCCCCAGCTTCGCGGACGCACGGCGGCCAGGGCACCAGCGGTGAGCCTCGAGGGGAAACTGAGAAACGAGGCTCGTCGACCGCCAGCAAGGACAGCCAAATATCCCCCTCGACACCAACTCCCTCCAGCTACACCGAGAGGCAGAGCGGGACCGGAGAGCAGCGACACGGCTCTCCAGGTGACACGGCGGGCAGGCAGAAAAGTCCCACCCAGAGCGCGCGCCGCGCCTCCACCCCAGCCTCCCTGGCCGCCGCTTGGAGCCCGCGCCCCGGCTGGCCGTACCTCCGCGGCGAGCCTCCCGGTGGTCAGGCGCTGGCAGCGGATTGCGCCGCCCAGGTGTCGCCCGCCGCTGTCCGGGGAGGGCCGAGGGGAGGGCAGCGCGGGACCCTCCTCGGAGCGCAGGGCTCGCCCCGCCCGCCCTCGCCTGGCGCACCGCCTCCGGCGCGCGGGTCCCGGCGCTTCCCTCGCGCTCCCTTCCCCGCCTCCTTCTCTACTAGTCCGTGAAGCGACCGAGCTTTTTTTTTTTTTTTTTTTTTTAAATCCAAATAAAGGAAGCAGTACTTTAAAAATAATGATGATGATGATCCCAATGCATGAGGGGCGCGGAGACCTTCCATCTGAAACCTAGGGACAGTCACCACCGTGCGGGGAGAAGAGGTGCCTCACAATCGGGCAAAAAGTTCTAACCCCGAACATCCGTTTCTTGATGTGGATAGTTAGGATTAAATAACGTTATACTTTAAAAGTAGCAGTTAGGGGACCGGAGTTGAGGGGTGGAGCAGGGGAATTACCTTGAGTTTGAAGCTAGCCTCTACTAGAGAATGAAACAGAGAAAGAGCAAGAGGGGGGAAGGGAGAGGGAAAGAAAAGGGGGAAAAAAGCATCTACTAATGAAAAGTCTCTACTAAAACATGGCCAGTGAAATGGTTCAGGGGTAAAACATTTTCCGCACAATCTGAAAAACCTGAGTGTGATTCCTCGTTCCACCATGGAAGGAGAAAACTGATAGTCTCTGTCTGTCTGTCTGTCTGTCTGTCTCTCTCTCTCTCTCTCTCTCTTTCTGACTATATATATAATCTAATAGTGTCACACCTGGATAAAGAGTGATTGTGATGAATAGTTCCCAGGCCACCCAAGTGAAAAGAGGACACGGGTCTTGAACCTCTGAAGGGTCAGAGCTCCTGAAGGCTCTGGCCAAAGCAGGTACACCTTTAAGGGCAAAAGTGTATCAGGTTTCGTTTTTAAGTGTGGGAGAATAGGGCCAGCCCAAGCAGACTTCTGTATTTTAATGCCTTCTCCTCCCTCTTCATGTCCAGGATTGGTGTTGTCCATCCAGCTGAGGTTGAATCAGGTCTGCCTCTGCTTCTTCTAAAATTCTTCTCCCAAACTTAAAAAAATGTTGGCAGCCAACGGCCTCATTGTGCCAGCAAGGCACAGCACCAAGGGAACTGTGAAGTTCCCTTGACCATCTAGAGACCTGAGCTCAGATAAAACTGATCCCTGGCTTAGGTGCAGAAAAGAGTTTCAGGATGAGCCCGGATGAAGCCTAGTAGGAGTATATTAAAAATAGAAACATACAAAAGGAGAGAAGAAATCACACCTGACCTCGGGGCTTCTCAGAGGACAGTCCTGGTTAAGTCTTGACAACTATATAGGATCATGGAAGCCTTTGGAATTTCACTGTCTAACAGGTTTCCAAGGGACCCTGCCCTGCTCTATCTCTATTCTCCTTCCATATGTGAGATTACAGCGTGACTCTGGAAGTGCCACGGACGGCATTGCTATCTGATAAAACCAGGAGCCACTAGGGTTTTGCAAGAGGTTTCCGGAAAGAGGCCTAGAAAATTGCAGGTTCACCGTTGGGAAAGAAGAATGGCCTGGAGCGATCCTTGAGTCTCAGCTGGAAAGAATCCTCAACCACAACCTAGGGTTCCCATAATTTTTGCTGTATTTCTATCATGCTTCGGTTCCACTGTGGGCCACGAACAGGCCTGGGAATCCTTGAACTGTAGGTTTTTAAAGAGCATATTCTGGCTTTTTTTTTTTTTTTTTAAGAGTTTCATGGGTCCTGTGAGAGGGCATTTGGGTTGCAAAAGAGGACTGGCTAAACTACTCACTTTGCCTTTAAAGAGGCTACTTCATAAATAATTTTAATTTTGGATAAGTGGTATACTGAGGGTGCAAAAGTACCACCCACGCTTGGAGGATTGTGATAATAAATGCTTAAAAACAAAGGCGACCAAGGCCGTTGTTTTTAAAAATTGGCCCACAGTTAGGTCAACTGGATGAAAATGTGGTGATGCTTGTTCTATTACCACCGGGACAGGGACAGCAAGGCCGACATGAAACTGAGGAGACTGAAAGAGTCTCCGTGCCTGCCCCTTTGAGGGAAGCAGGCTGTGTCCTGTTGGTGATAGCTGCTCTGAATGATCTGATGGAGGGTGTGGCAGGATGTTTTCAGGATCTTTCTTCCGAGGTCGATTAGCGATGTCCTTCCAGTCTCCATCCCTGGAGGGCAGGCTTAGGGTGGATGGCATGTGCAGAAACCTTGCAGCATCTTGCGGAAGCTCAGCCCCTACTATTCCCAGTGTCCTGTCTAGTGTCCTGTCTACCCTGGAAACACAAGGGATGCCTAGCAGCTAGAGAAGGATCGGGATCCCCGTTTCAGGAGCGGGGGCAGGGAGATACAGGAGAAATATCGACGTAGCATCTTCTCGGTGTTCCCAACTTACCCAAATTGTATATGGTTCAGAAAATAAAAGCCAGAGATCCGGTGCCAAATGGCTGAAGTCCAAATACTCATTTTATCGGTTTCTAATAAAACCTGAAACCAATCCTTCAGCCCTCTGTGCCATAGTTTGTTCACTTGTTAATATAATAATAAAATGGGCCTGCAACTAGGTGTGGTGGCCCACGCCTTTAATCCCAGCACTCAGGCAGGGAGAGGCAGGTGGATCTCCGTGAGTTTGAAGCCAGCCTGGTGTACAAAGCAAGTCTAGGACAGCCAAGGCTACACCAAGAAACTGTCTCAAAAAAAAAAAAACAGGCCTGCAATCATAGCATAAAGTAGGAATAAATGTCCAGACTTTGGTCCAGGTTCCTCAACTGAACTGGTTAGATGACTTTGGACCAGTCATTAAACCTCTGTTGATCTTCCCTTCTAGTTAATGAAAATTATATTCCCTTCACTGTGCAAAAGAGAGTGCTCTAACCCTCTTAGCACTCTCGGCCGACACTGGTCAACAGCATGGTAGTGACCAGGAGGGAGCTCCTGCGCTTCCTGGAACCTGAAGTCTAATTTAACAGCAATACATAGGGAGAAGAAAGTGATCCCAGAAAGAAACAAAAACTAACCAAAACTAAGTGTAGAGGTTGGTGGTGTTCTGCGAAAGTGGGAGGAGCTTAGCACAAGCGAACTTAGAAACTGCGGGCAGAGCCTGAGTCCGGAGGATTTCTCCACTGCAGTGTGGGTTACCTGAACAACGGTGAAATGGGGCGTCTCTGTGGGGCTGAGGCAGAACGAAGCAGTGATTACAGGGTCTCAGCAGCTGCCTTCCTCGGAGGGTGCCGCTTGCAGTGAGAATCTGAAATTTAGCCTACCTGTAAGGTCACTCAGCTGTGAGTTTGTGGATCTGTGGGCACACTGCTGAACCGCTGAGTTTTATTAGCTACAGTAGGTAAATACTTATTGGTGGGACGGACTAGGGAAACAGCCTTCCCTCTGATTCTAGCACAGGGAACCACCAGAGTCTGGGAAAATACTGCCAGATGTTTCTCTCCTACATAAAATGAGTTCTTCCAACATCTCCAACTCCAGGGCATAGTCCCCAATCATTTCCTTATTGGTTTCCTTTTGTTTTGAACATTTGTCCTAGGCTCTGCCACTTCTCTTCAGTTTTAAAGCTTACTCACTTCCGGGCTCTGAAGGTAGGTGGCTCAGTGGGTAAAACACTTGCTATACAAGAGTGAGTACCCGAGTTCAAATCCCCAAGACCCTGGTGAAGGCAGGCACAGCAGAGCACATGTCTGTAGTCCCAGTACTCTAGTGAGGTGACGGTCAGAGACGCAGAGACTCCCTAGAACCTCAAGGCCAGCTAATCTACCCTATGCAGCGGAAGAAAACAACAAAAGACCCTGCCTCAAACAAGGTGGAAGATGAAGACCGAGCTCCGGAACCGGCCTCTGGCTTCACACACATGCTGTGGCACCCTTGTGCCTACACACATGAGCACTTGCACATGTGTGCACACACACACATTGTACACAAACACACAAAAATACTTCCTTTAAAGGCCGTCGTCCACCTTAGGGACCATTTTCTCTTACCTTTTCTCCCACTACTACTATCCTTTCTGTTATCCCATCTCTACCAAAACTAACTGGTACAGCATAAGCACCCAATAAACGCTTGTTAAATTGCACTAGCAGACAGGACTCCCTCGTAGACGGTGTGTTACAGAGGGCAGCAGTTTTGCTACAATGGAAAAGTAAAAGAGCCATCCTAGGAGAGACGTGCTTGGCGCTACGTAGATTTATAACTTTCTCAGTAACACTGAAAGCTATCGATGCTGCCGGAATGCTGCATAATTATGTCTGGTGTGGAATGTGGCATGATTGCTCGTAGCAGGGGATATCGAATGTACAGCATTTAGAAGACAGTTTAGTCATGGTTCCGGGTCACCAAAGCAAGAATTTGGTTTTCTAAGTTATTTGTAAACGCTGCACTTTTTTTTTAAACTTTTCGAAATACAAAATTTTGTCCTCGAATCTCATTGCGTTAGAAATCTCTCCACGGCTTCTAATAATGTCTGGCATCCGTCGCCACGGGCCTTTCTATTTTTCAAAGGCCTTTCACTTTCATTATGCTGTTTGGTCTTCACATCAACCCTGAAATGTGCTAAGGTCAGATATTACTCTGCATTCTGCAGATGAAGATAGGAGGGACTTGGAAGGACCAGGCCTTTTGTCCTGAGACAAACGCAAAGAAGGCACCGACTCCCAGGGACTTACTATCCAACAGATGCTTCTGACATCCATGAAGATTGTGGCATCATTCTTCATCATCTTTGTGAGCGATGAGCACATGCAGATGTGCATCAGTTTATATTCACATATATATATTTATTCATACCTTCATAATTATTGTCTCTCCAAGATACAACAACCATTATCTCTGACCCCAGTGATCTTCATCTGCGTGTGTCAACATTCTTTGGACATTAATTACATATTGTTAAGTCTCTAGATTTACTGTATCTGTGGTTTTATTAATGGTGTGTGTTACACATAAACATACATGGTGTTCGTGGAGGCCAGAAGAGAATGTCGGGTCCCCTGGAGCTGGACTTACAGGCAGGTGTGAGCCTGTGGGTGCTGGGAATCACACTGGCCTCCTCTGCAAGAGCAGCAAATGCTTTTACCTGAACGGCCATTACTCAAGCTCCTCTGTGAGTGTTTTAAAACAACATTTTTCTTGTTTTTGTGGGTAAAGAAAAAAAAAATGTTACTCAGGGAAAAAAAAATCAGAAGACCTCTGTACTTGTGAGTCAGCTAAAATGGCCAGATCTGGATAGAAAATGACTTATGGTTATAGTGGGGGTGGGGCATGGAAAGGGGCTGTGAATAGGCTCAGAGCCTCAGAGTGGAACAATGAAAAGTCTCTGGAAATGGCTGGTGGCAACAGTTGTAGAACAAGATAAATGCTGGTGCCACAGAATGGTACACAAAAAAGTGGTTTAACTGGGAAAGTTTATGTTTTATATATTTCACTCTAATAACAAAAAAAAAATGGAAGGCCATCTTGCTTTAACGTTCTTCTAGTATATTAATTATATCATAATTCACAGCATTTTTATTAATTTTTGAAGCTCATTTCACTTACGTGGTCCTCTAGGCTGGAAGAGAGTGAGCTTCATGGAGCTGGCCCAACCTTCATCAAGTAAAACAAACTGGGGCTTAGACTAGCAAGATCCGAGGAGTTACTTGCCAATGCTACACAACCTACGCTGTCCAAAAATGGGTGGCCGCTATGCATAAAAAATATAATTAGCCTAGGTTAAGATGTACATATAAATATACAATAGCAAGTTGATGATATTTCCATTGGATCCATCCATGTAGACATTACATTTGGAACATAATAAATTAAATATGCTCTCAAGATGAATTTCATCTCTCTCTGTTTACTTCTTAGCACATCTATTCAAATGCTGTAGGTTAAATATGTGGCTTATGTTATATTTCTGTTGGATAAGCCCACTCAAGGATGGCTGGGCCAAGTTCCTCCCCTACATTTTCTAGTTTTGGAGAAGGGTCATTAACTTTTACTTCCCATTATCTCACTGGCAAATCCTCGGCTTGCCTCCTTCCCGCCACTGTGCCATGTCCAGAGTAGGCCTTGGGAGATACCACGTAAAGGTCAGGACACGCGTATGCGCATACTGCACCGTGCATACGAATGAACACAATCCCAACAGGCCATACCTGTCCCCCGGGGCGTGGCTTCTTTCATTTAACGTGATGATCTTGAGCTCCATCTGTTTTCCCGCAAACGTCCCGATTTCGTTTTTCTTTACAGCTGGAGAAGATTCCATTGGGTATAGGTTCCTCACCGGACCCATCTGCCTTGAACACTTCAGCTGTAAACATGGACACACAAGTAGCTCTCTGATGTGCTGACTTACAGTCCTGCAGGTATGTGCCCAGGAGTGTTACAGAAACTGTGGTACATTTGTACAATGGAATACTACTCGGCTACTAGAAACAAGGAAATCATGAAATTTGCAGTCAAAGAAATGGAACTTGAAATTTAGTTTTCCCAGCATTACTTGATGAAGAGAGTGTCTCTTTTTTTCTGATATATGTTTTTGACTCCTTTGCCAAAGATTGGGGGACTGTAGCTGTGTGTGTACATCACTGAGTTCACTATTCAATCGGCACACCTGTCTGTTCTCCTGCCAGTAACACGCTGCCTTTGTTACTACAGCTCTGCGGTTTAATTTGAGGTCAGGTATTGGATGCTTCTGGCACTGATGTTTCTGCTCACACTTGCAACAAGTATTTCCGGTCATGAGGTTTTTCTGTGGGGAGAATCTTTAGTACTTTTTGTCTTGATGACTGTTCATTATGATTATTAATTTATCCTGATGATTGTTAATCATGACCGTTTATTTATGATTAACATTACCAAACCATACAATATGGTGATGTGGTTTTATTTATTTTGTATATATATATATTTAAAACATACAATATATAAAAATATATTTAAATCAACTAATGCACACTAACATCACAAACAACATAAAACAGAAAATGGAAAAACAGTGCAGAATGCTCTAAATGGAGCTAGTAAGTAGATAAGGTAAAAAGAAGGTGGGGAGAGGCAGAAATAGGACAGAAACATGATAAAGTCAATAAAGGAGAAAAGAAGGGATGTATATAAAAACATTATAAAAGGGAAATGAAAGGAACAGATTAGAAAAAATAAAGAAAAGGTGAAAAAATTTCCCAATAAGATATTTCATAACCAAGTAGAAACTTAAGAAAGGAAATAAATTAAATATAAAAGCTTTTAAAAACTAATAACATCAAGTCAAAATACTACTAAAAGTATAGAAAAAGGGGGGGAACAAAAATAAATGCCTAATGATGAAAAAAACAAAAATAAAATTTGATAAATATGCAGAATTTTTTGAATTTTTTAATATTTAATAAAGTAAAAAGTACTATTTAAGCACAATACAAAGAAACCAATGAGCAAAGAAGAAGAAAAAAAAAGAGGTGAAACATTGAATCAACTTCTTTGTGGGCCTTTGAAAATGAAAGCCTACTCTCTCCGTATCTTCTCATTATAGTACCAGAAGTTCTAGCTAGAGCAACAAAACAACTAAAGGAGATCAAAGGGATTCAAATCAGAAAGGAAGAAGTTAAAGTATCACTATTAACAGATGATATGATAGTATATATATAAATGACCCCAAAAATTTCACTAGAGAACTCCTGCAGTTTATTCTGAAGATAAACTCCTTCAAATCAGCAAAGTGGATGGATACAAGATTAATTTAAAAAATAAGTAGAACTCCTGTATACACATGACAACTGGGCTAAGAAAGAAATTAGGGAAACCACATCTTCACGATAGCCACAAATAGTATAAAGTATCTAGGGGTAACTCTAACCAAGGAAGTCAAAAAACTGTACAACAAGAACTTCAAGTCTCTGAAGACAGAAATTTAAAAAGATACCACAAGATGGAAAGATCGCCCATGCTCATGGATTGGTAGGATTAATATAGTAAAAATGACCATCTTATCAAAGGCAGTCTACAGATTCAATGCAATCCCTATCAAAATACCAACACAATTTTTCACAGACCTTGAAAGAACAATTCTCAACCTCATATAAAAAATGCAAAAAGCCCAAGGTAGTGAACACAATCCTATACAATAATAGAACTTCTGGAGGTATTACCATACCTGACCTCAAGCTATACTACAGAGCAATTGTAATAAAACTGCATGGTACTGGCATAGAAAATAGGCTGCTTGATCAATGGAATCAAATCAAAGACCCAGAAATAAACCCACACAACTATGCACACCTGATCTTTTGCAAAGAAGCCAAAATCATACATTGGAAAAAAGGACAGCATCTTCAACAAATGGTGCTGGTCTAACTAGATGTATACATGTAGAAAAATGCAAGTAGATCCATATTTATCACCTTGCACAAAACTCAAGTCCAAGTAGGTCAAAGCCCTCAACATAAAACCAGATATACTAAATCTGCTAGAGGAGAAAGTGAGTAAGGGCCTTGAACACACTGGCACAGGAGACAACTTCCTGAACAGAACACCAACAGCTCAGGCTCTAAGATCTACAATTAATAAATGGGACCTCTTGAAGCTGAAAAGCTTCTGTAAAGCAAAGGTCACTATCAATAGAATGAAACAGCAGTCTACTGAGTGGGAAAAGATCTTCACCAATCCTATATCTGACAGAGAGCTAATATCCAGAATATATAAAGAACTCAAGAAATTAAACACCAACAAACCAAATAATACAATTTTAAAAATGGGACACAGAGCTAAACAGAGAATTAGGGAATTCTCAACAGAGAAATCTCGAATGGTGGAGAAGTAAGCAAAATTACTCTGAGATTTCATCTTATACCTGTCAAAATGGCCAAGATCAAAAACTTAAGTAACAGCACATGCCGGAGAGGATATGGAGAAAAGGGAACACTACTCCATTGTTGGTGGGAGTGCAAACTTATATAACCACTTTGGAAATCAATCTGGCGCTTTCTCAGAAAACTGGAAATAGTGCTACCTCAAGACACAGCTATAACCCAAAAGATGCTCCACCATACAACAAGGACATTTGCTCAACAATGTTCATAGCAGCTTTATTCATAATAGCCAGAAACTGGAAACAACCTACATGTCCCTCAACCAAAGAATGTATACAGAAACTGTGGTACATTTACACAATGGAATACTACTTGGCTACTAAAAACAAAGAAATCATGAAATTGGCAGCTAAAGAAATGGAACTTGAAAAGATCGTCCTAAGTGAGTTAACCCAGACCCAGAAAGACACACATGGTATATACTCACTTATAAGCATATTTTAGTCATATAGTATAGGATAAACATACTACAATGCACAGACCGCAAGAAGATAAGTCTGGTGGGCATCTTAGGCTTCATGTTGGCGCACTAGTTAGGAGAGTGAGGGATGAATCTGACATGGACTGTGTTGCCTGCTTTCTGGTCACTTTCCACTGATGGGACTTTCCCTACAAGGCCACAGGGGAGGAAGATGAACTCAGTTCTCATGTGAATAAATGATAGGTTGTCTAACTGGGGGAGTCCCCTATTCTGAGGAATAGGGAAGAGGGGATGCAGGAGGGAGGTGAGACTGGGAGGGTAGAGAGAGAGGCCTATGACCACGATGTAAATTAAACTAATTAATAAAAAACCAATAAGCTAAAATGAAAAGAAAACAAAAGCCTGCCAGGTATTGGGGTGGGGTCAGGTGAAGTTAAGGCTTGTTTTGCTTTCTATGGGTGCTGGTCCTGTGCCTGTTCTGGACAGGTGCCTGCTGTCCACCATGGCTCCCTTCATCATGTAAATGCCTTCACTTGCTTCCTGAGCTTTGCAGGCTCTGAGCGGGGCAGGTTCTCCTCCCTCCAGAGTCTCCCCAGGTTGTGTCCCTGTTGCATTGGATGTTCTAGATTTGGGGTGTCCCCAAGAGTGTTGGGGAAAAATCAACCAAGGCACTGAAATGTGTACAGTCAGACCTGTCTTTGTGTTTTTTCAAAACCCGCTAAGCATTATTCACTGTTCCTGACCACACTGGAGCAGCAGTGGGAACTTGTTAAAAAAGGCAAGTCCAGGCTCTGCCACCGGCATTCCAGAGCCCAGGTCTAAGATGAAGACATGCAGTCTGGGTTTCTGCAGCCTTCCAGGTGATTCTGAGGCACACTGGAACTTGAGAGCCATTGAGCGAGGAAACACAGCTGACACAGGAATACAGGGGAAGCTAAAGACTGCTTAATTATTGCTAAGTGTGGATATATTTTGACAGGAGTTTTCTGTTTCCTCAACACTGGTTAGAGTACCCAAACGACTGCTCCAGACACTACAGTTGGCACCAGGTTTAGTAATCAGTGTTGAGCTAGCTTACTCACCACACGTCAGCTGGAGCTCACAAGAGTCCTAGATGTTCAGGGATTTATCTGCCATGTTCGAAGAGGTCTCACAGTTATAGCAAATTCATTAACCCATTTATAGATGAGAGACATGAATCAAAGAGGTCACAGAACTAGCAAGTAGCAGAATTGGGAGCAGCACTTTGACCTTTGGGGAAGACAGTACTTTTTCTTACAATGCCAGAGCCCAAACACAAGCTCTTACACATGCTAAGTGTTCTGCCACTGGCCTACTTCCATAGCCACAATCTCAACTTTCAAGTGTCTGTGTCTGTGAGTCTTAGAGCTAAGCAACAGCCAGACCAATTAGGAGTGGTGTGAGTAGTCTGGAGTCTAGATATGTGTCCACCTTTCGCCAACCCCCACTAGGCTGGCTTGCATTTCTATAATACTGAGTCTTTCCTAACTTTTTTCTCCCTTTAGTGTTGGTATAATGTTCTTGTGGAATGTATATAATTTACCCTTGTTTATTCAAATGCAGATTTATCTACCTCACTATCTAGTTTCAATCCGGACATTGCATTGTGATACTTATTCTAAGCATCACCTGTCTCAAGTTTGTGTAAACATGCCACCATTTGTGCTCTGTATTGTCAATAAAACAACCAGCCAATGCTCAGCAATGGAGAGAATAGGGTGGGACATCCTGGTCTGGAGGGGAGGAGAAAGAAGTGAGTGGGAGGAGTCGGAGAGGAGAGATGGGCAGGAGAGGACGTGGAACCATGAGAAGAGATGAACCGGACCTAAGATATGATTAAAAGCAAGTATAATGTGGGAAATATGAATGGTAGTAAACCATGCCAGCTTGGAGATTTAGGATGGAGTAACTATTGCCCAGAATTGTGCTCTAGGTTAATTAGATAAATCCTAGTCTCTGTGTAGTGATTTGGGTATACAGCTGGTTTCAGAATAACTACTATTTAACTAAAAGATAAATCAGTAATAAATATTAATAACCAACAACACTTTAGTTACTCAGTACAAAGGGCCTCAGCTGAAACCCTGAACCTTTGACCTCGTCTTGCCACCCTCTTCACTGTGGTCCTGATTCAAACTAGATAAATATCGGCCTTTCGCCTCTCTGGATCTGAGTGTCTGGAAACTGCTGCAGCTTCCCTCACATTTGATTTCCACAGCAAAGCACCAATCCAGACACTGGATGTGTTTTAGTTGAGAGAGAACTACCCAATAGTGGGGGAGGGACCCAAAGAAGAATGTCTGGGGATGAAGGAATGAAGACTGCCAAAGATGGCCCAAACCAACTGGCAGAAAGAGGAACTCACCGCAAGGGAGAAAACATTAAGAAGCAAGAGAATGCCAAGAGGAGATGGAAGTAGAGGCGGCAATGATTTCCTGATGTGGAGATTGTGCCAGGTTGCAGGACCTGAGAGTGCAGAGAGGCTAGGCAAGACTGCTGAACAGGCCTGGCCTCCTTGTGGCTTCATTTTGGAATCTAGTTGCTCTTACAGCCACCTGACCCACCCCAGCTGCCACCCCCTGGGACACTACTCACTCAGTTTGCAAACATTAAAACTAGAATGGAGGTGAAAGGCTTGTCCGCGTCATAGTTTGAAGGCCTTGCCATCCACAAAAATTTCTGACGTGCGCTTATTCTACTAATGATATACTACACGTAATTATGCATTATATACTAAGTATATGTTATTAGTTGAGTGGGCGAGCAATTAAATTAGTAGAATGGATGAATAATTAATGAATGGGAAGTGTGGTAACTTTAAAGTCTGGGAAGTATGTTGAGTCCTAGCGGGGCTTCAAACATGTTACACGATGATATTCAACCATAAAATAGAGGTCAAGTTGCGGAAGTCAGCTCGGGTCTTCTAAGAACTTCTGCGTTAGGAAAATCTGAAATTCCCTGGCTAAGACATAGTATAGACTTGAGACAGGATGAAAGAACACTTTGGTCTTTAAAACTACAGATTATACTTACTTTTTCCCCTCTATTTTACTTCTTTAAATTTTTTTTTTTATTATTATTGTTGCTCTTGTGTTAGTTTTCCTACTTTTCTGGTTTGTCCCTGGGGTAAAAACAATTTGCAACAACAACAACAAAAAAAAAAAAAATCTGTAAGTTGCTGACATTTGTGGGGTTGTCTCTTAGGTTAAAGTGACAGGGTTTTCTAGCTTAGACTTTGAAGTCCCCAGAAGAAAACACTGATGCAAAACATCGAGGATTTTACTCTGCTTGTGTCTTAGGGCACTGACTCAAGTAACACTCAAAGTTTTCAGAGTGTATAAGCTCTGCATGCTCCCTAACCGACCTACCTGTTGGCTGGTGGATGCCGTGGTTGGTCAGATTGAAGATTCGTTGGCATCATTCAGAGTGAACAAATGATTCTGGGACTTGCAAAGGGACGACGGGACACCCTGAGGGGGGCTCTGACTTTGAGCTAAAGGAAACCACGTGCTATCGTGCTGCTGAGAGCATATTTACAGTTTGTCTAAGAGAGGATGCGTGCAAACAGTCTCAGTGACTGGAGAGCTAACGTCCATGCTGCTCACAATATAGCTACAAAAAAGTAACAGTGTCATTGCTCCAGTGGCCTCTGAACACGGCATTCTGGGACTTCACTAACGCGGGAGGACATGGTATGAATGGGATCAGAATGGCGCTCAGGTTGAGGGTCTGCTTTTATCTCGAACTGGAGCTGCTGCTGGACAGATAACACTATAGATTGGGCATGTGAGACAACAGGAAGGGAGGAGAGGAAGGGGGAAGGGAGGAGAAGGATACATTAAAAGGAGCAGGTGTCACTGAAAGTCACGTAGGTCTACAAACTGCCTGCAGTCTGGTTTCTGACCATTTTTGAGAGATGACGACACTGGAAAAGTATCCCCCTGACTGGAGAATGGATACAGAACTTTCCTGATGTACAGTTAGTAGCCTCTGGTCGCAGAGGTTTCTGCTGAGTAACAACCCCAGCAAGGCCGCGGTTGGGGAGAACGGTCTATGGTGCATTTTAACTACTTCTAGTTTTTTTCTGGTTATGATAAAGCATCAGATATTCGGCCTTATTCTTGCCCTCTGGAGAATTCATAACAATGAACGACAGGATGGGAGGTGAGCTCCCCGGTTCCTTGTAAGCAGGCCCTGTGTGGAGTGGCCCTGTGTGGAGTGTTAGGGGAAGAAGGACAAGGCAGCCTAGCTGCCGTCTGTATCCGTCCTCCATGGTTCCTTAGGGATCTCCCCAGGGTTCTGCTTACCACAGAAGGGGGTCCTGCCCAGAGCCCTGAGGGGCCGAGGGGCCACATGCAACCAAGGATAGTTGTGTCCTTGCCTAAAGCATTGTGTGACTGAGAGAGAGAGAGAAATCGGTGGGTTTCTAGTGACACCCACATGAGTGAATGATCGTGTTTACAGGAGTTTGCTCCACAGCTGCCGCGCCAACTCCCAGGGCTCAGGAAGGTTGGTGCCCCTTCTCTCAAACATGAGTCGTGAGCAAATCCTCGTCAGGTCTCTGTGGATCTTAGAGCTCTGATGGGACCTGAGTACTGTCAGGTTGAAGAACAAGAGAGTGGGAAGAATGCTCTCAGGGAACACAAAGGGGCAGAAATGATGGTGGCTCCTGTTCAGTGAGACTGATCCGAAAATATTCTTAGCATGGCAGTTTTCAGACATCATCTGGCCTTCTCCTAGGCTGAGGGGATGGAAGTAATCAGAGCTTAAATCTAACCCCAGGAACCATATCTGCCGTTCCCAGCAGACAGCCTTTCAAACACTCCGCAAGGAAGTAGTCACCACTGCCATGATCACACACGGCAGCCATGAAACTCTGCTGTGCACTTCTCTGGCAACCTTGTGGTAGATTAATCTCTCCCAGAAGCTTCATCTGAGATGGGGAAAAGCCACATAAACATGAGTTAATGTTACACTACAAGTTTCTGAATATGAAGACAAACTCAGCCCTCATGTACATAGATGAGCTGGGGTGTCTGGTTGAGGAGAGGCTATTCTGAGAAATAAGGGCGAGAGGATGTGGGAGGGAGAAGAGGGAGGGGCCTATGACTGAGATGTAAATTGAATTACTTTTTAAAAAGGAAAAAATTCTGAATATATAATCGGCTAGAAATGCTAAGTCAACATATTCCAAAACTGGCTCTCATTATTATTTTATTTTGTTGGCAGTAAATTAAGAGAAACTCATTATCTCTTCAGAGAGAACTACCCAGGCACTTCTTTTACAAGCTGTTTAGAATGACTCAACCAGCTAACTCTACTCTGCTTAAGTATCATTTTATTTAAAATGACTCATCTTGGTAAACAGGCTTTTAATTAAAGAAGGAAATTTACATCCTCAGCCCTCTAAGAGAAGGGAGGAACCACAAAGCTTTTAACTATTTACATTCTCTCTCTCTCTACTTATCTCCGGCACTTCATACAAAGGGAATCTACCTGGAAGGACAATTTCTCACACAATAATCCCTTTCAGTTAAACAGGACTTAGAAATTTATAAAGTATGTTCACATTTGACCTTTCATTTGGTCCTTTCAATAGCCCTTGAAAATGGGTATGACAAGAATTAGAGCTGGGATTGGCAGCATGGCTCAGTGGTTAAGAGCACTGGCTGCTCCTCCAGAGGACCTGGATTTCATTCCCATTACCCACAGGTAGCTCACAATTACCTATAACTCAAGTTCCCGTGGATCCAATTCCCAATGCCTTCTTCCGACCTCCATAGGCACCAAGCACATATTTGGTATACAGACAAACACTCATAAAATAAAAATAAGTATTTTTTAAACACCTCAATGTTTAGGAAAAAAAAAAAGAATTAGTGTTAATGTTAGTTCATGAATGAGGGTGCGAAGGCTGTAGACACATGATGAGATTTGAGACCCTTGGGTCAACCTTAGGGTCATGATCATCAAGGTAAGTCATGATTAAGTCTGTCTAAATGTCTCAGATCATCTCACAAAGGGATCCTGGTCCTCTGCAACATTATTTCTCAAACTAAACAGCTTACAACTATGGAGAATCACAGTGGTAAGTAGGAAGTCACAGTGGACAATATAAAAAGATAAGGTGGTTGGCTACTATCTCCAGCTAAGGACTTGATGTTTTCATGTGCTGGCTGTGTGTCTTTTAACATACTGAGTCTCCAGCACATGTTTTTGAAAGCATTCCACTGCTTTTATTTTATTTTTATTTTTAATTGTTAGTTTTAAACTTCACTATTTTATTAGTCCAAGATTCTCATTTTACAGATTGGAGATCAAATAGTTTGAAATGTTTATGCCCAACTAGACAGAAATCTGAAAGTGCTTTCCATGCCCAGTCTGTTCCTGCCCCAAATTGGCATAAAAGTTATGGTTTGTTTGTTTTTCTACAATATTATTTATATCCATTGTGCTCAAACTTGAATATCAGGATTATCTGGAGTGCTTGTCATGGATTTCTGGGTCCTACTTCAAAATGGTGGTAGATCAAAAATTTACTTTCCTAGCTAGTTTCTGATGATGTTGATTATGATAGTTGAGGACTATACTCTGAACACTGGTTGTCTATGGAATAGCAAATGACTAAACTGAATTGACCAGAGATTTGTGCACTTAACTAATTTATTTCATTTGGAGTTAATAATAAAGGGATATCTGCCCTTCGGAATGAGTGATCCATTACTTTACCATATCAGTACACCATCAGTATGCAGCTGAGATATCCCATCATGCCAACCATCTTACAGCATCAGTACCCAGCTGTGATATCCCATCAAGTCAACCATCTTACACCATCAGTACGCAGCTGAGATATCCCATCATGTCACCCATCTTACACCATCGGTACCCAGCTGTGATATCCCATCATGTCAACCATCTTACACCATCAGTACCCAGCTGAGATATCCCATCATGTCACCCATCTTACACCATCGGTACCCAGCTGTGATATCCCATCGAGTCAAAGAGCCTTCACACTCTATTGGTAGATGATGTTGATGCCCCAGCACATCACCTTGTCCAACTTTTGGGTTGTCCTATGGCTACGATGAGTGCTCCTGTGTACACTTCACATTCTCGATGGCTGGCTCTTTGTGTCTCTGTGAGAGACTTTCTTCAGACCGCAAATCTTAGGGAGAAACAAGTTCTTCAGAGGCATCTTTCAATCTATGAAGATGGGAATCTGAGGATCCTCTAACTACCCTATCCCACAATGAGGCAATTCTGATGTCTGTATAAACAACCCCTTAGAATGTCAGAAATGAGGTGAAATTCTAGCTTTCCACAGAGGGACCCACTCACCAGGACACCCGTTCGTGCTCACTTTCTCATTTGGGCTTCCTGGTATCACTTCCAGGATAAGCCACCTTTATATGAAGGTGTCTTAGGTAAACTGTTAAGGGAAATAAGACTAAGATGGTTGGCCTCAGCACTCTTCCCCAAACTCGGGTACACAGCACTCGCTCTTGCTCAGCTTTCAGTTTTGTGACCCTGGGTTTCATTCACAAGCCTCAGGTTGATGGACTCAAGATAGGTAGTGACGATGAGTGTGCGTAAGTCAGTAAATAAGAGAGACTGTTGGTGCCTTTACGACAGCACAGCGAGTTGAACATGAATGCATGATTCACTCACCACATCCTTAAGCACTCACACAAGAAAGAGGCCTAAAAGTGACGTCAGAAAAAAAACCTCCCAATATGTGTATATTTCAGGGCACTGCCATAGAAAGCACCTGTCAGTCTTGAAACGTAGATAAGCTCTGCAAATATTTGCATTTGAGGAGTGGAGTCTTCAGCAACAACAGTGTAGACATTTGTCACACTTGTGCAAAGCTCCAAGGGGGGGAAGGAAAAGGATTTGAGAAACAAGTCCTCAAAAAGAAGCCAAGATACTTTTGATATTTTTTATTTTAAAAAGAGTCAAATCTTACCCAAAACATAAAAACAATCCATGTGTCACACTAGACAGTTTTTGGTGGCTTATTTTTTTTTTTCAATAATAAACAAAGCAAACAAAAAACAGGAGGAAAAGGTGGCAGGCAACAGCCAGGCACAGGCTGCTAGGATCTCCAGGAAATAAACGGGACAGCTGGACCTCAGCCACCCTCAGAAACATGTATTAGCAGAGAAACACTGGTTTCAGTTACAAAGAAAGAAAGAAAGGAATTTTTGGAAAGCAGGATGGAGTTGAGACTCCATTCTGAAGACTCAGCCCCAACTGAGGAAATCAGTACTACAACAAGTAGTTTAAAGTAGAGAGAAAGAGCAGAGCGATAGGGGAGAGAGAGAACCTCATGGGTAGCTCCCCGGCCAGGCGGGGGTGGGGAGAGAGAACACCTCTTCTTGCAGGAAGGAAAAGAAAATTTTAAACCCCTGCTGAGTCAGCAGCTAGGTGGCTCTGAAAGCAAAGGTCTCTCTCTCTCTCTCTGCCTAGCTTACTGAGGGAACCCAGAGCGGGTGTCTGGGAAGCCTAGCTCTCATGTCACTGCAAGGAACTACAAAGGTAGGCTAGGCACTGCAGCCATCCCCGTGAAGGACCATACACAACGAGGACCAACACCTGTGCTCCCACTCTGCAAGGGAGACGCAGGACAGCGCTGCTCCTGCAAGAATGGGCAGAAACAGATCACTTCACCATGCCCACGTAAGGAACCGCATTCAGATTCTACTGCAACCCGGATCCTCACCCTTCCCTGCTGCACTACCCTGACTTAACATCAATTTCAACTTAACAGGCCAGCTTCGTCCTATTCTCCCCTCAAAAACCTACCTTTTCCGGCATTCTCAAAGGACACCAGCATCCTGGAGCTGAGAGCAGAGGTTCTCCCCACCTCAGCCTGAAACTCTCAAATATATTCTGTATTTGCATGTATAATTAATTACATGGGACTGTGAGATATGTGAATTGTGATGAGGTTAATGAAGTAGTAGGAATAATGGTAAGCAGCTGTTAACATGTAATGCCCTCTTCCCACCGTTTCATCCCAGCCCTTTACCAGTAAGCATTTAGGGTGGTTCTGGGGGAAGTTAAAGCGGAGGATTTGGGGGGATTACAACCAAAATAGAGGGGATGCATATACTTTCTCAAAGAATTAATAAAAATACTATATCTTTAAAAGACAAAAAACATTCTCTAACACATCAAGTTTCTCAGGGTACATATCACCATAACCTTGATGAATATGCTCTAAAAAAAATGTGTGTTCTGTTTCAGTATATATATATATATAAAAGATTCGGTGCACTGGCTGCCTTGCAGAGGACCAGCCTTTTTGTTTTGTTTTTTTTTTAATTAATTAATGTTTTATTAATTACAGTTTATTCACTTTGTATCCCAACTGTAGCCTCCTCCTTTGTCCCCTCCCAATCCCAGTCTTCCTCCCTCTTCCCCACCCATGTCCCGCCCCCAGTCCACTGATTGGGGAGGTCCTCCTCCCCTTCCATCTAACCCCAGCCTATCAGGTCTCATCAGGATTGGCTGCATTGTCTTCCTCTGTGACCTGGTAAGGCTGCACCCTCCTGAGGGGGAGGTGGTCAGAGAGCCAGCAACTGGGTTCATGGAGGACCAGCTTTGATTCCCTGCAGCTCACAGTTGTCTGTAACTCTATCTCTTGGGGATCATACTCCTTCTCTTCCGGCATTCATGGGCACTGCATACATGCATACACATACATGCAAGAAAACCACAAAAAAATAAAAATAAAACATTTCCAGCTAATAACTATGATACATATTAGATTTAAGGCAAACCCAGTTTTACCTTTTTTTTTTTTTTTTTTTTTTTTTTGCCTTCAACGTGAAAGGGTGACTTTAGGCCCCTTTGGAAGTATTGTGTAATATATTTCTAATGACAGACATAAATACACAGACACATAAACACACGTTGCTCCTGGCACTTTACCCATTCCACAGACTCAGCATCGTTACAATTGTTACTACTCTGGTTTTCTTCTGTTTGCTTCTTGCTGTCATTGCCAACAAAAAGGACTGAGAGAATGAATTAGAAATGGTCTTCCCAAGTGTTTGACAAACGTAATTTTCCCAGCTTTCCATTTATAGAAACAGGCAAGGAAGTCGGTCATCATTATGTCCCGTGATCGTTTGCAACATTCCTGTGTGTCCCACCCCATCCATATGTGATTTGGAAGTAGGCCTTCTCTCCCCCGTTTGCATAGAAGGAGGCTGTAGGGGTGAGTATGTAAGGTAAAGCCAGGCAGAGAGCCCTCAGCAAACATGAGCTTGAGTGCACCCAGATCTAGGACTCCCATACCTTCCAATGGCTAACCCTCCCTCAGAAGAAAACCTCTGGTGATCTGCGGGATCAGGTGAGGGACAGATGAATGACATGGAGCATTTTCTTTCTTTCTTTCTTTATTCTCTGCTAGCTCATCACGTAACCGGTTTGTTCTAAGCCAGGGTCTTAATCTCAGCACACTCCAAACAGAGCAGCTGCTGTGGAAAACTGCCCTGTGCACTGCGGGATATTTATGAGAACACCTGGTTTCTGTAAGTCCCTACCACTGTCACCCCGTCAGCCATGACGGTTTTCAATGTCTGCAAGACATTGCCACGTGGGCACAAGGGGACAAATGTCACTCCAGTTGAAAAGCTCTTATTTAAGCCTTCGGTGGCCAAACCCCACATTTACTGAAGCCTGTCAACTTCTAACAACCATCCGAGGTTGGGGGAAAAAAAATGACGAAAAGCGATTGAGCAAATGGGACAGAATTTGTGAGAAAGGTGGACCTAGAACGATGGGAAGAAAGGTACTGTTTGGAGAGACAAATGTACCCGTCTGCTGTGTTGTATGTTAACTATTTTTGTTGGACAATATATGAAAAAGTCCTCTTCACACATCTAATAATTGAGAGTTTTGACACACGTAAAAACCATGAGCTCTAACCCCACAGTAAAGATCTAGAGTATGTGTGTGGGTTAGTGGGATGGTTCCGCAGGTAAAGGACTTACCTCCAAGCTTAGTGGCCTGAATCTGATGCCCAGGATCCACAGGAAGAAAGAAGAGGACCAACGGCCAAAAGCTGTCCTCTGACCTCCACATGCACAGCCAAGATATACACACACACATTAATGAAAAATAAGATTTTTAAAGGTAGAACATTTGCAAGAATGTGTTTTAATGTAGAGTTTTAAAGGAAGAACAAGCTGGGCTAACTTCAGAGAAGGCTTTGTAAGAAAAACAGGGCTCGCTCATGTATTATCTCATTAACTGCGCTCCAGAGGCAGAGGCAGGTGGATCTCTGTGAGTTCGAGGACAGCCAGGGCTACAGAGAGAAACCCTGTCTCAAAAGAACAAAACAGGCAAACAAAAAGAACATGAACATTTTATGATTCACTCGCTAAGGTAGGTCCTGCCCCTGACCAGCCTAGTGACTGTCCCACGCGGGTCAGAAGTTTGTTAAGCTATTTGTCTCTGGGCTCTTTCCTCCCATCTTGCCTGCCAGCCTCTACTCCCCACCCCCAACCTATTCTTGCTTCATTGGTCTTTCAGGATAAGCCCTGGTGCTCACAGGCCAATCTCCCTGACACCATCCTCATGGGCTCCACCTGTATGCGGTTAGACAGCTGAAAGCCTTCTCTACTGGCGCTGAGCCGAGCCCGCTTGCCGTTACAGACTTCATTTTCTCGAACCTCAAGCAACACCGTGGTGATTGTTCTTGGGCTGGCAAAAAAATAAACATGAAAACGATCGAACAGCCTGCTAGGGCTTGTTCAGTCAGCTTTCCTCCTGGGCTGTCGCCTCTGTTAATTGTGTATTAGACCCAGAGAACTTAACCTTGCGTGGCCTTCCTTGCTTACCTTCAGTAGCCCAGGCTACAAGCTAGCTGGGAGGTTTCTGTCTGTTTTGTTTCGTTCCGGTTGGTGGAAATCACCTGCAGGCAGGAGGCATCAAATGTTTGTCTCCGGAGGCTTTTGTTTCCCTAGGCTTCCGGGAGTAGTGGGAGGTGGCGCCCTCTAATGGTGGTGTCTGGGAGGGTCTTGGTTCACAAGCTCTCAGCCCAGGGTCGGAGACCCTTCTCCAGCTCCCTAGAGCCTTTTATCAGCTCTCCTCTGTTGTCATGGTCCCTGCAATTCCACCGTCCTTTCTGCCCTGGCCGCTCTCAGCCACCAGGCAGGCCACACTGTGATCTCTTCCCAGCTCGGTGGCTGCTGCTAGGATGACTCATGGTTTGACTCCAGCCGGGTGGCCCAGTGCTTCCCAGGATGCAGTGGGCTGCTCAGACACCGGGCACCAGGTACATTTGGAGTCATTCGGGCTTGAGGGGTCCTTGCCAGTCTGCTTCTTGCTGTATTTGGGTTAATGGTGGCACCAGACATTGTGGGACCGGTAGACAGGGCTGGGGACGGCGACAGCACACCCTCATCCTCCTGTAATCTCAGCACCTGGGACACTGAAACAGAAAGATCAAGAATTCAAATTTAGGCCGGGCTCGGTGGCACACACTTTTAATCCCAGCACTCAGGAGGCAGAGGCGGGCAGATTTCTGTGAGCCTAGTCTACAAAGCTGGTTCCAGAAGTGCCAGGCATTAAAAAAGAGTTCAAAGTCACCCTTCAGCTTCATAATAAGTTTGAGGACAGCCTGTGTTACTTGTTGACCTTGTTTCAAGAAACAAAAGAACACCCTGGCCCACAGGGTCCCAGGCCCCTGCGAGCTCTAAGCGTTGCACAGTCAGCGGCGCAGGAACAGCCTCTAGCCGGTGACGCATGAGAGCTAACTACCCAGGCTACCAAGCTATGTCCCAGAGTCCCACAAAGACCAAACCCCCGTTATCCCATCTCTAGATAACTTGTTCACCAACAAACTCTGACATCTCCACCTTTTTCATTTCCCCATTCTTCTAACTTTTTGAGAATGCCTCCCCCACAAAAAAAACTACTCACACACAAACCCCAACTTGAGGATACAATGCCAGGAGAAGCCAGGCGGTAACTGCAGCGCGGCCAGGGTGAAGGACCAGAGAGCCTTACCAGTCACACCAGGAACTCTGCTCCTGGCTCCATGGGAAGCCATAGAAGGTCGTAAACAAAGGACAGGGTTTCTGGCACAAAGTGGAGAAAGAACCAGTCCACACATATCCTAAATCTTTATAGCGGGGTTAGATTTCATTGTTTTTACATGTGTCAAAACTCAAGATTACTTATTATATGTGTGAAGAAAACTTTATCGTATAACATCCAGAAAATTAGCTGTGTATATAGCACAGCAGACAGGTATATTTATCTCCCCAGACAGTACCTTTCTTCCTAGCATTCTAGGTCCAGCTTTCTTCTTCACAAATTCTGTCCCATTTGCTCCATTTGAGAGGAAATGCTCAATAACTTTTATCTTTGTTTGTTTGTGTGTTTGGTTGGTTGGTTGGTTTTGCTCCAGATGGTTGATAGAAGTTGACAGGCTTCAGTAAACATGGGGTCTGGCCTCTGAAGGCTTAAATCAAAGCCTCTCAACTGGGGTGATGCTTGTCTCCTTGTTCTTGGGAAGTGAAGTCAGATCTTCAGCCAGTCTAGTCAGCAGACTGGGACCTGTCCTAAAGAGGAGCAATGAAGATGAAAGAGCCTGGCTAATACAGCCCAAGCTCTGAATCCCCGCCAGAGTAACCCCAGCTTGCAGCAAGCCACCATTTAGCTGTTCTCCAGCACATGCTGTAAAATAACCCCCGCCTCAGGTTTGGCAGGCTCAGTAGAATCCTAGCTCAGGGTGAGGATGCTCGCAGCCTTCCCAGAGTCTGGTTTTGCTGTAGCTTATACCATCTATGTCTGTAGCTACCATTACTGTTTTAACACTAGGTAGCAGCCCAGGCTTACGTCATATCTTCTGTGGCTTGGAGACATATAAAATGGGGGCTTGGCGAGTGGGGGCAGGGAAAACAGCAACTTTGGAGAGATTCAGCTGCCCAATAGTCGTCCACTAATCTGTTAGTAACCTGTAAGGAACCCAGGCCACGCGTGAAGATGAATTCTTTTTTTGAGCTGTTGAATATGCCAATACGGGGCATTTCTTCAACATAGCTGCTTGATAGCAAAGGCCATCCCCACTGACAGATGAACTGAGCCAAAGAAGGACCTTCCAACCTCAGGACCCAAAATCATTTGTCTTGGATTCACCTAGATGGCTTCTCTCTTGGGAGGTTACCCTGTTGGAAGGCCTCAGAGCTGAAGTCTACACAGAGTTGCCTTTCCTGGGCATCTCATTTCAATGGAATAACATATAATACGGCTCTTTGGCATCCTCAGCTAGAAAGTTGGGTTAAAAGGTAAAATATATGCTCAGACCTACAAGAAGTGGAAGGAATAACTCACAACCCCCCTTTTCTCCTTATTTCAAAGTGTAGTACACAACACTGGGGTTGCTAATACAGAAGGACATTCCTAAAAATGTCTTTTTATGTTCCTGTCTGCAAACGAAGACGAAGATGAGAGTTATAGCCGCCGCTACCTCGTTCCCCAAGCGTAAGACAGAGCTACGCATGTGTCCTAATTCTTTTAATATGTGTGCTGATGTTGTGATGAGGGCAGAGTTTCACAGACTATTCCCAGTGTGGGGGTGGACATCTCACCTGAGTCACAGAGCCCTTAGGGATTAGGCAAGCACACGAGGTGGAGCCAGAGAGATGAAGTCATGGTTTTTCCAGGCACTGCAGACTTGCAAGGAGCGGAGCCTGAGACATTCTCCTTGGACCAGAAACTGGATCCAAATGAGAGGCCCTTTGGCAAAATAAAGATTGGAACTGTGGTCAGTGAAGTTCACCCTGGAACCCAGCCTCGCCCTGACCTTTACCACCCTCTTCGACACCAGCCAATGTTTTGTCATCACAGCAAGCTCTCTCTCTCTCTCTTTCTCTTCTCTGACTTACAGGACCTGGTAGGATATGTCCTGCCTGCTTTTCCTTGGCCCCATCTCATTCCTCCCTCATCTCTGGGCTCCAATTATCTCAGCATAGTGAATGCCTTTAGCTTCACTAGAAACTCAGCATTCTCACCTCTGGCTCTTTAAATCTGTTCGCCACACTCTCTGCCCCAGACCCTCCAACCAGCACACCATACTGACTTAGTAGTTTCCTCTATTCTTACTTTCAACCCTTGAGACAGGTCTAGGTTTTTTTCCACAGCAGCCTGCCTGCCTCACCCTCTTCTGGCGAGCTCCAAATTGTGCAGAAACTTTATTCTTGTGTTTTCCACCTGGACCCAAAGCTCCCCCAGGCAAATGGAGAATCTGCCCTGACATCTGACCTCATGAGCTATGCTGAGCTCAAACTGCTCAAACTGCTCCCCAACGCCTCGCTCACAGAAACTGTGAGGTAATAAATGAATCACTGTGTTCAGAGTGGTTTTCTATACTAATAAGTAACTAACACACCATTAAAGCTAAGTGATTTAAAACAATGACTTATTACAGCTCCCTGATCCCACAGTTCCTAACTAGTGAGCTCTTCGTCCTTATGCACAAATGGAGATCACTTCAGCAGCACCTAGCTGATGAATAGGCAGGAGGGGAGGGTCCAGTATGACTTCACTCATGTGTCTGGCATTCTGTGGGCTAGAGGTAGCTGAATGATCACTGAATGATGATCCACATTCATCATTGGACTCTCTGGCAAGGTTATCCCATAAGAGATAGGATTGTGTGAAACTTTGCTCCCTCCAGAGAAAGGAATCAGAACAGTCTACATGATCTCCTGTGTTCTGGTCCCAGAACTCACAAGAAGTCATTCTGCTGCACAGCTCAGTGATAGCAAACCACCCAGAATTGGGGAGAAGGAATTAAAGGTCTATTTCCTGATGGGATGGGTCAAAGATTTTGAAGCTACTTTGTAAAAATTGACCTTGCTGAAGTACAATTTACATACAATAAGAAACACACACATAAGCTGGTTTTAACAAAAATCATACACCCTTGTAGCAACCATCACAAAATACAGAGAATTGCTTTCATCTCTAATAGTGCTCAGCTGACCCCTGCCATACTCAGCCCCCTCACCCACTGTGAGACTCTGAATGAGAAATGTCTCTCATAGTCTTGAGCATTTGAATACCTGGTCCTCAATTGATCATGCTGTTTGGGAGTTTTAGGAGGGGTGGCCTTGTTAGAGGAAGTATGTCACTGGAGGTGAGGTTTACCATTTCAAGTTCTCTCTCTCTCTCTCTCTCTCTCTCTCTCTCTCTCTCTCTCTCCCTCTCTCCTTCCTGCCTGTGGCTTAAGATGTGAGCTCTCAGCTTCCTGCTCTCACTGCTATGCCTCCCTTCCACCCTCACAGACCCTCTGGAACCGTAAGACAACACAAGCTCATTCTTCTATGAGCTGTCTTGGTCAAGATTTTATCACAGCAACAGAAACTAATAAAGCCACCCATCCATGCTGGGCAACCACTGGTTGGCTTTCAGGCTTTTCTAGAATCGCACATGATACTTTACTCTCCTACCTGGATTCTTCACTTTGATAAATGCTTTTAAGGATTATTCATGTTATTCCAAGTATTGACAGTTTCGCTTGCTCTGTTTTTTTGTTTGGTTAGTTGGGTTGGGGTTTGGTTTTGGTTTGTTTGTTTCGTTTTGTTTTGCTGTGTGGTATTCTAGTCTGTAGATGTGCAGTGTTTGTTTATAAAGTTACCTGCAGATGAATACCTGTGTTGTTTCCAGACTTACGCTGTTAGAAATGAAGCCGCTAAGAATGCTTATTTCTATTTTTTGTGAGTAAATATGTAGAAGTGACATCACTCTTCCATACACTGTACTTGTTACTATAAGGGACTACCAAATTGCTATCCAAAACGGTTGTCGTGGGACTCTTGTTGGTAACATGGTGCATTAGAAGCTAATTCCACATCATGAGGTGAAGCGAAAGATTCATGATGGGAAAAGATCGACTCTATTCCAAATGAAGGAACAGAGGAAGAGCTTCAGAACCCACAGAAGCAATAACAGGATGCATGTGCTCACAGAGGAAAAAAAGTGGCGAGCAACAGGCACCGAAGTAAGCCACGCCCCAAAGGGCTCCAGCTTCCTGGCTGCCTGATTAAGAGCACTGGCTGCTCTTGCAGAGGACCCAGTTCCAGCACCCATGTGGAGGCCGACAAGTCTGTAACTCCAGTTACAGGTGATCCAATGCCCTCTTCTGGACGATGTAGGCACACATGCCTACATCATGCCTCACACATGCTACACATGCAGACAGACAAAACTCCCACAGACATATGCGCACAGTTCCTAAAATTTTTTGTTGTCAAAAGGCTGTGGTTTCTTTTTTTAAAAATGTCTTAAGATAGTTAATATTTGTTCATACAAAACAGGTTTTCTGTGGTCTTGCCAAAAACTGCATGTCTGGCTCTTTCTCCCACAGATCCTTTCGCACCTCAACTTGTCTGTCTTTCAACATGGCAAGTCCAGAAAAAAAAAAATCAAGGTCAAATGAGGAAACTGGGCAAATAGTTTTCATCTGGCTTCTATGTTTGACCACCAACTGGCAAAGAGTGGTAGGAAAGCGGAGCAGAGGATAAATGACAGGGTAAAGAACATTTTTGATGACAGGCCCAGACTCCCGTACAGAAAGCAGGTCTAAGATTTATAGGAAACGATGAGGTAACAAAGTCCAAATGCTGTGGACAGACAGACTGAAACCAGTCCAATAAGAAGGCTCCGAGCATGAAGTCCTTCTGGCGGAGGGTCTCTGTCGGCTACGTCTGTGCCTTAATAACTGCACCCGTGTTGTAAGCCTGGGGAAGAACGGCTAACTAAAATAAATGAATAAATAAATAAAATAACCTTCATCAGATATGCAAGCTTCAGAAAATGTGTAACTTCAGCGGGGGCAGGGGGGAAGGAACTTTCGATAATTTCAAACTGCCTAATTTGGGGATGACTTTGGGGGCTTGGGGTTTTGTTTTGTTTTATTCTTTCATTTATTACATTCTGGCGGCAAGTTTCCCATGCCTCCCCTGCCCCCGTCTCTCCCCCGACTTCCTCCCTCCCCCAGATCCACCACACACACACACACACCTCCCCTCAGAAAAGAGCAGGCCTTCCAGGGACATCAACAAGCTACAGCGAGACCATCACATCTAGGCTGGACGAGGATGCCCAGTAAGGAGGAGAAGGCTCCCACAGCGGGCAAGAGTCAGGGACAGCCCCTGCTCCCACTGTTAAAAGAGTCCCTCTAGAACACATAGGCAGAGGACCTGCACCAGGCCCCCACAGGCTCCCCGATCTCTGCCGGCCCGCATGAGTCCTGCTCAGTCGATTCTGTGGGCAGTGTTCCCCTGGTGTCCCTGACCCCGCTGCTTCCTCCTATCCTTCCTCCCCCCTGAGGACCCCCTGGGCTGCATCTGTCGTTTGACTGTGAGATTCTGCATCCGCTCCCATCAGTCGCTGGATGAAATCTCTCTGATCTCTCTGATGACAATTACGCTAGGCTCTGGTCCCAGAACATTTAGAAGGTCGAAGATGTTGTGGCTGGGTTAAAAGTGTCCCAATCCCTCCGCGTGAGGCCTTGCCCGGTTACAGAAGATGGCTGGTTCAGGCTCCGCGTCCCTGTTACTCAGAGTCTTTGCTAGGGTTACTCTCATAGATTCCATGGGCTTTCCATGGCACTAAGTTTCTCCCTTGACCCCCCCAGTTCCAGTCTTTTCTCCCAGTAGTTTCTTCCTCTTATTCCTAACCCCAGCCCACGCCCAGTCCACCAATGAATTCTCTTCTGTTTGCCCATCCCAGGGAGATATTTTCATCCTTCCTTAAGCCCTCCTTGTTACTTAGCCTCTCTGGGGCAGAGGGTTGCAGCGTGGATAGTCTTTCCTTTATAGCTAATATCCACTTCAGTGAGTACCCACCATGTTTGTCTTTCTAGGTCTGTGTTAACTCACTCAGGATGATTTTTTTTTCCATTTCCACTCATTTGCCTACAAATTTTATGATGTCCTTGTTTTTGACAGCTGAGTAGTACTCAAATGTGTAAATGTACCACATTTTCTTTATCCGTTCTTAGGTGGAGGGACATCTGGGTTGTTTCCAGTTTCTGGATATTATTAATAAAGCTGCTATGAACATGGATGAACACGTGTCCTTTGGGATTATGCCCAGGAGTCGTATAGCTGGATCTTGAGGTAGATCAACTTCCAATTTTTTGAGAAGCCACCATATTGATTTCCAAAGTAGCTGTACAAATTTGCACTCCCACCAGCAATATAGGAGGTTTCCCCTTTCTCCACATCCTCGCCAGCTTGAGCTGTCTCTTGCGTCCTTGATCTTAACCATTCTGACAGGTATGAGATAGAATCTCAAAGTCATTTTGATTTGCATTTCCCTGATCGTTAAGGATGTTGAACGTTTCTTTAAGTGTTTCTGGGCCGTTAGAGATTTCTCTGCTGAGGAATCTCTGTTTAGATCTGTACCCCATTTTTTAATTGGATTATTTGGTTTGTTGATGACTAGTTTCCTGAGTTCTTCATGTATTTTGGATATTAGCCCTCTATCATCTGTGGAGTTCGTGGAAATCTCCCATTCTGTGGGCTACCACTTTGTCCTATTGACTGTGTCTTTTGCCTCACGGAAGCTTTTCAGTTTCATGCAGTCCCATTTATTAATTGTTGGTGTTCTGTTCAAGAAGTTGTGCCTGTGCCAATGTCTTAAAGGCTATTCCCCACTTTCTCTTCTACCAGATTCAATGTTTCTGGTTTTGTGTTGAGGTCTTTGATCAACTTGGACTTGAGTTTGTGCAGGGTTATAGATATGGTTCTCTTTGCATTCTATATGCTGACATCCAGTTAGACCAGCACCATTTGTTAAAAATGCTTTTATTTTTTTCTATTTTCTATTTCTGGATCTTTATCAAAAATCAGGAGTCCGTGGATGTATGGATTTATGTCTGGGTCTTTGATTCCATTTGAATGAACCACATGTCTGTTTTTGTGCCAATATCCTGCAGTTTTTATTACCACAGCTCTGTAGTACAGTTTGAGATAAGGGATAGAGATACCTCCACAAGTTTTTTTATTATATAGGACTCTATATAATAAACAGCTCTCCTGTTTTTTGTTTGTTGTTTTTCTGTATGAAGCTGAATATTGTTCCTTGACGTCTGTAAAGAACTGTGTTGGTATTTTAATGGGGATTACATTGAATCTGTAGATTGCTTTTGTTAGGATGGCTATTTTCACTATGTTAATCCTTCCAATCCATGCGCATGAGAGATCTTTACAACTTCTGATACCTTCTTCAATTTCCTTCTTCAAAGACTTGAAGTTTTTATCAAACAGCTCTTCTACCAATATTTTTTATATTATTTGTGGCTATTGTGAAAGGTGCAGTTTCACTAATTTCTTTCTCAGCTGTTTTGTCTTTTGTATACAGGAGGACTACTGATTTTTTTTTAAGTTAATCTTGTATCCAACCACTTCACTGAAGGAGTTCTTTGGTTGAATTTTTGGGGTCGTTCATGTATACTATCATATCATCTACAGATAGTGATAATTTGACTTCTTCTTTTCTAATTTGTATCCCCTGATCTCCTTTAGTTGTCTTACTGCTCTAGCTAGAACTTCAAGAACTATATCAAATAGATATGGAAAGAGTGGAGAGCCTTGTCTTGTCCCTGCTTTTAGTGGAATTACTTTGACTTTTTCTCTAATTTGACGTTGGCTTGCTGTAAATTGCCTTTATTATGTTTAGGTATGTCCTTTGTATCCCTGATCTCTCTGAGTCTTTTATCATGAAGGTAAAAGATTTTGAATTTTGTCACAGGCTTTTTTAGTGTCTAATGAGATGTTCATGTGATTTATTTTTCTTTCAGTTTGTTTATATGGTGGATTACATTGAAATATTTTTTTATACATTGAACCATCTCTGGCATGAAGCCTACTTGATCATAGTGGATGATATTTTTGATGTGTTCTTGATTCAGTTTATGGGTATTTTATTGAGTATTTTTGCATCGATGTTTATGAGGAAAATCAGTAAGTAATTCCCTTTATTTTTGTTAAATCTTGGTGTGGTTTGGGTTTCAGGGTGACTGTGACCTCATAAAATGAGTTTGGCAATGTTCCTTCTGTTTTATTTTGTGGAATCATTTGAGGAGTATTGGCAGAGTTTTGAAAGTTTGGTAGAATTTTGCACTAAAACCATCTAGCCCTGGGCTCTTTTGATTGGGAGACTTTTGATGACTGCCTCTATTTCCTTAAAAGTTATAGGTCCAGTTAATAGTTTATCTGATCCTGATTTAATTTTTGGTAGGTGGTATCTATTGAGAAAATTGTCCATTTCTTCTAGGTTTTCCGATTTTGTGAACTACAGGTTTTTGAAGCATGACCTAATGATTCTTTGGATTTCCTCTGTGTCTGTTAGGCCCCCCTTTTCATTTCTGATTTTTGTTAATTTGGACATTCTTTGTGTGTGTTTTAGTTAGCTTGGATAAGGGTTTGTCAATCTTGTCGATTTCCTCCAAGAGCCAGTTCTTTGTTTCATTGATCATTTGTACTGTTCTCTTTGTTCCTATTGTATTGATTTCAGCCTTCACTTTGATTATTTTCTGCTGTCTACTCCTCTTGAGTGTGTTTGCTTCTTTTTGTTCTAGAACTTTCAGGCGTGCTGTTATGTCACCAATGTAAGATCTGATTTTTTTTATAAAGGCTATGAACTTTCCTCAGCACTGCCTCCATTATACCCCATTCATTTGGGAATGTTGTGCCTTCATTTTCACTGAATTTTAGGAAGTCTTTAATTTCTTTATTTTTTCCTTGACCCAGTAGTTGTTCAGTAGAAACTCGTGTTCAGTTTCCACGAGTTTGTAGGTTTTCTGTTATTTCTGTTGTTGTTGAAATCTAGCTTTTATCTTGCATGGTAGTCTGATAGGATTTTTTAAATTTCCTTCTATCTTTTGATACCTGCATTGTGACTGAGTATGTGTTCAGTTTTGAAGTAGATTCCATGACGTGCTGAGAAGAAGGTATATTCTTTTGTGTTTGGGTGAAATGTTCTGTAGATATCTGTCAGGTCCATTTCATTCATAGTATGTGTTAGCTCCATTATTTCTCTGTTTAGTTTTTGTCTGGATGATCTGTCCATTGGTGAGGGTGACTCCCACTACGAATGTGTGAGGCTCAATGTGTGATTTAAGCTTTAGCAATGCTTCTTTTAGGAGTGTAGGTGCCATTTCTTTTGGAGCATAAGTGTTAAGAACTGAAATGTCATCTTGGTGTACTTTTTTCTTTGATGAATATGAAATGTTCTCCATTTCTTTCGATTAATTTTGGTTAGAAGTCTATTTTGTTAGATATTAGAATAGTTACACAAGCTTGCTTCTTGGGTCTATTTGCTTAGAAAATCTTTTTCCAACCCTTATTCTGAGGTAATGTCTTATCTTTGATGTTGACGTGTGTTTCTTGTATGGAGCAGAATGATGGATCCTGGTTTGTTTGTTTGTTTCCCATTCTGTTAGTTTGTGTCTTTTTATTTGGAAATTGAGTCCATTGACGTTGAGAGATCTTAATGACTAGTGATTGTTAATTCCTGTTATTTTGATGATGGTGGTGGTAGTGAGTGTGTGGTGTGTGTGTGTGTTTCCCTACTTTTGGTTTTGCTGGTGTGGAGTTATTTATTTCTGTAGAGACTGCCGATGAGAGAGCGACCAGCGCGGGAGGAACTTAAAATGCTGTACCGAGGGCATTTGGTTGGGTTTGATTCCTACCTTGAAAACTGCTTTATGGCTAAATCTATATTGCTTTATATAAAGCTGAAAATTAAAATGAGAAGGGAGACAGGATCAAAGACTTCAGTACCTCAAGTGACCCCCAGAGCACTTGCCCCAGGAGTCTGCCCTTCTCCCTGGAGTTAAACCCAGCTTGACAGAAGCAAACAGAAAAACACAGGGAAGAGCCTGCACCGCCGGAGCATTGCCCCTCCCCACACTCCGGAAGCCGTCTGGAAATCATGGAGGAGTCATCTTACGTTAGCAAAGGCAAGCTTGCGATGAGTTCTGTTCGCAAACACCACCTTCGGGTTTGCAGGTTGAAATGCACGGGGATTGCCAAGAGCAGGAGGCTCCTGGGGAGAAACCGGGACTTGACCTTTGAAGCGCCGCGCATGGCCCGCCAGGGGGCGCGCGCGAACCGCCGCTGGCGCCTGACCCAGCGTCGGGGCAAGGATGCCAGTCGCTGTGGCAACCGGGGATGCACGGGCGGCGGGAGGGGGCTGGGAGGAGGAGGAGGAGGGAGGGCGTCCCTGAGAACCACCAGCCCGCTGCCTCGGAGAGGGTGTCAGGAGAAAGCTAACATCCTTACGTGACCTCTGACTCCTTCCAGCCTGTCCCCGGAGTCTCTCCAGGGACCCCACCCCCGGTCCCGCTGGTTTGGGGTGATGGGCTTGGGGCCGGGCCCTAGGGTTTTTCCCTCAGAGCGTTCGTTGTTCCCGGACAGTTAGGAACTGTTGGGAGGGTTCTCCTAGGCGAACTCCTCTTTCACCTGGAGACAGGGATACCTGACGCGTGGTGGCCGGCCTGAACTTGAAGGTTTGTAACCTGCAGGCTGTCCTCACGAAGTCGCTAACTCCTCGGAGTAGAGGTGGTTTCGGGGACCTGAGGATCCATGGGGAGCACGGGAGGGTGGGGAGAGAGGCAGGACATTAAGTGGCAGATGCCAGAAATAGGCAATTTGTACGTTTTAAGTAACGTTCGTCACTTGTGAGCATTGTTCTGCTCCAGCACGATTGTTCACCCCTTCTTTGCCTAACTTACACTGAGTTTTGCTCTAGGTTTGTAGGTGGTCCCGGTGAGTCTCGGGCATCCTCTTGGAATCTTAACCACACCGACTAGGGGGGCTGCGGCCATGCTTCCCTTTCAGGTGGCAGTTTGTCACGCCAACATTTCTTCAAGGCATTTGAGTATTTGTAATAGTTCTGAAACGAGGTAGAAAAGACGGAGAAAGAAACTGGGCGAGCAAGGGAGAGGGGGGTGTTAGACAGGACCAGACTGGTCTGAAGTTGGAAAACTTAGTGAATAAACAGGGCCCACTTCTCCTTCCTTCTCCTAGTGTTTCCCATTGGTTCCCAAGCTGGAAACTGCCATTGAATGAAGACCTCGCACCCTCTTGAGCTCCTCCTCAACGGCAGTGCCCTGTCCAGCACAGTAGGACTCTCCCCGGTGGCAACCCATGAATTTTAGTTCCCTGGTGCTACAACAGCCATCAAAGCAGGACACGTGATTTCTTCATCTATGAATGTTCTGGATTCTTATAACCGTTCTAGTTTCACACGGTTGTGACAAATACCTTGACCAATAGCAATTTAGGGGAGCAAAAGGTCTACTTCAGCTTATAGCGTACGGTCACGGCCGGGAAGCGTGGTGAGGCGCTGCTGACTGGCTCATGGGGGTTATGCTCAGCTAGTTTTCTGTATAGCCCAGAACCACCTGAAAAGAGAACTGGGCTGCCCACGGCGAGCTGGGCTCCCCGCCCCCATCTGTACGATAACGTCCCACAGATCCATATGACCTGCAAAATCATTCAGGAAGACTGAGCTCTCTAGGCAACTCTAGGCTGTAACAAGTTGACAGTTCACTGTAAGACAAGTACCTTGGTTGTTTCCACATTTTTTTTTCTCCATAATCCCCTTCTGATGCAGAAGGAGTTGAAGTGATGAGGAAATAGGGAAGGATGCTCTATCTAAGAAAAAAGGAAGAGGAAGAGGAGGAGGAAAGGGAAAGATTTATTTCTGTAAAGACAAAGATAAGGCTGGACATTCCCCAGAGTATATGACGCTTGCACGTAGTCCCTAGCACACAACCTGACCCCTGCTTATGCTCCTTATGGTTACAACCATAAAGGCAGTGTGTGTGTTTCCATTATTCTCTTCCTGGTTATGCTGTATGTTTGTGAAATACCCATTTGATACCGTTTTTCTGTGGCGATATTTAAATCAAGAGTCAGGAGGCACTGGCAAAAGTGTAGTCCTGCTGACTTAGAGAAATGGGGAGAGCGTAGTTCTTTCCAACCATTTGCTATTAGTAGTTCTGAATCAGAAGATAGACCATGCTGAAGCTTAGAATCTAGAAGAATTTGGGAACTGAGGTTTAAACACGTTCTAGTGACTACACATGTGCACTGACAGGGAAAATGCAGCTGGGGAGGGGGCTGGAAGCCCACTGAGCACGGGTGAGGCCCTGGGTTTGAGTCCCTGTAAAAGGAACAGAACCAGCCACCAAGAGATACAGGATGATGTCATTCGGCTAGACGCTCCCAAACACATGGATCTGAAGAAATGGCTCTCATGGTTCTTTTCTCACACTATGTGGGATTATGTACATAAAGTCTATACAAAAAGAGGAAGTTTGTAAAAGTAATTTTAGATGGTATTTCCACTTCTAAAACAATTTAAGTGAATTAGTTTTGTTTTAATGCTGGAGTACATTTCTGATTCTGTTAACAGTGCGTTCTGGTGAGACAGAAAACCACCTCCCTTTACGTCAAACAAGCATTCCCGGCATAAATGAACACTTGAATTCCAAAGGATGTTGCTGGGATGGGGAGATGGTTCCTGGATAAAACGTTTGCTATGCGAGCATAAGGACCAGGATTTAGCTACCCAGCCTCATAGAAGTGGTGGGTAAGCAGGCACGGTGTAATCCCAATGTCTGGGAGCTGGAAGCAAGGACAGATCCCAGAACACCCTGGCTAGCTGGACCAGCTGAATTAGCAAACTGTAGGTCCCGTGAGAGACCCGCCTCCATATATAAGGCAGAGAGTAATTGAGGAAACACTGTCAGCCTCTGTCCTCTACACATGAGAACATGCCAGCTTATACACACACACATCCACACACATGCACACCATCCATACATACACAAAATGATGATTTGAAAAAAGATAAGGTATGTAAACAATTTTGCTTTACAAATTTGGAGCATACACATTTTTAGCAATGAAGTAAAGAAGTAAGGAAGTAAATATGCATGTTTTCGGGCCACTCATTCACAGCAGTGTTTATTGAACATCCGGGATGTAACAGGCTTACAGGTCTGTGTATTTTTCCAAAGTCACAGGCTTGCTGAGGTATTACTTTTCAGCATTAAATGAGATGAATATATTTAAATGTGTGTTGCTGTGCAACCAACCTTGTAATGACTTCTGCATCTTTTTAATTGCTCTTTACTTAGCAGGACTCCTGGAAGTGTTGCATTGTGGCTACTGCTGTTTTTCAGTTTCGAGCTTACCACCAGATGAGCCCAACTACCTCTAAAACAGGCCCCTAACCCTACTAATTAAAGAGATTTGAATGGGTGTGTACCACGATTAAACGTACATTTCTACAGGACATTCCAGGTGGCAAACTCACTGTTGGATGGGAAAGAACCAGAGGAGGGACCAATGCAAGTTAGCTGGAGAAATGGGAGGAGAAACCATGTAAGAATGTTACAGCAACAAAAAAAGAAAAGAAAAAAGTTATTTCTGCTTACCTGCCACTTTTTTTGCAAATGAAACATTATGGCAATTGTCATCTTTAACCAATATCTATTAATGACATGTTTTCTCTCCCAATAGGCTCTCTTTCAAAACTGCTAATAATTCATTGCTAATAATTAGGTCAGTCTCTTCCATTTCACTCTCTATTGATGGACACTAGTCAAGCAGTGTCAGGGGCCATTTCATATGTCCAGGAAGGCGCTCAGCCCCACCATGGAGACTGTTTAGACAGGAATACACTCCGTGTCTATTGGTGATTTTACAAAGCCAAGGTGTTGTGAGATAGCAGTCCATTAAAAGAAAATCATGCTTCCACTTTTACTACATAAACTTCACTTTTCACTGGGAAGCACTGGGGAGAATATTGTTTTGAAACACTTTCTGTCAGGGAAAAGAACTGTGGCACAGGAAATTTCAGGCTCAGGAGAGCCTGGAGACCAGAGTCTTTATGAGCCAGGCTCTTCTCTGCTCACAGTCCACTGTGAGTCACAAAGTATCCATACTCCAGCAGGCAAGTAAGCACAGACATGCACACATGCACAGATTCACACACGCATGAAACGTATCACGTTTTGGGTGACCATCAGAGCGGACGACACTTGAATAACTACTCCACTAATCAGTCAGCCTCTCCTTTTCCCTCTCCCTCTCCCTCCCCTCGCTGCTCCTCCCCCTCTCTCAGGTTGCTGGTGGTTTTTGTGTAAGGTTTGCTGCGGAGTACGCCTCCTTGTAGCTCTGTGTCTCCATCTTGTTTCTTCTCTATTGTACAGTTAATGACCAGGAAACAGCCTAGCCACAAAGCGTGCATACATCTGCAAATTAAACATTCATTTGTAGGGAATTAAACTGGATGAAGTCTTCCTGGAGATAACACTGACTTTGTGAATAGTCTTTCAGCCTTTGTTGAGGTAGAGATGGTCAGCAACTGGGTCTCCACTGTCTGCAGGCCATCAACAAATGCAAAAGGACCTTTTGAGGTACAGTCAGCAGTCCAGTTGTCTTGCTAATTTTCTTAAAAGGCTTCAGAACAATGGCAACATGCAGTACTGTTTATGCATGAATTACTCATGCTTTAGTGGCTTGACATTTTCTCTCATGTTAAGATCCTCTGTGGTAAGCTGCAGTTAAATAATTGTACATTCAGAGAGCTAAAAACAAAACAGCCTCGTGCCTGAGGTAATTGAACAAGATGAAGTCATGTGTTCTCCAGCACCAAATGGGGAAAGCTAGAAGAGACCATAACACTTGATCTTTTCCATATGACTCAGAAGGAGATTAGTCTTGATTTGTTTCAACTTTTAAATAAAATATAGTAAAAAAAAAAAAGTGAATAAATTATTGCCTTAAAATGAAACATCAGCATGCTTTTTGTATAAAGATGAAAATTCTTATTCTAAGGTTGAAAATAACACAAAAATTCAGCATGGCATCAGAAACAAAGAGAACCAATTTTTCTTAGCTGATAATTTTTTTTTTTTTTACAACTATGCAGGTATATTGTTGGTACATTTTGGAGGATCCAAGATGGTGGCGACCAGCGCGCGCCATAACTGAGGGGCAGAGGATCTGAAACTCCAAAATTGGTGAGTGCAGGGGCAGCTGAAGCCAGGACATCAACATTGAGGCTTCCTGGGCAAGAGGGGACAACCCATCAGTTGAGACCATTTAGATCCAGGTCACCCGCAGACTTCTCTGGGGACTGAGAGTGGCGAACATTTGATCCCCCTGAATTCCCCTTGTCAAGTCTCCCTCCTTGGTGAAGGCACTCTACAGTGCCCACTACTCCTAGCACAGAACTCCCTGCTTGGTATCTGAGACAGAGAAGATGGGCCTCCCAGTCCCTCGGCAACCCAGGTCCGTGGACAGCTGTAGGGGCTCCTCAGGGCCTGCCAGCAGGCATCTGTACCATCCTCCCAAATCTGCTACTGTGGCTGGACTCCCCATGGACCACTATACCAGCCTCCAAGTTCTGCGGCTGCAGCACCACTGAGCTGACAGATCTCCTGCACTCTCACTTGCCCCGGCAGGCCCAAATCTGAGAGTAGAGAACAGGGGGAACCCCTGTGGTTTACAGTGAGACCTGCTAGAGGGTGAGTGCATCTTCAAGTGAGCGCGTGCAGAGCCCCAGATCCAGGGTCCCTCTACCCTAGCAGCCAGACATCGGATCCCTCCCACACACAGCCCCACTGTGAGAATCATAGGGATTCTTGGGACAGCGTTCTCAACATTGAAGTCCCTGCTCTGCAGGGCTGCCAGTAGAGTCCAGGCAAACAACTCCTGGAACCCAGACAGATCTGAATACTAGAAGGACAATACGACTGGCCTGTAGGCCACTGAGGTATTCAGGGAATCTGTGCACGTACATTGTGCTTGCAAACAGTGACAGCGCCTGCACCCCCTCCTGTGCCTGCACATATCCTCCTGCCCCACATTCCATGCATCTGCACTCTCTAGCAAGCACCATGTCCTTCAAGGCATGCTTCCATGCACATGCACATGCTTGCTCGCCCACGCTTGTGCACCTGCATGGGCCTATGGATATTCTTCCCTTAGATACAGCTGAAACACCAATGCACACACCCAATCTGGTGAACCTCTCTCATCTTCCTGAAGAATACTCCAGACACCAGAGAAAGACGGACCCAGGCTGAAGTACAGACTCCAAGAACAAACAGTGAAGGATACAGATAAGCAGATGGCCAGAGGTCAGCATAAGAACATACCCAACAAAAATCAGGACATCAAGGCTTCACCAGCAACCCCCCCAAATCAATGGATATTCCAATTCATTGGAATTACAGGAAAATGATTTTAAAGCTATGCTTATCCAGAATTAGAGGCAAATAAAGAGGAAATGAACAAAACTCTCAAAGAAATACAGGCAAATACAGCCAAACAAATAGAGGCATAATTAGTGGCATTAAGACAAGAAAGGAACAAAAAACCAGAAACCATCCTAGAAAGACCAGAATCCACATTCAAACAGATGAAGGAAATGGTGCAAAGCATGAAAACAGAATTAGAATCAATAAAGAAAGCATAGAGAAACTCCTGGAGCTGGAGAACTTAGAGAAAAGATCAGGAACCACAAAGGTAAGCATCACCAATAGAATATAAGAACTGGAAAAGAGAATCTCAGGTACTGAAGATACTCTTGCAGGAATTGATACTTCTCTCAAAGGAAAAGTAAAATTGGAAAAGTTCCAAACACAAAGCAACCAAGAAATCAAGGATGCCATGAAAAGACAAAAATCTAAGAATAATAGGAATAGATGAAAAAGAAGATTCCAGGCTCCAAGGTCCAGAAAATATTTTCAAGAAAATCATAGAAGAAAATTTTCCCAACTTAAAGAGATGTCCATAAACATACAAGAGACCTTCAGAACACCAAGTAGACTAGACCAGAAAAAAACTCATGTCACATCATAGTCAAAACACTAAATCTATAGAACAAAGAAAAAATATTAAAATCAAGGGAACATATAAAGTAACATATAAAGGTAGACCTATCAGAATCACACCAGACTTCTCAACAGGAACTATGAAAACCAGAAGGGCCAGGGCAGATGTCATGCAGACTTGCCACACATGCCAACCCAGACTACTATACTCAGCAAAGCTTTCAATCAACATATATGGAGAAAACAAACTATTCCATGACAAAACTAAACTTAAACAATATCTACACACAGCATCTCAGCCCTATAGAAGATACTAGGAAAACTCCAACAAAAACAACTACACCTAAGAAAATGTAGGATTATAGATAACTTCACAACAACAACAAAAATTAAAAGAAAACAAGCAATGAAGCACAGTAATACCACCAACTCTACAATAAAAGAAACTAACATTCATTGGTCACTATTATCTATCAGCATCAATGGACTCAACTCCATAAAAAGACACAGACTAACAGAATGGTTGCAGAAACAGGATCCAACATTCTGCTGCATCCAAGAAACACATCTCTGCAACAAAGATAAACACTGCCTCAGAGTAAAGGGCTGGAAAAATGTTTTTCAAGCAAATGGACCCAGAAAAAAAGCTGGGGTAGCTATTAAAATATCTAATAAAATAGACCTTCAACCAAAATTAATCAAAACAGATGGGGAGGGGCACTCATTCTCATCAAAGGAAAAATCTACCAGGAGAACATCGCAATTCTGAACATCTATGTCCCAAATACAAGAGCACCTACATTTGTAAATGAAACATTATTAAAGCTTAAATCACACATCGATCCCAACACCTTAATAGTGGGAGACTTCAACACTCCACTCTCACCAAGGGACAGATCATCTAGACAGAATCTAAATAGGGAAAAAAAATGGCACTTAAAACAGAGGTCCTAAATCAAATGGACCTAATAAGATGTCTACAGAACTTTTCACCCAAATTCAAAAGAATATACCTTCTTTTCAGCACCTCATGGAACCTTCTCCAAAATAGACCATATAGTTGGTCACAAAGAAAGCCTCAACAGATACAAGAAGATTGAAATAATCCCTTGTATCCTACCTGATCACCATGAACTAAAGCTAGACCTCAACAACAACAGAAATAGCAAAAAGCCTACACACACATGGAAACTGAACAGCCCACTACTCAATGGCAGCTGGGTTAGGAAAGAAATTAAAGACTTCCTAGGATTCAATGAAAATGAAGGCACGACATACCCAAACTTATGGGACACAATGAAAGCAGTGCTAAGAGAAAAACTCATAGCACTAAGAACCTGCAAGAAGAAATTTGAAACATCTCATACAAGCAACTTAATGGCTCACTTGAAAGCCCTAGAAAAAAAAAAGAAGCAGACACACACAAAAGGAATAGACAGCTGGAAAAAAATCAAACTCAGGGCTGAAATCAATAAATTAGAAACAAAACAATTCAAAGAATCAACGAAACCAAGAGCTGGTTCTTTGAAAAAAAATCAACAAGATAAACTCTGAGCCAAACTAAGTAAAAGGCAGAAAGAAACTATCCAAATCAACAAAATAAGAAACAAAAAGGGGGATATAACAACAGACACTGAGGAAATCGAGACAATCTTACTACAAAAGCCTATATGCCACAAAATTTGAAAATCTAAATGAAATAGTTTTCTTGATAGATTTCATTTACCAAAATTAAATGAAGATCAGGTAAATAAATTGAATAGTCCTATATCCCCCAAGGAAATAGAAGCAGTCATCAAAAGTCTCCCTTCCAAAAAAAGCCCAGGGCCAGATGGTTTCAGAGCAGAATTCTACCAGACCTTTAAAGAAGAGCTAATTCCAAATTCTCTTCCAACTATTCCACAAAATAGAAATAGAAGGATCATTACCAAACTCATTCTATGAAGCCACAGTCACCTTGACACCTAAACCATGCAAAGACCCAACCAAAAAAAGAGAACTTCAGACCTAGCTCTCTTATGAACATTGATGCAAAAATACTCAATAAAATACTTGCACACCAAATCCAAGAACACATAAAAGATATCATCTACCATGACCAAGTAGGCTTCATCCTAGGCATGCAGGGGTGGTTCAATATATGGAAATCCATCAACGTAATCCACTATATAAACAACCTGAAGAAGAAAAACCACATGATCATCTCTTTGGATGCCAAAAAAGCATTTGGCAAAATCCAACACCCATTCATGTGTAAAGTCTTGGAGAGATCAGGGATACAAGGCACATACCTACACATAATAAAGACAATATACAGCAAGCCTATAGCTAACATCAAACTAAACGGAGAGAAACTTAAATCAATCCCACTGAAAACAGGGACAAGGCAAGGCTGCCCACTCTCTCCATTTCTCTTCAACATAGTACTTGAAGTCCTAGCTAGAGCAATAAGACAACTAAAAGAGATCAAGGGAATGCAAACTGGAAAAGAAGAAGTCAAAGTATCACTATTCGCAGATGATATGATGGTATACATGAACAACTCCAAAAATTCAACCAGAGAACACCTTCAGCTGATAAACACCTTCAGCAAAGTGGCTGGAAATAAAATTAACTCAAAAAATCAGTAGCCCTCCTGTATTCAAAGAAAAAAAGACCAAGAAGGAAATTAGGGAAACAACACCCTTAACAATAGCCACTAATAACATAAAGTACCTTGGTGTGACTTTAACCAAGCAAGTGAAAGACCTGTTTGAAAAAAAAAACTTCAAGTCTCTGGCAAGGAGCAGGGAGGAGATGAGGGAGGAAGGATGGGATTGGGAGGGAATGAGGGAGCAGGATACAACTAGGATACAGAGTTAATAAAATGTAACTAATAAAAAAAAACACCTAATTGCTTTTATTTTTGTAGTGGGATATTTATTAGAATGAGAAAGACGTTTACCCAGTGCCTATTCTCTGCCAACGTTTTAGGCCTGTTATCTTATTTCCAGACCATCTCTGGTGTCTCAGAATTCACAACTCTCCAAAGTGTAGATACTAGAGGGGACAGTGTTGTCATTTACTGAGCAGAGGAAGGGGTCTGACACTGCAGACTTGTGTGACCTTTCCCTTTCTTTTGGGTATGTGCACACCTTTCCTGTAAAGCCTTTGCTGCTCCTCCTTTGAAGTATGGCTTCAACTTCATTCTAAGAAAAAAAAAGTCATGATCCTGAAAGAGAGCTCAGACAATATGCTCAGTTCTACTGCTCTTGTCCTGTAAGAGACAGGTGAGCAATTCCAGACTCCAGCTGCTCACTCTGAGCGTTTGTTTTGGTAAGATGATTCAGGACTACTGGGCTCTACCAGCTCTGTCTGCTCCCCATGAAACGCCACACATGCTGTCATTGGATTGCTTCTGTCACCCTCATTTTCTACCTTTTCTGCTCCCTGTAGGGATCATGGGTTGAAATAGAGGTTGCTAGCATTGGATGGTCTCTTTATTTCATTGTAGCAATGCCTGTTCACTACATCTCTGCCGTTTAGATATTTGTGAATTCTGAGCCCACTTAGGGGTAAATCGAATGACAGAGATTAGGTACTGGGAACATGTCATTCATATATATGTCCCACTACAAAAATAAAGAGTCATAAAGTTAAATAAAACAAACAAACAAAAACTTCAAGTCTCTGAAGAAAGAAATCGAAGAAGATATCAGAAGATGGAAAGATCTCCCGTGCTCATGGATTGGTAGGATTAACATAGTGAAAATGGCCATCCTGCCAAAAGCAATCTACAGATTCAATGCAATTCCCATCAAAATACCAATATAATTCTTTACAGACTTTGTAAGAAAAATCCTCAACTTCATATGAAAAAGCAAAAAATCCAGAATTGCCAAAATGATCCTTTTCAACAACAGATCATCTGGAGGTATCTCCATCCCTGATCTCAAGCTGTACTACAAAACAATAGTAATAAAAACTGCATGGTACTGGCATAGAAACAGAATGGTGGATCAATGGAATTAAATAGAAGACCCAGAAATAAACCCACATACCTACAGATACTTGATTTTTTGACAAAGAAGCCAAAACCATACAATGAAAAAAGACAGCATCTTCAAAAAATGGTACTAGCCTAACTGGATGTCTACATGTAGAAAAATGCAAATAGATCCATACTTATCACCCTGCAAAAAACTAAAGTCCAAGTGGATCAAAGACTTCAACATAAAACCAGACACACTAAATTGGTTAGAAGAAAAACTGGAGAAGAGCCTAGAACTCATTGGCACAAGAGACAACTTCTTGAACAGAACATCAACAGCACAGGCTCTAAGAGCAAAAATCAATAAACGGGACCTCATGAAACTGAAAAGCTTCTGTAAAGCAAAAGACATTGTCATCAGAACAAAACAGCAGCCTACAGACTGGGAAAGGATTTTCACCAACCCTATGTCTTGACAGAGGGCTAATATCCAGAATATATAAAGAACTCAAGAAGTTAAAAAGCAACCAATCAAGTAATCCAATTAAAAAATGAGGTACAGAGCTAAACAGAGAATTACCTGTAGAGGAATATAGAATGGCAGAGAAACACTTAAAGACATGCTCAACATCCTTAGTCATCAGGGAAATGCAAATCAAAACGACCCTGAGATTTCACCTTACACCCATCAGAATGGCTAAGATCAAAAACTCAAGTGACAATACATGCTGAAGAGGTTGTGGAGAAAGGGGAACACTTCTCCACTGCTGGTGGGAATGTAAACTTGTACAACCACTCTGGAAATCAATCTGGCACTTTTTCAAACAACTAGGAATAGCGCTTCCTCAAGATCAAGCTATAACACTCCTAGGCATATATCCAAAATATGCTTTCAAGTACACAACAAGGACATTTGCTCAACCATGTTTGTAGCAGCTTTATTCATAATAGCCAGAATCTGGAAACAACCCAGATGTCCCTCAATGGAGGAATGGATATAGAAATTGTGGTACATTTATACAATGGAATACTACTCAGCAATAGTGAGTAAAAACAAGGAAATTGTGAAATTTGCAGGCAAATGGTGGGAACTAGAAAAGATCATCCTGAGTGAGGTATCCCAGGAGCAGAAAGACACATACGGTATATATTCACTTATAAGTGGATATTAGACATATAATATAAGATAAACATACTAAAATCTGTACACCTAAAGAAGCCAAGCAAGAAGGAAGTCCCTGGGTAAGATGATCAGTCCTCATTCAGAAAGACAAATGGGATGGACATTAGAAGAAAGAAAAAACAGGAAACAGGACAGGAACCTACCACAGAGGGCCTCTCAAAGACTCTACCCTGTAGTGTATCAAGGCAGATGCTGAGACTCATAACCAAATTTTGGGCACAGTGCAGGGAATCTTATGAAAGAAGGTAGGGATAGTAAGACCTGGAGAGGACAGGAGCTCCACAAGGAGAGCAACAGAACCAAAAAGTCTGGGCACAAGGGGCTTTTCTGAGACTGATACTCTAACCAAAGACCATTCATAGATATAACGTAGAACCCCTGCTCAAATGAAGCCCATGGCAGCTCAGTTTCCAAGTGGGTTCCCTAGTAAGGGGAACAGGGACTGTCTCTGACATGAACTCCTTGGCTGGCTCTTTGATCACCTCCACCTGAGTGGGGAGCAGCTTTGCCAGGCCACAGAGGAGGACAATGCAGCCAGTCCTTATGGGACCTGATAAGCTAGGGTCAGATGGAAGGGAAGGAGGACCCCTCCTATCAGTGGACTTGGAGAGGGGCATGGGAGGAGATGAGGGAGGGAGGATGGGATTGGGAGGGGATGAGGGAGGCGGCTAAATAAACTGTAATTAATATGAAAAATAAAAATTTAATTTAAAAAAATGATACACTTCGGGGTGGAGCTTACTCAGTTGTAGATAACTGTCATATTTAAATGTAGTAGGTTGCTCCCACTTGTAATCTCAGCATCCTAGAGACTGAAGTGGGATATTACCACAGGTTCCAGACCAACCGGGGCTACAGAGTGAGACCTTGTCTCAAAAGAAATAAAGGGGGGGCACCATATTAACAAATCTTTTTAAAAGGATGTGTACTTCATTAGAAACCTCTCAAATGCAAAGAAAGCATCCCTGGCATTCTGGGTGCCAGGGATGCAGAATGCCAGGGATGCTGTAAAGAAAAGCATGCTTCAATTTCAGTTTTCCCACTGAAGACATCTAGATGACCCATTTGGCTCTATGTAGACCGCCAATTAGGTTACCCAAATCATTGGTGAAGTCGCCCCACAGTGAGCCCTGTGGCCTGATGTCTATTGCAAGCAGACCCCTTCTGCTGCACAATCACTTTCAACTTAAAGAAAGATAACGTCTGTAACCGAAGTGAGAGAAAGCAGAAGAGACATGTGGCTTATGAAGCTTCATACGTGTGAGACACAAGGCAAACATTTTACACATTCCTTTCTCTAAGCTCACATCGCCCTTAGAATAAGGTTGCTATCATTCTCAACTGTTTGAGAGATGAGGGATCTAACGTGCAGAAAGGTTAACTTTCTGAAGATCACGCAAAAAAGCTGGTGACAAGGTCTAGCATTAATACACGTCTGCCTGATTGTTCCACCTACCTAGGTAGTTCTTTGACAAGAACGTGTCTGTTGTAGGAAGAGAAAGAGCACTGCCCAAGAATTATATAAAGTGCTTACTATAAAGGGCGTCCAACCACCTAAACAATTCACAAGGTGTTTTCCACCATACCAAACTACAGATACGCTGGTAACAGGTTGGCCCTTGATCTTAGCAGAGCAGTGGAATAAGAATCATCTAGGGAGGCCTGGAGAAATGGCTCAGGGGTTAAGAGTACCAGCTGCTCTTCTGAAGGTCCTGAGTTCAGTTCCCAGTAGACCACAGGGTGGCTCACAACCATTGATGAGATCTGGTGCCCCCTTCTGGTGTGTAGGCATACACGCAGGTAGAATACTATATAAAAAATAACTTTCTAAAAAAAAATTAAGTGTGGTTTCCTTTTTCATTTCTTTCTTTTTAAGATTTATTTTATTATGTATATGTTGTGGGTTATTAGTATTTATTATTGATATATCTTTTAGTAAAGCAGCGGTTATTCCTAAACAAGCTGTATACCCAAATCACCGCACAGAGACTGGGACTTATTTAACTAACCTAGAGCACAATTCTGGGCAATAGTTCCTCCATCCTAAACCTCCAAGCCCACATAGTTTCCTGCCATTCAGGTTTCACCCATTATACTTGCTTTTGATTATATCTTATGTCCAGTTTATCTCTCCACGTGGTTCCAAGAACTCTCTGTGGATTCTCTGCTCCTCCATTCTTTGCTTCTTCCTCTTCTCTCCCCCTCCCCCTCCCCACCAGTATGTTCCACCCTATTCTCTCCATTGCACAGCATTATGGCTGACTGTTTTAACTGACAACACAGAGAACAAATGGTGGCATGTTTACACAAACTTGAGACAGGTGATGCTTAGAATAAGCATCACAATGCACTGTCTTGATTGAAACCAGATAGGCGGTAGAGAAATCAGCATTTGAATGAACAAGGGTAAATTGTATACATTTCCAGAAGAACAATATACCAACAGGTATACAATGTTCTGTCTGGATGTACACCTGGTGCCAGGAGAGGGCACCTGATCGCATTATAGATGGGTGTGAGCCACCATGTAGTTGCTGGGAATTGAACTTGGGAACTCAGGAAGAGCAAGCAGTGCTCTTAACCTCTGGGCCATCTCTAAAGTCCAATAAATAACTCTTAAAAAAATCTTCAAGGGAAAGCTAGTCTCTGAAAAGTATGTTTTGGTATGTGTGTCAAACCTATAATGTATTCCTGTTGTATACAAATAAGAATGGGCCTTTTCTTAAAAAAAAAAAAGATTTATTTATTATGTATACAGTGTTCTGCCTACATGAGCTCTAATAATAAATGGTCATGAGCCACCATGTGGTTGCTGGGAATTGAACTCAGGACCTCTGGGAGAGCAACCAGTGATCTTAACTTCTGAGCCATCTCTCCAGGAATGGGCCTTGATTTTCCTTTTTTAAAAATTTATTGACAATTTAATTATTTTATATAAAGGCAATGTATAGCTTATGAAAAGTTCATGAAGCAGTATCCTTAAAGTTAGTTGCACTTGTAAATCTCTTAGGTGTTTACAAAATACTTCAAAGTGGGCTTTTATTTGCAATTTCTGTAACAACAACCCTGGCCAAATGCAAGCCTTTCAGGCCCTTGCAACTTGGTTCTTGAAAAAGAAAACCTTTTTTTAAATATAACTTCTATTCTTTGCATCCAACACATACAATGCATTTCTGTCCTATTTCACGCACAACTTCTCTGTGGTCCACCTCTGTCCTCCCACTTTCACCTCCCAACTTCAATGTCATTTTTTCTTCTTCTTATAACTTACTAAGTTCAATTTGTGCTGCGCATGAGCGTAGAGCCCATCTGCTGGCACAGGGGACTCTTCCTCCTCCAGTAGCCATCAACCGACACTATCTCCTTAGTTGGGGTGAGGCGGTCATGAGCACCTCCACCATCCGTGTTAGAGTCGAGTAGCTTGGTCTTTGTAGGCAGCCACGCTGCTGTCTCCTGCATGGACCTGTCATGTTAGCCCTCCCTGATCCCTGGCTCTTACACTCTTTCCGCCCCTCTTTGGGATTTTTTTTAAACAGACATTGAGTTGCTGCTCCACACAACACACATTGCCAGACACTGTGGAGAAATAAATAGCTAAAGACACTTAGGCCTGTGGCCATTGAGAAGAGTGATGGGCAACCTCACAGTGTGAGTGTCTCACAAAGTTCCAGAGGGACTGGGGCACACGCGGGGCTGAGCACAGAACGCACCAGACCAAAGAATCCAGCTGCTTGATTGTGCTCCAGCCTTGTGGACGATGCCACAGCTGGGGACGAACAGCAGGCAGGTTAGAACAGGCAGTCTTAAGTCCCAGAGTCAGCACAGGTAGAGGCGTAAGACGGAGCTGACCCACCTTCCCTGTGTCTGTTTGCTCTTCAGGTCTAGGCTTAGTGGCCAACCAGAACCATGGACAGCGCTGGGAAAGGCGGTAAAAAGTTTATGCCAGATGGAATGTCAAGAGAAGGAAAGCTGCCTCCCTTCGAGGCTTATCTCGACTACCAGTAAGTCTGCAGTCTGGACCTAAAAGCTGCCCCTTGCAGATACACTGTTAAGATTTAAGTAGCTGCACGTGGGAGCGATGGAGCTCAGCACTGCCAAGATCAGAGACCTCATACCCTTGTGCCCCGTGCACAGGCCAAGCAGTGTATGGGAAACAGCACTCCTTGATGTGGTTTTGGCTCCCTCCATTGTCTCCTGTCCTTTTCCATTAGACAGCAGCTTGCTGGCTCACCTCTTGAAATACGTTGTGGAATAGTTATGTAGTTGAGAATGGGCGGGGCGTTTCCCTTTATTTACCTTTCTGTCCTTTTCTGCATTTGTAAGATATTCCAGCTTGTATTGTTCATAAATGACTACATATCAAATCCAAGCAATTTAGAGGGATGTGCATATGTGCGTGTGCATGCCTACCTTGGTTTTTTGGTTTTTGTTTTGGGGTTTTGGTTTTTTGGTTTCAGTTGGGGTTTTTCTTGTTTTTGTGGGGGTTTTGTTTGGTTTTGGTTTCTGAGGCAATCTTTGGCCTTGAACTCTTGACAATATTCCTCCCTCTGTCTTTTAAGTTCTGAAATTATGGACTTGTACCACAACTCCTGACTTAAAATTATTTTAAACAATGAGAACATTTCATAATATTTCACTTCTAAAAGGTAGAGATGACTTATTTCAACAAATAGCCTCTTGAGAACTTGTAAATGTCAAATTTTGGCCCCGGGTAGGTGTCCTGTCTCACTTGTAGAGAATTTGTGAAGAAGTATTAGTAAATTTCCAAATAAGAATGAAATAATTCATGTTTTCATTCAACAAATATTTGCACATTTGTCACATACAAGACAAGTGTTGGGCCCAGAATACAGCAGTAAACAGAAACACATGGCCCCTGCTGTGGTGAAACATGGGAGACAGCCAAGCAGAAGAGGAGGAAAGGACTTGACCTAGTCAGAGAGTTTGGAGACGATAGGGTGAGGAAGGCATGTGAGTCAGACTCTGGAAGAAGGCTATTATGGAAAGACACCACGCTGTGAAAAAGCACATCATAGTTGAGAAAGTGACAGACATCAGAATGAAGGACAGAGGACAGACGTGGGTGGCGTAGGAACCAGAGCAAGCGGAGCACTGGGACTAGGGGAAGGAAACCATCTAGTGGAAGCCTGGAAGGTTGGAGGCGGGACCCTGTGATGCTATTGACCATGTCTGTAATAAGAAAATTTTCTTTTCAACAGTCAGGGAAAGTCCCTCCCCTCCTATAGAAACTCTCACTTGTGTTCACATCTCGTTAGAAGTCAGGGAGAAAGACACTCAGAATTCTAGTAAAGAGAGCCACGGGGAAAGCGGTTACTTGAGGTCTCCATAAGTGCTGGCCAGGCACCATCCTCATGCGTAAAAGCGTGACTGGAACCCTTCCCTCATAAGCATGTAGACAAGCCAGGCTCTGCGAACACAGCCTGGTCTCTTACTGCTCCAGGGTTTGTGATGACATTCAGTTACAGCCGTCTTTTCTTGGGGCTGACCGAGACCAGTCCTTTTTCCTCTTTCACAGAGACTTACAAGGAGGCAAGCGCTCCAAGTTTCTCAAGAGCTGGTGACTGACATGATTATTCCCACGCCTGTGTTTGCTGTCGTTTGTTAAAAATGAACTTGATAACCCCCTGGACTACAACAGCCAAAGGCTTGCTGGCCCGTGCTCTGCTGGAGACCATTCACTTACTCTGGGTGTCCCCTGTAACAGAACTTTTGTCACATGGCTTGTAGCCACATACCTTCTCTCATCAGCTAAGGAAGGATTGTCCTGGCAACATTTTTTATTCCTCATTCTGTCCCATGCTGTAATAAAGCAGTAAGCACACAGTAGATTCCTGGTTTCTGAGCAGCTGAATTAAAAAAAAAAATTATCCAAGGAAAATGAGACTATTGAGGTTTTCTGGTTGTGTGTACAGAAAGGAGTCTTAATACCTATGTTAAACCTATGTAGCCATCGTCTCTCAGTAACGATTCCTATTTTCTCCTTTATACCTAGCTTTCCTACGTTGAGTACAGATTAGCTAGAAAAATGGGTGTGTATACAGTTATAAATTTAAGAAACAGAAAATACAAATAAAAATACTGAAAGCAAAGATTGTTTGGATGGGTAGTTTATGGGTTTGTCTTTATATGGAGCAGGTAGTTTAAACACTGAGAGCTGAGATGGAGGGAAACACCAGAAGGTGATTTCTGCTTGGTTCTCCCTCCACAAACCTGGAACACTGGGTTTTCTAGGTCTGTTTCTGCGGTGCCCAGTACGGCTGGTACATAGTGTAAACTCGGGGTTTATTTTTCAAGTAATAATCACTGCTGAGTCCTATCTGAGTGTAAATTCACACTCGCGGAGTTAAAGCTAAGATACTGCTTTAGTTAGTGATGTAGGAAATAAAAATCTAAAGCATTCAACCAAGTGCTGGGATGCCCACCATGACTCAAGTGCTTTCTCGCCTACTGGTGGGTGCTTACTCCCAGCAGCTGCTACTGTGGCCCTACTGTGTGACAGGGCAGTTCCACACAAACAGGGACTCTGGTGCAAGAAAACAAGGCCACGAGCCTCCCTGAAACACCACTGTTTGAAGAGCCGATACTAGAGATGCCGTAAAGGGATTGCTTCTAGGGATTTTTTGTTTTCTCCTTCACACTTTTTCCTTGGCTTTCTACAATGAAATTAGCGGGATAGAGGTTTGGGTATGATTGTGGGTTTTTTTAAAAATATATATATATATATAAAAGTATAGAATAGTTTGAAATTCAAGTTTACCTTCTGAGTCATTAGATTAATTAGCTGATGTATTTACTTAGTTCCAAACTGTCTATTTCTACACACTAATTTTTAAATACATCTTGGATAAAATATACAATAAAGATACTTGCATTTTTATGAAGTTATCTTTTTAGGGCTGGAAAGATGGCTCTGGGGTTAAGAATACTTGATGTTCTTCCAGAGAACCTAGGTTCAATTCACAGGGCCCATATGGTGGCTCCCAACCATTTGTAACTCCAGCTCCAGGGGATCTGACCTCCCCTCTGGCCTCCCCAGGCACCAGGTTCACATGCCTGCAGGCAAAACATCCGTACACACAAAACACCCGTACACATAATATAAATGTAAATAATTTTGTAAAGTTTGTCATTGTCCTCAAATATCCACTGCTATTTCCTGGAGGAGAGAATCTGTATATCAGTGACATTTTAAAAGTATGAAGGAAAGCAGTGAGCGAGCACATAATACCACTTTGCTTTGTAATAGCGCTGGACCTTTAAGATGGCTGCAAGAGCCAGGCATGGTGATGCTCAGCACTCTGGAGGCAGAGGCAGCCTACAACCAAAACTACACAAAGAAGCCCTAGCTTGAAAAAAATAATGGCTGACTGTAATATGTATAGGTGTATTATCCCACCTACTTTAGCCCTCTGCATGACACAGAAGATACTAAGGCATTCGTGGGGGACAGATAAGAGGAGGAAGTATTAGGAAACAATGAAGACAAGTCCACATAACAGCCAAGAGTGGGGAGTTGTGAAGTTAAACTTCACTGCTTTCCAGGTAAATCTACCTCTTCAGGAAACCCAGATGTCCAAAGTTAAACCTGCAATTGCCGTTACTTCCACAAGGGGGCGACAGAAGCCAGAACTGTTCTGAATTCTCACTGTTGATGGTAGTAGGTCATGCTGAACATGGCTCCCTGCAGTATGAGCATGAGGCCAAACCCTCGGCCATTTGCTCCTAAGTGCTCACAGGTTAGAGGTTTTATACATCTTTTTCAGATGTATAAAAATACAAGATGAACAATTAAATTGGAATTTCAGGTGAACAGAGAACATTTTTAGCGTATGTATATCTTCGGCAGGACCTGGGTTGGGGTGGATGTGGGCTCTGGTTTGCTCTCTGAGTGTTCAGTCATCAGGAAAGATTCTTGGCTGTGGCCAGGGAGTCACTCTTTCTAAGTCCACCAAGTCCTCAGTCTGAACAATCGGAGACAACATGCTTGAGCTGTGTCAAGCCCAGTATTACAGAAATTATGCGAGTAGCCTACACAGTTCAAATAACTTACGGTATTTTCATTTTATTCATAGAAATGGGGGCTTGAGGTCTGGAGGGATAGCTCAGTGGCAGAACACTTGTGTAATATGAATGAGGCCCTGGGTTCAGGTGCTGCTAACAACACACACACACACACACACACACACACACACACACACACACACACAGAGTCTTAGGTTCAAACTGTCAGTCTTGGATCAAGCATGTCCATCAGGCATCTTGCCACTCCTAATCTTTTTATAGAAAAATAAGCCAAGGCCTAAAGCAGTTACGGGTACGATGCAGTCAGTGGAAATGCAGGACTGAACCAGCGGTCTTGATGTTCAAATGGACTTCTGTTTGAGTAGGGCCAGGGTGTGATTTGCTAACTTTATTCCACATTTTCTCATCTTAAGGGAGGAAGGAGCCTTATATTTTTTTCTCTCCTGCCTACTCAAGCTCATAAATATAATGAGGTTTTAGGGAGAGTGTTAATAGTATCAGATCCAACAAGAGTTTATGAGCCCTCTGAGTGCGTCCTTGTGAATGACTTCTTATTTTATGCCACATGTAACACAAAGCACTGGGTGAGGCTTTCTTTATCTAACAGATTGAAATTTTAGGTCCTAAGCTTCGATTTGCCTGCAACCCAGGAGGCAAGAAATCGTAAAAAGCAAGATTTAAAACTGCATACACTATTTCTATAACATACTTTGAGCTCAGGCTCAGAGTTCCAAGATTTACTCCCCTTCAGAAACATGGAATGCATAAGCACTTCAAAACAGCTCTCAATTACCCTGCACCTGAGCCTTCCTTTTTCTGTTTTTCCCCTGAACAGGTGGTCAACAAATACTCATTATGTGTTAAGGAAATGTCTTCGTGACAGGGAGGAGAACACGCGCCAAAGAGCCCGAACTGGTGGGCACGGTCAGGTTGCCTTAGCAACCCGGATACACTCGCTCTCAGACTGTCTTGGTGTTCGTTTGGGTTTTGGTCTGAATGCTTTTAGAATTCTGGTGCATCTCTGGCTGAGACTATCTAAAAGCATGTTTTCTCTGTGCTCTCTCCTAGGTTTGCTTTAAGATGGATTATAGAGAATTAAAACATAAATCACACATATAATATAAACGTAATTTTCTAAGCCTGAAACACTCAGTATTATTTTAATGAGTTATATCTAGCTATATATAATGAATAATTATATCTATAATGAATGGCGTATAGAGAATTAAAACATAAATTGCATCTGTGAAATAAAAACGGGAATTTTTTTACAGTTTTAAATATTCTCCCAGTATATTTTAATGAATTAAATAGGTCAAAACCACTAGCTCTTCTTCGTTCCCAGCACTTGGGAGCCAGGAGCATGAGCTCTTTGAGTTCAAGGCCAACCTGGTCTAGACAGAGTTCCAGGCCACTCAGGGCTACAGAGTGAGAGCCCATCTCAAAAACAAACAAATAAAAGCCCCGCAAAATTTCATAGAGGAGATGTTTATCCCGATACCAACTTTTGGAGGTATTCGATAATTTCGTCTAAAATTCGCATGTAGCCTCCTTCGTCTTCCCTGAGGTAACTAACCCGCCCGTCTTCGTTTCTCCTCAGGCGCGACTTAAAGGAGAATGCAGTGGAGCGGGCCATGGTTCAGATCAGGAAGCTGAGGGAAAAGAACCAGAAGTTCCAAGAAAGGGTGAGCAAGAGGTGGGCGTTGGCGGGCGCGGAGCATGCTGAGCGCGTGCGCCCTGACAGTGGTGCTGGAATGCACCCGAGGGAGGAGCAGGACTTACAAACTGATCGGGCTTCTTCACACTCGTGGGGCGGGTACTGAGAGTCGGCGGAAGTCAGTTGAGTCGTGTTCCTTAGACCAGGAGGATGGCTATCCTAAAAACCCTGGCTGCCTTCTGACTTCCTGTTTAACCAAACTGTGAAATGCTGCTTGTCCCTTTTCCATCTCTGAATCTTTGTTTCAGCTTTTCCAGGAGTGTGCATGCATACGTGCAGACGGAGCAGTATAGCCTCAGTCTTTAGTTGTCTTAACTTTGTGAAAGTCAGCTCGAGGGCCACCAGCTCGGTACGTAGCGAGCTACCTGCTACCAAGCTTGGCAACCTGAGTTTGATCTGCAGAGCCCACACGGTGAAAGGAGAGACACCTCTCTCCAACGGTCCTCTGATCTCCACATGTGGAGGTCTGTGGTATGCGTTCTTGCACAGACATACACCTAGGGCAATTAAGATGTTTAAAAATAATTTTGACCATCAAGGCGATGCTGGCTGTGCCCATCACAACGGAAATAATATTTGTGAACAGTAAATGCTAATGAACCCAAGTTCTGCCCTGAGGCTTCACATCCATAAAGAAAGAATAAGAAAGTCTTCCTTCACTGATTTCCTCTTTGTACTATGGAAACTTCCAGAGTTATTTGGCCTTTTGGTTTATTTCCTCCACCTCCATCAAACCCTAAAAGGATCTCACTAGGCAATCCAGCCTGGACTTAGAATTATGCCTCTCTGGCCCCAGCCTCTTGGATGCTGGGTTACATGTATGCGCCACACCTGGCTTAACTTTTATTTTTAAATGCTGGATCTTTACATTTTAATGACCTCTGGAGTCAGAGTGCTGAGTTTGCATCCTGACTGTTCAGTTTTCTAGTGACAGCTTTCTGGCATCGGCCTCGGTTTTCCTCTTGTAAAATGGGAGCTCCTGTCCATCCCCTGCTGATTTGTAGGACTTGACAAGCTTCTGGTGATATGCCTATGACTCTCAGCTTGTGACCATGATCAGTACTTGTAATAAGGATGAAAAACAGGCATAGGTAGACAGTCAGGAGGACAAGAAGCCTTATCACACTTCCACACAGTGTGATCCGAAGCATGAAAGGAGGAGCTGCCTTCAAAGGGGCTGCCACATAGGGGCCACTGGCCAGGACTCACACGCCTAGACCAGGCGTGGCTAAGGTAGAGGCACAGCAGGTCAGGACCGACACAGCGTTTCCCTGCCTTCTCCTCCCCCGTGCCGGGATTACGGGGGTTCACTGCCACACCTTTGCTCTTTGTTTTGGTGCCTCATATTCCTTTTACTTTTCTTCTTCCATTGTTGTCTTTTGTACTACACATTTTCTTATGTATGCCTTTAACTATTACTTCTTTTATTACATTTTAGTTATTTTCTTAGTGATTTTCTTGAGGGTTCTAATTAACATTTTAATTTATAGTAATCTAACTAAGATTAACTTAATAATTAAAACTTAACTAATAACTTAATTGAGATACCAACACAGTCTCAATAACATGCAAAAATGTTGCTCTATGCCCTTCCTCCTCATTTTATAAACTGTGACTGTTTGGTAATGAAATTTGGTAATGAATGTATTTATTGATGTACATAGTTGTTTTTCAATAAAATAATTACAAAAAATCTAGTACATAAGGTTTAAATGTACCTACACAGTTGCTTGTATTGCTGCTCTTTTTTTCTCATTAATTCAAGTCATTCTTTGGGGCCACTGACTTCATTGTGAAAGATTCACATTGGTAAGTACTGAAGGGCAGGTTGCTGTGTGATTCATTCTCTCCATTTTGATTCCTTAACACACACAGTAAGACAACAATGGCAAGAATAAACCTGAGAGGCTTGGATCAGATACCCACAAAGATAACTTAATTTTTATTTCAAGTATAAAGTTTGGAATGGTGGGTAACCATCATCTGAACAGAGGATTATGAATCATGTCATTTGCGATGAAAGCAAAGAATAATGGTGGTTCCACAAAAAGCAGGAGTTTTTTTTCTGTTTTGTTAATAGGTATCATTCTAGTGCCCAGCACACGGGAGCCTCACGTATAGCTGATGACTAAGTTAAGGAGACTAGACTAAAGCAGGGTTGGTGGGAGGGTCAAAACATTAGCTCTGAGATTTGGTAAAACGTTCATAAAGCCTATGGGAGGGCGATGAGCTTGTAAATTGGTAACACATGCTTTAAAAATAGAACATTGTACTGCTGGCTATTGCAATGATATAGCTCCCGCTGACTCTTACATGTTCTGTAAGCTCCTAGAGGTAGGACGGTATGCCGCATTTCACTGAGCGCCTCTTTCTCACTCCACAAGCCTCACTGTGTGCCTGTGTTCTGGAAAAACAATGTGAATAGCTGAGCAGATGTTTGTAACCACTGTTGGTTCCTGCGGCAGAACAAACGCTTGAAGGAGGAACAGAAGTGGCACATAAAGAACCTCCTGAAAGAACTGACCGAGGAGCAGGCAGAAAGAATACCAGCCGTGACGAGAGAGGATGTGGAAGAGGCAATGAAGGAGAAGTGGAAGTTTGAAAGAGACCACGAGGCCAACTTGAGAAGTGAGTGAGGAACTTAGGAAACTGTAACAAATACTGTATTGTTTGTGAGTTAATGCCTTTGTCTTCCAATGTGTTCAAAATGTTGTGACTGTGTTTCAGATTAGATCATGTCTACCACAGCCACAGTCTACACAGGTAGAAAAGCAGGAGCGGGAGTCAGTGACGGAAGCAGAGGCACAGGAGCCAAGTGAGGAGGAGGAGGAGGAATAGGGCCATGAACCTCCACTGCCCCTCAGCCCTGATGATGTCCTGTTAAACACTCTGAACTCTTCCGGGGGCAGTGTTCTTTTTTGTAAGGTTCTGTTGTGGCAGGGCTCCATTGACCTTTGCTTTAGATTTGGGCATGATAAAGTAAATAAAATCATGAACGCCCCTCCCCCAATCTAATGGATCTAACCCCCTTGTTGGATTGGAGAAAGAGAGGTTAGAATTGGGAAAGGGGAATTGGGAAAACGATTATAGGGACAGCTTACTCTTACCACAGGAAACACGCGAGCCTCCCGGTAACTCAGGCTTGTGCAGTTGTGGTGTGTGCGTCTTTTATTTATGTTCCTTCATCCTACAGTTCTTCCTAACATTTCCAAAGACACCTTGTTTTACAAGGTCCCTTGGGTTGGGAATGACATCACAAAGGAGGCCCAAGTGCTCTGGCTAAATTACTTTTTGGCTGTGGCTCCTGTTGAGGTGCCCCTGTTAGCAGGCTGGGCCTGAACACAGGGATGCCGAGCTATCTTAGGGTTTCTGTTGCTGTGACAGAACACGATGACCAAAAGCAGCTTGGGGAGGAAAATGTTTATCCTAGCTTATACCTCTTAGCTCACAGTCTATATCCGAAGGAACTCAGAGCAGAAGCCATGGAGAAGCACTTTTCACTGACTTTCCCCTCGTGGCTTACACCTCCTGCCTTCTCATACCACTCAGGACCGATGGGGACATCAGCCACAGTGGGCTGGGCCCTTCCACATCAACTGACAATCGAGAAAAAGCACCAAGGCTTTCCCGCAGGTCAATCTGGTGGGAGCATCTCCTCAACTGATGCTTCCAACATGACTCTAGGCTGTGTCAAGTTGACACAAAAAAACAGGCGTGATACATACTGAACAGGCACCGAGTCGGATGACCTAATGGAGGGTAGGGCAGGACTTGTGAAACTTCCAAAGAAGAAGAAATTCCACAGAGACTGAGGAAGAGAGGGAAAGTGAGACAGCAGCTGCACAGGGAAGAGCTGCTAAGATGGTTACCTGCAGTCAGGCAGTCCCTTGCAACTAGTTTTGGGTCAGAATAGACTCTAGCTTGGGGTGGGGGCGGGAGGGGGGCTTCTTAGAACTGGAGTCTCTCAGGTCCTGCCCAAGCTGAATCTTTTTTATAAGCTCCAGGGGATTTCTGGTGCATGGAAAGATCTGAAATGCACTGCCAGAGACTTGGCCTCCCAGCTTTTAGCTAGAACACATCCAAGTGGATAAAAACCCAACTGGAGCTGAGTATCTTTCATAGTAGCAAACCACAGAGAGGGCAAAACACTGCCTGACTGTATCCAGGACTTCTTGTCTATCAGCTCTCAGATTCTCCTTTAAACTCTGTATATGTATGTATTTATTATTAGAAAGAAAGTCAAAGCCAGCAAGTATGTCTCTTTCTCTCTCTTTCCCCTCTCTCTCTCTCTCTCTCTTTCTCTCTCTCTCTAAAGCTTCAATGACATCTATCAATCCTCCCCTCAAGGGCTCAAACATAGCAGTCTGCCAAATGAGAGGACAGTTGCCCATCTGGTGTTCATAACTGTTTGACGACATTCACAAGCCTCATTTAGGGGACTGTGTGGTCGTATATCTTTGGGTGGCTAGGCAAACCATGCGGAGGGGCCTTAGACCTCTGGGTTGAAGGCTATTCCTTCAGTAAAAATTTTCCAAGCCAACCAGCTAATTTCAGCGTCTAAGAAGGCTGGATTTACAGGGATGATTAGTATAGTGTCGCCTTCAAGGGACTTTCAAACCAGGTAGTGTGAGGGCTGAACCAGGCTATTGTGAGCATCACTGTGCACAGCTCTGAGCCCTGCTTTATGTTTAAAGACCTTCAGCAATATTATTCTTGGGCTTATGAACTGAATAAAACATCATGCTCAGCAACCGCACCAGGGCAGGTCAAAAATTACACGTTTGAAATAGCTTGATATTTGTGCACATTTAATCAGAGAACTCACCTTTCACTGGCAGTCTCACAATGTGGGAGAATGAGAGACGTGCTTCCGACTGTCAGACTGCTATCATTTCCCAAAGAAAAGTCAAAAGCTGAAAATTTGACGGCTGAATCAAACAATTGGCTAATAAAAATGATTGTCAACGTTAAGCATGGCAGCATATCCGTAATCCCAGCACTTATAAGGGGGAACAGGGAGAATCAGAAGTTCAAGGTCATCCTCTGCAAAGGACTTGAAAAGGAACATAGGTTGAAATCATGTTTGCTCAGAGGTTTAATGACTGGAAAAAAGCCACTCTACGTAAGAAATTGTAGCAGGGTGGAGAGCTGGCTCGGCAGTTAAGAGCACTACCTGTTTTTACAGAGGACTCAGATTTAGTTCCCAGCACCCACATGGTGGCTCACAACCATCCATAATTCCAGTCCCAGAGGATCTGATGCCGTTTCTGTCTTCCTCTGCTATCAGGTATACATGGTGAAGTGGTCTGAATAGGTGTGGCCCCCATGGATTCATGTCTGAGTGCTTGGCCATAGGGAGTGGCGTTATTAGGAGGTGTGGCCTTACTGGAGTAGGTGTGGCCTTGTTGGAGGAAGTGTGGTGGTGGGCTTTGGGGTCTTCTCTGCTTAAGCTCCGCCCAGCGTAGAATTCCAGTCTTCTCCTGGCTGCCTGTGGAAGATAGTCCCCTTCTGCTGCCCATGGATCAGGATGTGGAACTCTTGGCTCCTCCAACACCATGTCTGCCTGCACACGGCCATGCTTCCCACCAGGATGCTAATGGGCTAAATAAACCCCTGAAACCGTGAGCCAGTCACAATTAAATGTTTACCTTTGTAAGAGCTGCCTTATTGGTTACCGTGTCTCTTCACAGCAGTAAAACCCTAACTATGACACATCCCGTGCACATACATGCAGGCAAAACACCCATACACATAAAATTAAAATAAATTCGTTTTTACAAAGATTTCATTAGATAGAGAAAATTGGGCAGATAGGGACCCTTATGAAACAATGATAGATTTAAGTTTGTGGGTTCCTAGATATATAATTTTTCGAGTATATAATCTGAACCCATGTATCAACTTTAGGGTTGAAAGTTTAATTGTACTTAAGATTTATGAGGGCTATCTTATAATTTTTACAGTTTAACTTTCCCAGAATTGCACATATAGTATGTATGTGTTAGTTGCATTTTAGCACCAGACCTTAACTTTGCGAAAACAAGACTGTGCTATGGAATGGTTCCAAGGATGTCGGAAGTGACATGTGCCTTGTTTTTCTTCCTACAGCAATGCGCACACAAATAAATAACACTGAGAAGCAATTTCTTGAAAAACTCAGTGAAAAGGAATACTGGGAAGAATACAAGAATGTAGGGAGTGTGCAGCATGCTGAACTCATTGTTTCCTTACAAAACGACATCGACAAAGTTAAAGAAAACGCAGAGAAAATGTCAGGTCAGTTGCAACAGTTAGTTCAAATTCAATAAAATGAAAAGCCAGGGCACCCTTCAAATTATTTCTTATCAAAACAGGACAATCAGCTGTGAGCACACAGAAACCAGAGTCTGTCTTGAGGTGGGGGCCGGGGGGGGGAATTGAGGACCAAGGGCCAATGGAAAATTTGTTATCAGTTGGAATAGACAGTGTGTTCCCTGCCTCAAAGGACTACAGATGCAGTACCTCAGCAAACGGGGGAGGCAGTCTCCTGAGGAACCTATACAGACACTCCCATGACAGGAGAGTCAGCCTTGAGTCCTCATGAGATCAGGGATTGGACACGAGACACGATCAGCCAAGCAAGTAAGAGACACAGCACAGACTCCCCCAGGCACTGGGTGAGAGAACCGAAGCAGAGCCAAAAACAACAAGAAGGGAAAACGCTGCCCACGAGTGTTAGCCTGTGCGGTTTGGGGTTAGCTTCTCTGAAGTGAGCACCTTAGACTGGACACCTAAACAGCCAAGGATCTTGAAGCACAAACTCACCATCTCCCAAGTGCCTACTTGTAGTGGCTTAGACTTCTCCAAGATGTCTACCTCCACTTTCCTGGTTGCCTTCAACACACAAATGCTTAGTAAGTGTCAGAGCTACAGAAAGTACTGACTGAATCACCAAGGGCGGCCATGAGATTTTCACAATAGCCTGGGTGCTGTGCACTCTACTGTGGTTTTTAAGAAAAACCAGCCCATAGCATGCCACATGGGATTTAGAAAGTAAAACGTTAATGTCGCTTTTTCAGTATTAACACAGCGGTGGAGCTAGATGAGAATGTAATGTTACCCACTTTGGGTAATTTACAGCAAAGGATTAACATGTTAGCCAGTTCCAGGTTTTAGGATCTTTTTCTGATGCTAAGAATGAAAAAGTGATTACAGCTAAAGTTCCGACCCACAGAAGCTTTTAGGTGATTGTGTTATACAAATAATTAATTAATTGATTGATTATACAAATAATTAGCATTAACTTTTCGGGGCAGGGCCTGAATCAAAGAAAGAAATTCCATCAGCAGGACTGGAAGGGTTGAAGAGTCACGATACTCCTGATGAAGTGAGGAAAGGACAGGCTGTGGATGGGCATCAGCTGTCTAGAGTGCCACAGGCCTCTGTTCCTCCCTTTCCAGACGTCAAGCTAGACGAGTTCCCCGGAGCTGCTTAACTCTCTCCCGTATGCCTAACGCAATCCAATCCTATTTAACTCTGTCAGACACTGTTTGCTGACCCTGTCCTCTCTTACTGTTTCCTTTCCCCTCTCTACCTGACAAACTCTTATTGGCGGCCACAACCCAGGTGCCAAAGCCCCTGACAACTGCTCACCAATGGCTGGCAGTTTGCCACATTCAGTGTTCTCCAAAATGTTTTGGTTTTGTTGTTGTTGTTGTTTTTCAAAATATATTGTGCTCAGGGAAACAGTAATGACTAAGGTCCTTTTACTTTCCACTGTCTCCACCTAGCAGGGGAAAGTGCTGTACAGAGGCCAGGTGCAGATGAGGGCGGAGTGGCCTGCTCAGTGCCCTGGTCCCCTAGCATCCTTCCTTTGGCTATTGTAGGACTAGACTCACCATTTCTGTCCCATCAGACCAAGATTCCAGAGTTCTGCCTTAGCTGCCGTGGTCTGTTAAGAAAATCTCCCTGATTTCGCAGGGTCCCACCCCGAGACAAAGAACTTCAGGCAACAATTGCTGCTGGGAGAGAATTAGCAAATCCCAGGGTGAACCCCCTTAATTGGTTGCTCAATGCAGAGTGGTCACCCTTGAAACCATATATACACCACCAAGAAAATGTACTCAGCAGGTTCTCTTTATATATATTTGGATGTGTGTGTATGTATAAAACAAATTCAATCAAGGAAAAAGAGGCTCTCAATTTATGAATCAGGGTTTGAGAGGCTTTGAGGAGGATAAATGGAGAGGGCTTGAGGAAGAAAAAGAAAGGAGGAAGTGGTGTAATTCTATTACAATTTAAAACATTAAAAAAATAAAATAAAAATACCTGAGGGTAAAAAGATCATGTAGGATTCAAAAACTTAAATTTGTTATATTTTGCTGGAAAACTATTTTTTTCCAGAGATAAATATTTCACGTGGAATAACAACTGAAAAAAAAAAAAAAAAGAAAAGCACATTTTCCCCTTGAAACAGAGCCCTGAATGGCAGTTAGGGTCCACAGCAGTCTTAGTGTGGTATTTCTGGTTAGTGAGAGAATAAGGTAAATGAGGCCCTGTGAACCTGTTGAAATATCCAGCAGACATGATTTTCAGTATAACATAATCATCTTGCATACGGCATAACAAAAGACAACGGATGGGGATATATGTCTGGTCTGATTGAAAACCAACTTTGGCTATTGTCACATTAAACTTTTGAAGAAGTACAGGTCCCTCATTGCCGACTATATGACCCTGGATAGACTCTGCTTGAAGATTTCCTTTTATCTGAAATAGAGGGGTTGACTTTATCACACACATCACCACTTGAAATTTTCTTACTTGAAGTCTGGCTTCCCCCAGAGAAGCACGTGCTAAAGGGCAGACATCTTTGTCTGGTCTAATCAGCAGCATTCCCAGTGTCTTCAACAGCATGTTGAAAAAGAACTGTTCAGCGGAGGGGAGCAAGCCTGCCACCCTTACTCAGTTTGGTTTCTCTTCTGAAGACACCTATGCCATTGTGCTCCATTTCCTTTCCAAGGAGCATTGGTTATATGAGCCCTAGGAACCTTTTACAGCTCAAACTCTTTATCTTTGCTCTATCACTAATGATATTTATAGGCATAAAAAATGTAAAAAGAGGATTGGAGAAATGGCCAAGTGGGTAAAGGTAATTGCCACACAATCCTGGGACCTGATTTTGATACCTAGAACTCGCTTAAAACCCCGATGCTGAAGAAAAAAGAAAAACAAAAAAGGAATGCTGAGCTGGTGCCTGTAATCCCAGCCCTCTAGGAGGCAGAGGCAGGTGGATGTCCATGAGCTCGAGGCTAGCTTGGTCTACAAATGGAGTCCAGGACAGCCAAGGCTACACAGAGAAACCCTGTCTAAAAAAAAAAAAAAAAACAAAAACAAAAACCAAAAAACAACAACCTGATAATGTAGCATACATTTGTAACCCTAGCGCTCTTACTGGGAGAGGGGAGGCTGAGACAGGAGGATTGCCTCCTATACATAGTGGTAGACGCAAAAGACTTGCTTCAAAAACAAAATGACAGTATATCAGTTCCCCAAGAGTTACCCTCTGAGATCCACACATATGCTGTGACATGTGTACCTATCCACAGACAAATCTTTTTTTTTTTTTTTAAGAAAGAAAACTGAGAGGATGGGGAACCCTGGACGTAATCTCTGTCCCCCTGCCTTGTCAGGTGCTCAGAGCAGGCTCAGGTCTGCTGCCCCCAGGAGCCTCTCCCTCCCTTCATTGTGTCTTCCTTGCACAGGGAACCCCATACCAGGAACACTGGCGATCTAGTTAGGAGGAGTCCAATGTCCACAGTGATGCTGTGAAATCCTAGCCTGGGTGAGACAAAGGAGAGAGGCTATGCAAGTATTATTCCAGATTCTCCTCTGGAGAGAGAAGCCTTTGAAACATTTTCGAAGACCTTAAACTACTTCAGACTAAGATGTTAGCAAATTATTGGAGCGTTTCTTCTGGTTAGAGGAACTAGATGTTTCAGAAAAATATGTTCTTGAGAATTCTAGGGCGGAGTGAGAAGTATGTAGAAAAGAGGGAGAGGGTCATGAAAAGTCACATTTATAAACATCACAGTTTTACCTCAGAACAGCCCGCACTAAAGCTTGTGATTTCTTCTTAAAGAACAGTATAAAATCACTCTGGAAGATACTAGAAAGAAAATAATCAGAGAAACATTGCACCAACTAGACCAAAAGAAGGAATGGGCCACACAGGTACGTGTCAATTCTCTTAAAGCAAAATTCTCCCCTGTTCTTTCATGGAGTTTATCACGCCTACAAGCCCAGTATTCTGAAAGCTGAGGCAGGAGGATCATGATAGCCAGAGCCTGTCTCAGGAAGAAAACAGAGAGGGTAGAGTGTAGGTGAGTATAGGGCACTTGCCTAGCAGGTGGTATAAATATAACAACACTATCAAACCAAACAGGAGGCCTTACTTTCTGCAGCCAGGCAGTTTACTGCGCAGGCCCGGCGCTTACAAGCCAGGACTGGATTCGTCACTTCACTTTCCTTCCCTTCTGCTTTCTAACGTATAGAACAGAGACCATTATATTGCCCTTGAAGATACAGTGCAAAAATTAAATGAGATTAAGTAATATCTTATTTCATAAGAGGCAAAGTAAATTACTATTCAGTTATTTTAACAGGATCATGTGGCTATAGTGAAATATTAAGAATAAGTGTTTTGAGGAAAATATAATTTGTCGAAAAGATATTTCTTACATATCTACATCTGGGAGAACACTCTACATTTCTGTGTTTAAATGTTGGGCCACAAAGCCAGTTGTGCTAGCCCACACCTTAAATTCCAGCACCTGGGGGGCAGGAGCAAGTGAATTTCTGTGAGTTCGAGCCCAGCCTGGTCTACACATCAAGTTCTAAGACAGCTAGGGCTACAAAGACATATCTCAAAAAAAGAAAAAACTGGGGGGAGGGGCTACAAATCATGTCTCAAGATGAAATTCACAGTCACTCTATTTTCTCATCTCTTTGTCTTACACACAATGTCTAACTCCACACACACACACACACACACACAGGGCTTCCCCTGTATTCTGACTATTTCCTAAATCAGTAAAGGGAATTCCTGTTTAAAGCACACCCAGTCTTTGGAGCCCTAGGCTTCTGATAGTTTTAAGAGACCTGTCAGCAGCTCATCTGCAATGCTCAGGTATCCCCACTGGTTCCATCGATTCTCGGTGTCACTGTATCCTCCTGACAGCCACAGGTGTACAAAGACACAGAGGTTATGGGAACCGTCACTGGTTTGTCTGTTCCTGGGTCACTTGTGTCCAAGTCTTACTAAATGGTGAAATCCATCATGAAGTGATCTGACCATAGTTTAAATAAATGGAAATGTCCATGTGATTTTGTTCGGATGAGATTTTATTGGGGGGGGCGGAAGTGGATAAAGAGATGGCTCAGCTGTTAAAAAGCACTTGTTGCTCTTACAGGAGACCTGGGATGGATTCCAGCACCCACATCGTAGCTCACAACCACTCATAACTCCAATTCCAGGGGATTCTATATGCTCTTCTAACCTCCTTTGATACCAGACATCCATGTAGAGAAAACACCTGTACACATAAAATAAATAATATACAACATTAATGATATTTTATGGTGGTAGAAATGCAAGTTATCAGCTATAGCTGGACTATAAACATTCCTAGGGAATGTATGCCTTCTCTTAATTTAATAAATTTGATCTAAAAAGTTTTTTTTCATTGAAAATCTTCCACTTTAAAAGACTTTAATCAATTTAAGCCTTCAATCTTAAATCAATTTATCTCTGACATACTATTAAACTGTTTCTGTCCATGTTTACAATGTAGAATATTTTTTCTTTTAAGTGTACAAGCTCTTGTGTGTGGGCACAGATGTGTGTACACGGCACGTGGATGCCAGGGGCCAGCCTCTGGTGTTTTTCCTCAGGAGCTGTCTACCAAACTCCCACTGGCCTGGAGCTCACTGAGTGTGTTGGGCCGTGTGGCCAGTGAGCCCCGGGAAGCTTCATTTGTCTCTGTCTCCCCAGCACGGGGATGGCAGCAAGCTACTGTGTCCAACTTTTACCCACTAAGCCATCTCGCACAGATGTCTGGCTTTTTCACATGAGTGCTGTGAAATGAAGTCAGATCCTCATGCCTGCACTGCAAGCACTGACCAATCGGGCTATTTCGCAAGCCTCTGTTTCTTTTGGTTTGGTTGGTTAGGTTTTTGTTTGTTTGGTTTTTGCTGAGTTCTCTCAGTTTCTCTCCTTCTAAGAAGTTTCATCTTGGGTTGGAGAGTTGGCTCAGTGGTTGGGTGTACTTTTGGTTCTTCCAGAGGACCCAGGTTCAATTCCCAGCATCCACAGGACAGCTTGTAGCCACCTGTGACTTCAGTCACAAGTTATTTGATGTCTTCTTTGGACCTCTGAGGGCATCATAAAATAGATAAATCTAAAAAAAAAAAAAAAAAAAAAATCAATTTTTTTAAAAAGGTTTTGTCTTTTAGTAATGAGTATTGGATTTGAAACATGAAATTCATATGAAATCATCTCACTAAGAAATACAGTGTTACCCATTATTGAAGTCTTATGGGTAAGACTGTAAATATCAGGACAAGGATATGGTTCAAAACAGAATTAAAATGAAGGTGGAGAGCAAGCCCGCCCCACCAGGGCTGACACTGTGTGCCACCTATGACGACTCTTCTCTTCCAGAACGCTGTGGGGTACATTGACAAGAGCAACTATCGAGAGATCTGGGAGAATGACTGGCTGAAAAAAGAAGTAAGTAGAATGCATCAAAAGCACTCTTTTTTTTTTTTTTTGAACTGGCAATGATCTTTAATTAAAGAGTTGGAGTCATAGGAAAAGCATAGAGTTTTTAACTGACGTAAAGAAATGTCTACCTCCTCTATTGCTGGTGGGAGTGCAAACTTGTACAAACACTTTGGAAATCAATCTGGCACTTTCTCAGAAAACTGGGAATACCACTACTCAAGATCCAGCTATACCACTCCTGGGCATACACCCAAAAGATACCCCACCATTCAATAAGGACATTTGCTCCACTGCATTCACAGCAGTTTTGTTTGTAATAGCCAGAATCTGGAAACAACCTAGATGTCCCTCAGTGGAGGAATGGATACAGAAATTGTGGTACATTTACACAATGGAATACTACTCAGCTATTAAAAACAAGGAAATCATGAAATTTTCAGGCAAATGGATGGAACTAGAAGAGCTCATCCTGAGTGAGGTAACCCAGAAAAGACAGGAGTGGTACACACTCACTAATAAGCAGGTATTAGCCGTATAATATAGGACAACCGTCTAAGACCTAAAAAAGCTAAACATTAAGGAGGAGTCTAGGGAGGATGCTTAAATCTCATTCACAATGGCAAAAAGGATAGACAACAGAAGCAGTAGAAGAGAGGAAACAGGACGGGAACCTTCTCTAGAAGGTCCTCTGAAAGGATTCACCCAACAGAGGTTTCAAAGCAGATGCTGAAACTCAGGGCCAAGCTTTGGGCAGAGTGCAGGGAGTCTTATGGAGGAAGAGAGGGGTGGGAATAGAGGGACACGGAGGGGACAGGAGCCCCACAAGGAGGCCAACAAAACTAAAAGATTTGTAGGACCAGGGGGTCCTACAGAGACTGATGCACCAACAGAGGACCATGCATGGAGAGGATCTAGACTCCCTGCTCAGATGTGGCTGATTGGAAGCTCAGTCTCTGTGTCGATCTCTGAGGGAGGGGAGCAGGGGCTGCCTCTATCATGAACTCAGTTGACTGCTCTTTGATCACTCACCCCTGATGATGCAGCCTTGACAGGCCATAGAGGAAGAGGACCCAGGCAGTCCTGATGAGACTTAACAGGCGATGGGCAGATGGCAACAGTAGAGAACTCCCCCTTTCAGTGAACTAGGGAAAGGGGATGAGGGGAAAAGGGAGGGAGGGTGGGACTGGGGGAGTTGATGGAGAGGCTTCAATTGGGATAATATATATTGAATAAATTGTGAAGAAAAAAAATTTAAAAGAAATGTCTAAGACAAGACCTAATCCTGTTATATTGTTACCCAACAAATGGCATAAGTAATCTCAATAATAGCCAGAAATAATGTGGGTGCTTAATCTACACCTTACAGTCAAGTGGGCCAAGTTTCTTTGTGCCCTACAAGCTAGTATTTCTCATGAGCCTGCCTCTTGCTTGGTGGTTGGCAAGGCTAACAGATCATTTCAGCCCTTGATTTAAATTACCCTCTGGTAATTTACCATCATCCCTGAAACGTGCTCAACCTTTTAGACATCTTTTCCTGGAGGAAGCTCTCTGGTTTTCTCTCTATACTGGTGACTCCTGATCTAATCTGTATGATATTGTGTTGTGGGCCACAGCAAACCCACAGTG